>NC_079194.1:181384369-181697494 GCF_029499605.1 Hyla sarda | reverse complement strand
CAATTTGGCTCATACCCCCTAAGCTGCTGTCAGGTAATCAAGCACTAGTGTGTGTTGATTAGTCACTACTATCAGCCTTTTGAATCGGTATGGAGATATTAAAGTCATCTAGAATGTCTAAGATTTGGTCATCAAGATAGTTGGTAGCGTTTACCAACTACCCCAAGTTTGCTTTACCATCGGGTACAGTAAAACAGAACTAATTATTTTATTCTTTCTGGGGGTATTGTCTTTTGCTTCTTTATACAACATATGTCCAGGTACAGTCCTTAAAGGAGAACTCCAGACCATAAAAATTGGCCCCCATAGTGCCGGCAGTAAAAAAATTAAGATGTACATGTGGTGTCCCAGTACCGCATTCTATACGGTACTTGTTTATTTATGGGTCCCCATAGCCAGAGTCCCTAGGACGTAGGGATCCCTGTTAGCTAATCTACCCCTAGTCGCCTCTATTCTAGTATATAATTAGTAATTTATGCATAGGTTAATGTAAATAGCATAATATATGTAAATAAATGGTTAATTACTTGTTTCCATGGCGTTGCAGGGCCTTCGGGTCATGTGATGCATTCCAAGCCTCACTCTGGATGCGATCCAGACCTCACTTTGGTATTTCTAGCCTCGTTTTGGTTTTATTATGTGAATAGGGAGTAAGATGATCACCCAGAAGCCTGTGTGACGATGAGTGACAGCTGACCTTGGACCTATCAAATCAGGCTCCGCCCCCTGTCCATATAAGGGACGCGGCAGCCATTTTAGTTCTCTTGCTCCTGTGCTCTTGATGAGAGAAGACCTGTACAGCAGTAATCGCAGTGAGTTAGGCCTGAGCCTTGCGGCAACGGCTGAACAATTATAGTTATAGAATGTATCAATCCCCAAAAAATCTGCAGGACTACCGGACCTAATCTACCCCTAAATCCGGACGGATCCACGCACCAATTACCTTGATTCTATTAACCTGCAAAAGACGCAAGGTCCACAGCAACTGTCAGTCATTGAAGTCTATAGAAGTGTATTACAGAGACTGTTACTGTATTCTGAATGTACCGCAAGTCCAAGAGTAAAGTTTACTCCAGTTCAAGTTTAACTCCAGTGTGGACCTTCAGTCATTATCTGCATACGCCTGTCATTTCTGGGAAGGGCGGCAATAGGCCGAAGCTATACCTCAATAATACCAGCCCTCACCCTGGCGTCACGAGTGACAAAGTTAATATTAACCCCTCATATACTGTTACCATACCACCACTACCATACACCCCCCCAAAGGGCTACCACATACATACCTTCCTCCGCTCCCCCGGGGCCTCCGGTAACCGGCTCCGGTCTCTGCTGCAATTCACTTCCTGGTTGCCGGTGGTCGGATGAATCAGCCAATCACCAGCCGCAGCGCAGTCCGACTCGGCCGGCTATAGGATGAGCGGTAGTGTGAAAACGCTTCAGGACACAAAATTCTTCACTACACCGGCACCTGCGGCCGGGGCCGAAAACATCACACTGCCGCTCAGCCTATCGCTGGCTGAGTCGGACTGCGCTGCGGCTGGTGATTGGCTAATTTATCCGACCACCGGCAGCCAGGAAGTGGATTGTGGCAGAGACCGGAGCCGGTTACCGGAGGCCCTGGGGGAGCGGAGGAAGGTATGTACATCTTTATTTTTTTACTGCCGGCACTATGGGGGACAATTTTTATGGTCTGGAGTTCTCCTTTAAGTGTAAGTCATTGTCATGTACTATCCAAGTAGCAGGTGTCAGTCTGGCTAAGGTACAAGTACCGTTTACACCCACTGGTAACCATTTGTAAGCATGTTCCCAGCATACCCAATAAATTCCTTCTGGCAGATTCCAGAAGGAAGTGTGTTGGTTTACAAATCTTTGGGCCAAGTCAATCAGTATGGCTGTGTCATTTGTATAATAGTAACCAACCTTTACGTTCTTACTAATAGGGTCCTGGGGTACAGCCAACTGGATCATTGCATGGTACATAGTCTGTAATGTAATTACAAGTGGTTTCATCTCCTGAAGGAAACATGACATTTTATTCCCAATTTAGTGTATGTAAAGGTCTTTCTAGGATATCAGGTTTTAAGGAGTTTGTACCTCTTGCTGTACAATTAAAACTTATTTTTATCCCTTCTTCTGGAATTTTTCCCAATACAGTAACTCCTTTGGTACTTCTAGGGACCCAGCTACCCCCTTTAAAATACAATTGCTGGCGTTTGTAATTATCAGTTTCACTCAAATTGCCCTGCCACCAGGGGGCTTCTCCCCACCCTACTATTGGAATCCCCACAGAGGTGTTCTGGTTTCTTACATATTGGGTATCATTATTAGCTAAGGTGTCAGAACAAGTTGTCCAGCTTAATATTTCTTCTATGGGTACTGGGAATGCTAGGTATGGCATGCTGGAAGCTGATAGAGGGGAGTGGGTACATATCCAGTCTGACCCATTTAGTCCTTGACCTAGCAGTGTATGGTGTTTGAGGAACTTATTGTCAATTTCCCTTTCTTGGTGTAGGTTTTTGTATGTTCCTGTGACTATTAGACACAACATGAAAAGGATATAAATGTAGATCCTCATTCTTCCACTGCCGAGCCAGCACGTTCTTGCAGTGTGAGGCGTGGATCCAATTAGCCTTTCATTCTAGCTTTACAGAAGTGCTGTTTGTCAGGAACACCTGGTATGGGCCATCAAATCGGGGCCAAAAGATTTTCGGATGTGTGTCTTTATCACCACCCAATCACCAGCCTGGAGACTGAGTTCCTTCAAGACTGACTGGATGTGGAATGGGAAAAAAAAAACACTCGCTCATGTGTTAGTTTCAGACACTTTTATACAAGGCCTGCACATATGAGGTCAGATTCCCATACTAGTGTTGTAGCTGTAATACATTCTCCCTATAAGGTAGGCCTTAGGTCAACCTGAAAAGAGATCAACACACACCAAGACATACGCATAGCCTGAACAAGGGGTCAAGCTTATGTAATCTACCTGGACTCTCTAAAGCGGACAGAGTGGCTTTGGGTATACTTTCGGGGGGGACTGTTACAGTCCTTCCTGGATTGTGTAGAGCACAACTCATACAGGCTCAAAGAAAAGCTACTACGGTGGTGGAGATACCAGGGGCTAATCAAGATTTGGCTATTACTTCTATTGCCATAGAAATATAAGATTCACTTAAAAATGTAGCATGTTAGATATAACATGTGCTGTATATATACAGTAGACAATATTACAAACCCTTTACAATAACAAACATGCACATAGACTTCACATAAAGCTTCTGCCTATAACTTCCTATTTCCTTCACTTAGCTTTTTATTCAACTTAACTTCACACTGTCACATCCTGACTTCCTTCTTAATTCCTTACATCCCATTATTCCTACTATAGCACTACTTTCCATATGTTTATGTTTTCCAAACAAAATTAAAGGGGGTATCCACCATAAGGTGATTTTAGTATGTACCTGGCAGACAGTAATGAACATGCTTTGGAAGGATCTGCGCTTATCTTGGGGCTAAATGGCTAAGTTGTGAGATTACAATAACATTGTGGCTAGCTTTTTGTGAACTTGTATTTCCTGTTTGACTTTTCTTTTTTTGACTACAAATCCCTCAATTCAATTCTCCTCCCTCCCACACATCAGCCATCCCACCCAATCTGTGCCTACAGCTGTTGCATTAGTTGCAGTTGATCTCTCTCTCCCACCAAGCAATCACTCTACCCATTGAAGCAGACAGGCTCCCTGTCATCAGCTGACTAGTGAGTCAGGTCTCGGCCACATTGCAAGCTGGGAAAAATCCAAGACAACAGTCATTTTGTAAGCGGGTAAAAAGAAATAGTGGGGCAAAAATTACAGAAGAATTGGGAGAAAACCGTCACACACCGATACAGACACTATATTATGAACTTCACTAACTTTATAGCCCCTGTAGCATAGTCAAATAAAAAAAAAAACTGGACTACCCCTTTAACTCCTTGCAGACGGAGGGCATACCTATACGCCCTCAGCCCACTCCCTTTCTATAACACAGGGCCACACCTCTAACAACGGCCGGAATCTGTGGCTAATAGCGTGCGGCACTGATCGCGGTCCACGCGCTATTTACCCTTTAGACGCAGCGTTCAAAGTTAAACTCTGTGTCTAAAGTGAAAGTAAAGTGCTGCCGGTTAGCTCAGGGAGCTGTTCGGAAAATCGCTGCATCCCGAACAGCTGTAAAGACAGCAGGAGGGTCCCTACCTGCCTCCATGCTGTCCGATCGCCGAATGACTTCTCAGTGCCTGAGATCCAGGCATGAGCAGTCAAGCGGCAGAATCATTGATCATTGGTTTCCTATGAGAAACCAGTGATTAATTAAAAAGATCAGTGTGTGCAGTGTTATAGCCCCCTATGGGAGCTATAACACTGCAAAAAAAAAAGTGAATAAAGATCATTTATCCCCTGCCCTAATAAAAGTTTGAATCACTCACTTTTCGCAATAAAGAAAAAAAAACTGTAAATAAAAATAAACATATGTGGTATCGCCGTGTGCGGAAATGTCCGAATTATAAAAATATATCATTAATTAAACAGCACAGTAAATGGCGTACGCGCCAAAAAAATTCCAAAGTCCAAAATAGCTTATTTTTGGTCAGTTTTTATATGATGAAAAAATGAATAAAGAGTGATCAATACATAAATGGTACCGCTAAAAACTTCAGATCAAGGCGCAAAAAATTAGCCCTCAAACCACCCCATACGCGTAAAAATAAAAAAGTTATAGGGGTCAGAACATGACAATTTTAAACGTATAAATTTTCCGGCATGTAGTTTTGATTTTTTCCAAAAGTACGACAAAATCAACCCTTTATAAGTAGGGTATCATTTTAACCGTATGGACCTACAGAATAAAGATAAGGTGTAATTTTTACCGAAAAATGCACTGCGTAAAAACGTAAGCCCACAAAAGTTTACAAAATTAAATTTTTTCTTCAATTGTATCGCACAATGATTTTTTTTTTCCATTTCGCCGTAAATTTTTATGTAAAATGACTGATGTCATTACAAAGTAGAATTGGGGGCGCAAAAAAAAAATAAGCCCTCATATGGATTTTTAGCTGCAAAATTGAAAGGGTTATGATTTTTAAAAGGTAAGGAGGAAAAAGGAAAGTGCAAAAACTGGAAAACCCTCCGTCTCCAAGGGGTTAATCATGGTTTTGTATGTTCTAGGGCTTATCGGAATACTTTCCCTCTATCAGGATAGAGGCTTCCTGTTTATTTCCCACAGAAATTTCTAGAGATCGGTTAAGGGGGTCCATCAGAAATAATTCCCTCTTAATGACTTCAAAAGGCTCCCTGTCTGACTCGCTGCCCTATCTTATACAAACCCCACAAGACAAAACACACATATATGGACACACAGAGACCAACCACCTATTACTCAAACAACATCCTCTATAAAGGGTTCTTTTGACTTGAAGGAAAAAAAGCATGCATACCTACCCCCTCCAACAAAGGAGCAGGATCAGCCCGGAAGCACAGATAGAGGTGTCAAGGTAAAGTCTTACCCTACAGCTCTGTTTTATTAATCTGTAGTTCCAGTTGTCACTGCTCCTCCTTGAGGTCCATAGTTTCAGCAATGCGGCTTTTTCAGTCATCTTCGAGCCCACCCAGGAACACACCAAATTTGCTAGGGAATTCCTTCAAAATATATTGTTTGTTCCAAATCAGTAGTTATAAGTGACTAGGCCTAGGAGAAGAAGGAATGACACAGACTCCAGTTGTATATATGACTCTTCTGAGTTTACTTACAGAGACCAAGATTCTTATAGCACACAAGAGAGAGGATGGCACACTGCCAAATCTTACACAGTTGCAAACATATGTCTCATCTCAAAAGCAGGAAAGAAGGCTTCAAACTAAATGGCCTTGAAGCTTTCCTGTAAGCTCAGCAATTGTAACCTTAAATATAAGTTTCCTGGCTAATGAAGTTCATGATAAATTCATAATGAAAGAGTACAAACAAGATGGCGGACTATAGACAACATGGCTGATGATATACAAGATGGAGTATAAAATATTAAAGGAGTATATAAAAACTTATAAGAAGCTGACTTTCCTCACAGCTGCATCAAGCCTCTTGTTCCTTTGTCATTGAAGATGATGTCTCTTTTGCAGGAGTTCAGTCACCCAGTGGACACATTGGCGTTAACTGTAGAAGAGGTTATTAACGTGCGCCGGGTGCTTGTGAAGGCAGAGATGGAGAAGTTTCTTCAGAGCAAAGAGCTGTACACTAACCTAAAGAAAGGAAAGGTAAGGAGAACAACTATCATCTTCAAGACTGGGGTCATAATTACACACAGTATGGATAATGCCCGAATAATAAACTCCAGTCTTGGGTTCTGGTTCATTGGGTTTTCTTGTATACCATGGGTATTTTTGTGGCAGAGACTTTCAATAATCAGCTTGTAATAGAGAAAGAGACAATTTGAAGTGGGTTTGTCCATAGAAAACATTGACACCTACTAATTTATCTTAAGCAATTTTAGCTTCCCCTCTTGGTACAGGTGTCTGGGGCATCAACTAGATAGATGCTTTTATAGTTGAACAGATTATCAGTGTTCGTATTTCACTCCCTAGGTTTGCTGCTGTTGCCGAACAAAATTCCCTTTGTTCTCTTGGCCTGCAAATTGTCTATTCTGTAAAAGGTGAGCTATGTGATAATTACAGTAGGTTCTTACATAATGTAGAGTAGAAGCCTATAAATAGGGTCAGGATGGGTACAATTGCTCTGGGCATGTAAATAGTAGTTATTATGATAATTAAGAAATTGGCATCTTTGTTTTGCTTTGAAAGCGCCAGGGTTACCTAGGTTAAGAAAGTACTTTACATGCCATAAATGTAACAAAGCGTGTTATATTTACAGTATAAGACTTGGTCATGACATTTGACATGGATATTGGTAGGTGTAATCTCAGACTTGTTTTCTCTGGGAAGTAAAAGCACAAAATCTAGTAGTTGCTCCAAGAAGTGCAAATCTCTGTTGGGTCATTGAATTCTCCGTGACTTTTTATAGATTTCTTTCATAGATCATAACTCTCCTGCTTTGTAAAGCCTTGGGTAATAACATTATTGGAGATTTAAAATCATTTTGTTTTCTAGGTCTGCTTGTGGTTCCTGCAGTGTTAAGGTAAGATTCCTGAGGACTATCCAGCTTTTGTGGTACTACACTACCCAGCCCATTTGTGGCAGAGTATTTGGCACTTTACCCTTTTTTACTTTGATGCCAGCACTTAAATGTATATATGCAGCATGCTGGTATCCCAATTATTATTCCTTAAATTGAGAATTTTTTCATATCTGGTCTTGAAAGCCATGAGATTACTCTGCAGGATCTTCTTTCCCACCCATTTCTGATAATCCAGCACCCTACCAGTCTATATATATATATATATATATACACATGATAGATGGGTCGGCACTGTAGATGGAGGTGGGTGCCAGGGATAGAGGTATCCAAGGTAGATGAAAAGATCCCGGCACACCGAATTTATTTAGCAAAGTGTTTCTTTATTTAGGCAAAGAATACCTAAATGCAGCACGTGTTCCGATCACTACAGCCTTTTTCAGCAGCATGCAGTTGAAAAAGGCTGTAGTGGCCGGAACACGTGCTGCGTTTATGTATTCTTTGCCTAAATAAAGAAACACTTTGCAAAAGAAATTCAGTGTGCCGGGATCTTTTCACCTACCCCCCTATATAAAAATACGTACCGCCTGTAAGTCATTTGGTGTTGAGCAGCTACTAGACATCACTTTTAATAGTTAACTGTTTTTACCATATTCTCCAATACTAGATGAAGCTCCCTGCCAAGAAGCTGGGGCACATTCCAGTCTACAGTGTGGGGTTTGAGAGTCCCCAAGGAGTGATCAGCACAAGTGGAAACTCTCACAAAAAGCGAGACATCTTCCAGTGAGTATCCAGTGCTTACTCTTCACTTTAAAGAACAACCTACCACACTTCTTTAAATAAAAGCAGTTTCCATCCACTATGACAAGAAATGTTGCAGAAACCACAACAAGTCTAAATAGTATAGAAATGTTTAACTGCTTAAGGACTTAGCCCATTCTGGCCTTGCATTAATAACTCTGGGATGCTATTATTTCTCAATCTGATTCTATGATAGTTTTTTTTGTAAAATATATTCCAAAGTTTCATGAACATTTTGAAAAATTAGCATCTTTCGAAAATGGACATGCCATATAAATTATATATTGATTCATATATACAATATGTCTACTTTATGTTGGCATCATAAAGTTGACATGTTTTTACTTTTTGAAGACACCAGAGGGCTTCAAAGTTTAGCAGCAATTTTCACATTTTTCATGAAAATTTCAAAATCTGAATTTTTCAGGGACCAGTTCAGTTTTGAAGTGAATTTGAGGGTCTTTATGTTAGAAATCCCTTATAAATGACCCTATTATGCAAACTGCACCCCTCAAAGTATTCAAAATGACATTCAGAAAGTTTAACCCTTAGGTATTCCACAGGAATAGCAGCAAAGTGGAGGAGAAAACTCAAAATCTCAATTTTTTCACACTAACATGTTGATGTAGCACCATTCGTCCCGTCCCCGTCCCCCTCTCCATTTCTACAAGTGGTAAAAAGCGGGGAAAAAAAGCCCCCCAAAATCTGTAACTTAATTTCTCTCAAGTATGGAAATATCCGAAATACCCCATATGTAGACGTAAAGTGTTCTGCGGGCGCACAACATGGCTCAGGACGGAAAAAGTAACCTTGGGATTTTGGCGAGAGAAGTTTACAGAAATGGGGGCAATGTGCCAGAACAGCAACACCCCATAGGCACACTATTTGGGAAACTACACCCTTGAAGGAACGTAACAAGGGGTACAGTGATCCTTAACTCTCCACAGGTGTTTGATGAATTTTTGTTAAGGTTGGACGTGAAAATAAAAATGTGATTTTTTTTTTCCCCCACAAAAAATGCTGATGTTTTTCATTTTCACAAGAGATAATAGGAGAAAAAGCCCCCCAAAATGTGTGACACTGTCTCTTTTGAGTATTGAAATACCCCATATGTGGACGTAAACTGCTCTGTGGGCGCACAACGGGGCTTATAAGAGAAGGAGCGCCATTGGGCTTTTGGAGAGAGAATTTGGCTGGAATTGAAGTCCGGGGCCACGTGCGGTTACAAAGCCCCCATGGTGCCAGAACAGTGGACCCCCCCCCCCTAAATGTGACCTCAAGAACAAAGGGTGCAGTGAGTATTTAAACCCCACTGTTCCAAAAATCTGTGGGGTGTAAATGCTCACTGCACCCCTCACTGCAAACCTCCAGCTGTTGCAAATCTACAACAGCCAGCATGCACTTACAGACGGTGCTTGCTGGGAATTGTAGTTTTGCCACAGCTTGAGGCACCCTGGTGGGGAAGCACCGAGTTAGGTAACTGACTCCGTGTTTCCCCACCAGTGTGCCTCCAGCTGTTGAAAAACGACAACTCCCAGAATGCTCTCAGTAGTTTTGGCATATCTGGGGGGGGGGGGCACAGTTTGGAGCTGCCTGGACTTGCTGGGAGTTGTAGTTTTGCAACTGCTAGAGGGCCACCGCTCACCAATGAGGACGCCTGCATCGCCGATCACCGCCGCTGCCTGTCGCACTGATCACTGCCACTGCCCTGATCCCTGCCGCTGCTGCACTGGTTCCCCCGCTCTGCCCGGAGTACAATGGGTGGGCAGAGCAGGGGAACTAACCTTTGAACCCGCTGATATACGATTGGTCGGTCGCTCCTAACCGACCAGTCGCAGGGATAGGAGGGTTGGCACCCCTGCAACCTCACCATCTTTCAGGATGATCAGTGCTGTCTTGGACAGCACTGAATACCCTTATTTTCTGGACAATTGGGTCACCAGAGACCCAATTAGCCCAGAAAAGCCACGAGTGAAAGGTCAAAATTGACTGTCCAATCACGGTGATCGCTGTGGCGATGTCATGGGATGCCTGCATCCTGTTCTGATCACCACTGAGTGAGTTGCAGTGACCAGAAAACTTCAGGGCGTATAAGTACGCCCTGTGTCCTAAACTACCAGGACGCAAGGGCGTACCCGTACAGGTTAAATTGTATATCATTTTTTCATTATTATCATTTTAAATGTGGATCCATTATGACTCAGAATGCAGCACAACTCCTTTTCAGCCTCTACTCCGTTGCACCTTGTATGGGCTTCTAAGTGGCGGGGGAAAGGGAACTAACAACTGCTTAATTTCTTCATTTGAAAACACATAATTGCCATCCAATGCTTTTCCCTTTTGCCTGATAAGATATTCCCACCAAGTGATATTGGATCAGGCAGAAAAGCAAGTTGCTGCACAACCGTTTACTACTATAGTAGTGTCCCCCTTTAGATATGAATACAAATTTGCACAATAGAATAATTTTCATATGTGATTGGAATTGCTCTTCAAATTATTGCATTGGTATTTTGCTTTTTTAAACCTTTGCCTAGGTCCTGCAGCGGCTTGTCCTGGAAGAATGTAGAAGGTCAGTTCCCCCACATCTATGCTCAGGGTGCTGTTCTGAAGGACGTGTGTTCCGATTGTGCAAGTTTCATCCGTGATGTGATCTGCTCCAGCCGAAAAAGTGTGGACATGCTAAACACCAGACCCAGACCTGCGTCCTCTCATCCTCAATATCGGACAGTCAAGAAACTTTAATAAAATTCAGCAGCACCTTCTACCCTATGTCCACCTTTTCCTCATGCTAATATAGAGCCCCCTGGGAGAAAGAACAAGTGTTAATACCTCCCAATCCAGGTGTTTCTAACATGTTGAATATACATTTTACTGACTTCTACTGTATTAATCAATAAGGAGAATATCTCAGCTGGTTTTGTCACTAGTCTCTAAGATGTTAGTTTAGGAAGACCTGACCCATCTGCAGTTTTGCTATGGAACAGTATTATAGTAATGGATAGAAGGAGGGGGCCGCTTTAATTTACTGTAACTGTAGTTAGGTTCTAAGCTTCTAAGGAATGTCAGCTGGATCAATGTATCTTATCAGTTCCCATACTGCTCCTAAAAACATGGAGCAAGAAAGGCCTGGAGATTATCCATGTAGGTCTTCTCTCTTGTGCAAACTATAGACATATTTTACATACTTATTTCCCCTGATAAAGCATTGACCTAAAGCTGGATCTCCACAAAGACAATCATTTCCTATTGTGATGCATTAAACACTTCTGGCAATTTTCTAATATGTGCACATATATAAGTAAAAATGAATGTAGCTGCCATTTACTGGAGAGAGTGGTCAGCAGGTGATGAGGGTCGAGGAGAATTGGGAATTCCTGCAGCATCCCATTGTGCACAGTTGCTTCTCTGGTAAGGTCATTGTTCTAGGAACAGTTTCTTAAGGTCTCCGAATATTCAATGGTTTATAACTTGTAACTTGTGGGGATCCAGCTATTCTGCTAAATTGTCAACAGTTACATGAATCAACATTTTACAAGTATGCTGAAAAGCACTTTAGCAATATAGGCCAAGATTTAAAGGAACTGTAGAGATTGCAGCACCTAGATGACAGAATGCACCTCTAGAAGCTTTTACTTGAGTTAGAATGAATAATTCCACAAAATGTTATTTACATGAGGTTCCACCATGATCTGTTCTCTACGGCTATAGTATCATAGATACCTCAGTATAATCATGATAACCTTATCATCTGCATAGATATTTTTTCTGCTGCACTCAGTGTAACCAGTAGAGGAAGGAGGCAGTCACTGACAACTCAGTAGGAGGTGAAGGTGTCATGTCCTTGAGGTAGCAGAAGTAGACCAGGAGAACCCCTGAGAACTCTATATCACAAGGTCTCATGTACGTAAGATTTTGGATGTAGATCATCTATACTAACACATAAGCAAACACTACATTTGTGCTTTCTGTCCAGAGTGACACTTTAAGGCATGGATATTCAGAGGACAAGTTTAGTCACACTCAACCTAATGCAAACCTTAAAGTAACTTGCATTGTCCCCATTGCATGTAGAAGCCTGTAAATCCACAAGCCCTAATTTGCCTTTAATGCTGAACTTAAATGGCAAGTTACCACATCTGCTTCTCCTAACTCCCTGTTGTTATACACAGACTTTATCACTACTGCTGAACTGCTATATGGACTGCATATAAAGACACAGGACCGTAATATGAAAATGTACAGGTGCGCCGACTGAGATTTAACCCCTTCAGGACTTGCAAAGCTGATTGACTGTTGCAGGGCAACATTTCTCCAGCCTCCAGCAGTCCTTAGGTGGTTAAAATCCTATTTTTGTAAGAAAATAAAAAAAATGTATAAATACCAAAAAAATTCAAAGACTGAATGATTGTGTAAATATATATATATATATAGAATGTATATGTATCTTGGATAACTGCATATCTCAAATAGCACTCATCATACAATGTTGCACTGCAGTAAAAATCTTTTTCTATATTTATACAGTGTTAAGTATTTCTTTTGTGTGTAGAAATTGAGGAAGAAACAAAGTCACATCTGATACCTCTAGTAGTGGCTTATTCCCCTGACATCAAAAGGATTGAGCTGCTGAAACAGACAGCTACTGGCAGACCCACTGCACAAGGGACACCAGTGGAGCACAGTTAGATAGATGGCTCTTCCACCCAAACCAGCATTATCACTAAACTTGGGTAAACTTGTGTAAAAAATAGCAATCTGAGTAAACATGCTTGACGATTGATAAGCTAAAGTTGGGTAGACTGAGCTTAATGTGATTCTTATTAATGAACCTGAAGCAGATCCTGGTGCCATCAAGCCAGATGTGTACTGAATTGTGATCACTTGGATATCTTTACATGCTTTCTTGAAATCAGCCAATTAAGTGGAGAATGAAGAACTGGTCCATAAAAAACATTGGGGATGTTTACAATCTGGTATTAACCTCTTGGGGACGCAGGGCGTACGCCCTGTATCCCCGATCCTTAAGGACTCAGGGCGTACCTGTAAGCCCTGGTCCAGTTTAACGGGTTTAAACCACTCTCACCAGCGGAGAACGGGTTAAACCAGGTGGGTCCCGGTTGCTATGGGCAGCCAGGACCCACGGCTAATGCTGGGCATGGCCAATCGGGCCGATGACCGGCATTAAGTTGATCGCAGCGTCCATAGCAAAAGTCAAAGAATCCCGACAGCTCAGTGGAGCTGATCGGGACTATCGCGACAAAATCGCGATGTACCCATCAGCTTACCGGACAGTGGGAGGGTCCTGATCTGCCTCTCCTTCGTCCGATCAGTGATCTACTGCTCCATGCCTGTGCAGAAGGCTAGAGCAGCAGAGCGCCGGTTACACTGACCAATGCTATGTTATGGCATAGCATTGAACAGTGTATGCAATCAGAAGATTGCATGTTTTAGCCCCCTATGGGGCTAAAAAAAATTAAAAAAATAAGTACATTTTTTAAAATAAAAGTTCATTAACCCCTTCCCTATTAAAAGTTTAAATCACTCCCCTTTTCCCATTTTTGAAATAAAATAATGTAATAAAGAATAAAAATAATCATATGTGATACCACGGCGTGCGTACATGTCTGAACTATTAAAATATAAGGTTAGCTAAACCACTCTGTCAATAACGTAGACGTTAAAAAATACCAAAGTCCAAAATTGTGCATTTTTGGTCACTTCATATACCATAAACATATTAATAAAAAGCAATCAAAAAGTCCCATCAAAACAAAAAGGGTACCAATAAAAACTACAGACGATGGCGCAAAAAAAGGTATAGGGGGCAGAAGATGCCAATTTTAACCCCTTAAGGACCAACACAAGTAAGCCTGTACGCCCCTGAAAGACCAGGCCTGTTTTTTTAAATCGGGGATGTCTGACTTTATTATAGAATAACTTTGGTAACGTTTTGACAATCACGATAATTAGTTTTTTGTCACAAGTTGTCCTTCATGAACATAGTAAAAGTAAGCCGATATCATTTGTAGTTTTTTTTTTACAATGCAAAAAATCATAATAGGTTGCACTAATAGGTTGCAAATATTTATACTTTCTGACCAAATAGCTTATGAAACTTATACTTTCAGATGTCTACTTTATTTTGAAAGAATTTCTTTTGTTTTTAATTAACATTTTAAATGAATTAGATACCTAACAATTTAACTTGAAATTTTCAAAATTTTTAAAATTTGAAAAGTACATCTTTTTTGTTATGTGGTATGCAAGGTTTGCAGAAATTTGAAGGTGGTAGAACATAGAAATGTAGTTTAAGTATTAAAATAAAATAAAACCTACATTGGGTATCCTTGTAACTGTATGGACCTACAGAATAAAGATAAGGTGTAATTTTTACTGAAAAGTACACTGCGTAGAAACGGGAGCCCCCAAAATTTAGAAAATGGCGTTTTTTTTTAATTTCACCCAACAAATATATATATATATATATATATATATTTTTATTTTTTTTTTGCCGCAGGTTATATTATATAATAAGTGATTAATTACAATGTACAATTGGTGATGCAAAAAACAAGCCCTTTTATGGGTATGTACGTGCAAAATTGAAAGCGTTATGATATTTAGAAGGGAAGGAGGAAAAAACGAAAATGAAACAACAAAAATTTGATGAGTCCTTAAGGTGAAAATAGGTTGAGTCCCTAAGGGGTTAAACACTACCATATTAGTTGTGTTTTGTCTGCAATAGTGACAGAAGAAATGTTGTTACACTTGCTATTTGCCTTTAAGATGAGTATTTGGCATGTACACAATGGCCCTGATTTACTATTGTAAACACGACCTGCTTTGTTGGGTTGTGCGTTAGAATTTGGTGTATTGCGCCACAAATTGTCTGCGCCAGAATTTGCACCAAAAAATGTAAAAACCCAACCAACTTAAGTTTTACTCAGAAACCCCAAAAAGGGGTGTGGCCATTGGGAAAAGGGGCATAATCTCTGTAGGAGGCGTGTCTTGACATTTAAAAAAAAACTAAAAAAAAACAACATATTTACTGTGGATGATTTGAGCTCTGGAACACCCCACAGAAGTTTAAAAAAAAAAAAAAAAGCAAAATGTAGGGAAAAGTGCAAAATGTAGGGAAACAGTAAATATTGTGGAAAAATACCTGTAGGGAATTAAAACCCACAAAGAAAACTCCACTCCATTCTTAGTGAATAAGGGCCAATGTATGAGTTGTGGCACCCACTGCTGCTAGGCATTATGCACATACAATGCATTTGGAAAGTTTTCAGACCCTTTCACTTTTTTCACATTGTTATGTTGTGGCTCTGTGCTAAAATGATACAAATCTATCTCCCCCCCATCATTCTACACTCAATATCGCATAATGAAAAATTTTTATAATGTTAGCAAATGTATAAAAAATGAAAAACTTGCTTTGACAATTTAACTTTGGGGTCTCTCATCTCTCTTGATCATCTTTGAGATGTTTCTGCACATTGACTGGAGTCACCAGTGGTAAGGTCAGTTCATTACTGCAGCACTCCCTCAATCTGGGCTTCATCAGGAGTTTCTGAAGTATGCAAAAAAGGCCTCTCAGCCTGTGAGTAACAAGGTTCTCAATTCTAAGGGTCTTGTCTGGAGGAAACCAGGCACTGCTCATCCCATTCACCGCTAATGACGGGCAGCGGCGATCCCATTATAAGAGGAGTGGCTGATAGCTGTCACATATAATGTAAATGTGGAAGGCCTCTGGGGTAGTGGTAGTGTAGTCAGGGTTTTGCTTTAGTATATCAGGGGTTAAGGTTAACCCTATTGTTCGTGACGCCAGGCTGAGAGCTAGTATGCTAAGGTAATTCTCCGGCCTATCGCCGCCCTTCCCAGTAACGATAGGTGCATGCATAAAATTACTGAAGGTCCACAAGGTAGCTGAACTTGAACTTGGATAAACTTTACTTAAAGACTTGCGGTACATCCAATGAACAGTAACAGTCTCATCAATACAGTCTCCATACACTTCAGTGACTGACAATTGTTGCGGACATTGACTTGTTTCATAAGTCTCTGAATTTAGGGTTAATTGCGAAGATGTGTCCGGATTTAGGGGATAGATAAGGTCCGGTGATCTTGCAGAGTGCTTAGGGATTGATACACTCACGGTTTGGTAACGATCAGCCGTTGCCGCAAGGCTCAGGCCTAAACTCACTGATGACAGCAGCGCAGATCCTTCTCTCACCAAAGCCTTGGAACAAGAGAGCGAGCTATGGCCGCCACTCCCTTATATGGGCTGGGGCAGGGCCGTTTTAATTGGTCCGAATATCTGTCACTCACTGTTACAAGGAATGATGGGTGCAATACGTCATAGGGACCTCCAAAGGTCCTTAAGCAAAAACCATAGAGTTTACCTGATCACGTGACCCACAGGTCCTGCTACGCTCCGTACGGGTAATTAACCAATTATATACATTTGTACATTTATATTTATATAAATCTTGAATAATCTATTATATCTACTAATCCTTAGATGAGAGGTGACAAGGGGTGTGTCAGGATCCGGTCTGGTATACAGCGAGGACACTGGAGGTGGATCCTCTGTGTCAGTGAGGTGATGGCGTGGGCCGTACCAGGGGAACGGAATCTAAGGGGTTACTGGTTTTCACTAGAGCCCGCCGCAAAGAGGGAGGGACTTGCAGTGGCAGGCAACCCCCAGGTCGTTCCACCCGATAGCGACTCAACCCCACTGACAGCTGAGACAGACGCGGTACACAGGGACAAGGCAAGAGCAAGGTCGGACGTAGCAGAAGGTCAGGGCAGGCAGCAAGAGTCGTAGTCAGGGGCAACAGCAGAAGGTCTGGGTACACAGGCTTGGGAACACACTAAAATGCTTTCTCAGGGCACTAAGGCAACAAGATTCGGCAGGGAAAGGAAGGGGGAAGTGGGTTTTTATAACACTGGAAATGATTGACACTGATTGGGCCAGGCACCAATTAGTGGTGCACTGGCCCTTTAAATCTCAGAGAGCCGGCGCGCGTGCGCCCTAGAGAGCGGGGCCGCGCGCGCCGGGACGTGACAGCCGGGGAACAGGACAGGTGAGTGGATTGGGATGCGACCCGCGGGCGGGCGCGTCCCGCTACGCGGATCGCATCCCCGCAGGCAGAGACAGTGCAGCGCTCCCGGTCAGCGGGTCTGACCGGGGCGATGCAGAGAGGAGAACGACGCAAGCACTCTGGGGAGGAGCAGGGACCCGGAGCGCTCGGCGTAACAGGGTGGACTGGATAAGAAGGACCCCGACATCCTAGGGACTCTGGCTATGGGGACCTATATACAGGTACCGTATAGGATGCAGTACCGGTATACCACAAACTCCCTTACTTAAGATAAGTTGACCTCAACGCCTGTCCCCTAAGGCAGAGGGACTAGGACTAGACCAGGATGATACTTATAAATTTGCTATACATCCTAAGTAAACAATGAACACATTTACATTCTCTGATACTCTTACTAGTATCTGAACCAGACAATAAAAATCTATCTAGACATTGGTACTTTCTAGACATTAATGCTATCTAGACATTAATGAAGCTATCTATCCTTTAGTTTCTAGCGTCTAAGACATTTTATTAAACTTATTATACATTTTGAAACTTACTAGATAATTAGGCAGCTATCTAGCCTGTAGTTTCTAGCTCCTGAGACATTTTTATTAGCTCTCTACACATTTTTATGAGGCTAACTAAACATTAGTACAGCTCTATATACCTTTTTTTTTTTTTTATTCGTTTTATTGAACAGGAAATAAAGATAACAAAACAGTAAAACCAAAACATATGGCTCCGCACAAGCCATGCTTACACACGACAAAATTCCCACGCAGGGGAGACATTGATGTACAGAGATAAAAGCATAGTACAGGGGTCAGGTGCAGTGTAAATAATACGTAGGAGTGCTACGTGACATAAGAAAACCAATGTATCGTATATATCAGATGGAATTAACTATGGGCACTATCCGCAAGCCACTGCCACTGTCAAAACAAAGAGAAATGGGGGGGGGGGGGTGGACGGGAAGAGTAAGGAAAACGAAAGAATCAGTTAGCGCAGAACTAAACAAAAAAGAAGGGGGAAACAGGGAGGGCCAAAGGGAGGAAGGGGAAAGCACTTAAAAGGAAGAAAAGAACGAAGAGGGGAAGGAAGAGAGGGGGGAATCAAAGGGAGGGTCCCCAGGTAGACAACAATTAACAATTGTCTCAGGGTGGAGTGCGAGGCAGCAATGCGTCCCTAGATGTATAGTAGTCGTGGGCTGTAAACAGAGTATCAGTAGAAGCGCACCACACACCCCACACCTTATCAAACTTTGCTTCGCATTTCCTATGTTTATATACCAAGCGTTCAAATGGTAATACATTGTTTATCAATCTCTTCCACATAGACACATTAGGAGGTCTAGGATCCATCCACCTTAAAGCTATGGCCTTACGGGCCATGAACAGTGATTCTCTTAGCAAAACTCTAGTGAAATAAGGCCAACTGTCTTCATCAATAATACCAAACAGACAAAACAGGGGTATACGAGGGACAGTTCTACCTAATAATGAGGAGAGAAAGGATGTGACCGCCTTCCAAAAATAGCACACATATGGGCAAGACCAAATAAGGTGCCAAAAATCTGCCCTGGGAGAGCTACACCTGTGGCACTGGTCACTCTGAGTCCTACCCATTCGATGTAGTCTAATCGGTGTGAGATAGCAACTATGAATAATATAGAGTTGGGTAATCTTATTATTCGCAGCGGGGGACACCAGTGTGTGAGACGATTGAGCCTCCCTCCACTGTTCCTCAGTCAAACCAGGGATATGGGATCTCCAGTATGCTTCAGCAGGGAGAGGCGTCCGAGCATGCTTAATTTCAATAATATGAGCGTAAAGAACAGAAACTAACCCCCCAGGACCTTGAGACCTGATAACTCCTATCAGTGGGTAATCAGAGATTTTAGTTGTGGACGGGGGGAATTGAGTCAATAAGGCATGGCGCAACTGCAGGTATTTATAAAAAGCCGTTCTAGGTAGGTCAAATTTTCCTTGTAGCTGGGTAAAGGAAGAAAGAATATTATCCGAGTACAGGTGAGACAATTCTCTAATGCCATGGGATTTCCAAAAGGTCGGGTCTAAGTCAGCCGTCAAGTGCGTCAGATATGGGGCATCCCAAAGCGGAAGGTCAGTCGCTACGTCTGTAAAGTCATGAAGCTTCTTGACTGTTGTCCACACCTGCGAGGCCAGGCGATGTAAAGGTAAGAGTCTACCGCTCCCAGAGGAAGGCCTGTCCAACCAGGCCCTAAATGGGTCTGATGAGCATAATGGGCAAGGTGGTGTTCCGAGTTGGGTAGTGGCTCCGTCCTGACCCATGAGCGAAGTAGCCTCAATTGTCCAGCCAAGTAGTACGCCCGGAAGTCCAGGAGGGCGTAACCCGCCCGGGCCTTCATGCGCTGCAAGGTTACCAACTTCAATTTAGACTGGGAATTGCCCCAGATAAAAGAAGGTAAAAGCGAGTGGAGGGACTTAAAGAAGGACATGGGCACGGGAGTAGCAACATGCTCCAGAATGTAGAGACATTTAGGCAAAATGATCATTTTGATCAAGTTTATCCGGCCCGGGACAGACAGAGGCAAAGTACCCCAGATCTTAAATTTGTCTTTAATCAAGGAGAGGAGTGGGAGGGCGTTTAATGCAAAGTCATTAGACATATCTCTATGGACCATGATACCCAGATACTTAAACTGTTCGACCACCTGGAGGCCCGCAAAAACAGCGGGCCACCCAGAAGGCCGAAGAGGAAGTAAAAAGGACTTGGACCAGTTAATAACAAGACCAGAGTATACACCAAATCTATCTATCGTAGATATGACTAGAGGGAGTGAGGACCGCGGGTTACTCAAGAACAAGACCATGTCATCAGCATATAAACCGATTCGGTCCTCCCTACCACCATACACTATACCGGAAACATCCCGGTCCTGTCTAATTTGGATAGCCAAGGGCTCCGCCGCAATAGCATACAACAGGGGCGAGAGCGGGCACCCTTGTCTGGTACCCCTCCCAAGACTAAAAAGGGTAGAGCAAATCCCATTAACACATACTTGCGCCCTGGGATTCGTGTAAAGAATACGCATCCAGCGAATGAACTTAGCTCCAAAGCCAAACTTCTGTAGTACTGCCAGGAGATAAGGCCATTCAACTGAATCAAAGGCCTTGGCCGCGTCAAGCGAGGCCAAAGCCCAGTCCTGTTCCAATGCGGACCCCAATTGCACCTCCGTCTGGACCCTCCTTATATTGTCAGTAGTGGATCTGCCCGGCATAAAGCCGGACTGATCTTCATGAATAATGGTCCGTATACATTTATTCAGGCGCAATGCTAATATCTTTGTGAGTATTTTGTAGTCAATATTCAGCAACGATATTGGTCTGTACGACCCACAATCCAAGGGGTCCTTATCGGGCTTAAGGAGAACCACTATGGTAGCCTCACATAGAGAAGCCGGTAAGGACCCAGACACAAATGCGTTGCTATACATAGACTGCAAACTGCTGGCCACCTGAGGAAGATACTTAATATAGACCTCCAAAGGAAGCCCATCAGGACCCGCGGCCTTGCCCCCAGTCATCCCAGTCACAGCCTCCTCGATGTCGTCAGTCGTAATGTCCCTGTCCAAGTCCTCCCTATCCACGTCCGAAAGTCTGGGAAATGTAATCCTCGCCAGGTAGTCCAACAGGTCAGAAGTCGAGTACGTCACTCTAGATCTATATAGGTCAATGTAAAAGTCAGCAAACCTATCAGCAATACTGGTAGAGTCCAGTAGAACCGTCCCAGCAGAGGATAAAATGCGGAGAATAGGGGGAGCGGCCTTATCCTGTCTCACCAGTTGAGCTAAAAGTTTGCTGGACTGGTTGCCATGCTCGAAGAAGAATTGTTTAGAGAAAAACAACTTACGGTTCATTTTCTCATTTAGATGTTGTAAATATGTCCTACCCATGGCAAGCCAAGCTTCCCTATGAACGTCTGTAGGATCCTCCGTGTACCTGGCCTCCAATCCAGCACACCGCTCCGCCAGTTCCTCCTCTCTGACTGAGGTTTCCCTCTTCAGATAAGAGATGGATGATCTAAGACAACCTCTCAAGTATGCTTTCAGAGTTTCCCACAGTATACCATAGTCCGTCTTACAGTCCTGTGTCCCCAGAAATACCTGCAGTTGGTCAGGGATCCTGTCCACCGGATCTAAAAGCTGCAGCCAAAAGGGATGCACCTTCCATCTTCTATGAACAGAAACAGAAGGGACATTAATTGAAAGTAACAGGGGTGAATGGTCAGAAATAGCTCTGGTATGGTAATAAATCTCGGACACCACCCCCTGCCAAAGCGGAGGATCCAAAAGCGTGATCTATACGGGATAGAGAGTTATGCCCTAAGTTATAACAGGAATATACTCTTGCACTTGGGTGCCTAACCCTAAATAAATCAATCCAACCCACTTCGAGCATGAGAGCCGCGAAGGGACTGGGGCCCCCGGAAGGGTTACCCAGACCCCCCACATGGCGGTCTATAGACATATTTGGAATCAGATTGAAGTCCCCCAAACACAGACATTTAACACCCGGGTACGCTGCTGCAAAGGATATTGCTATGTGGAATACCTCTAACGTAGCTGGCGGGGGATTATAAATACCAATCAGGATTAAGGGGTCATTATTCACATAGGCGTGAACCAATATAAAACGACCTAAGGGGTCGACCTTGACAGTAACGGGCTCCCATCTAAGGGATCTATGTATCAACAGGGAGACACCCCGTGAGAAGGACGTGTGGCAGGAGTGAGCTCGCCACTGCACCCACGGCCTCCCCAGGAGGTGACATCTGGATGCGACGAGATGCGTCTCTTGTAGACACACTATCTGTGGTTGAAATTTCCGTATATGAGAAAAGACTAGTACCCTCTTTTTAGGGGACCCCAATCCCCTAACATTCCAGGACATCACTCTATAAGCAGCCATCATTAAAGAAAACAAAAAAGAGCATTAAACAGAAAGTCAAGACCCCCCCACCTCCCCTAGGCCACCCCCCACCCCCCCCAGAAGCAACACATACCATACATTCCCCAGCAAAAAATCATAAGTGCGGGCTAAAACCATTAACCAATTGAAAACCCAAAAATTGAGATACCGCAGAATCCCACGAAAACACATAGTCAAAAACCCAAGTCCAGTACTCAACCAGCTATAACAAGCTCACGATAGTCTGTAGATGTAATAAAGGTGACTTCTATATACGGGGGTGAACCCGGGATGTTATCAATAAAGCGGAGTCTCCCTCCCACCACCGGGAATGGCTTCGACTACCACCCATCAGGGCCAGGGCGCTGTGTAACGGGGAGCAAACATGAATAAAGGGATCAGGACTAGCAGGATCACTCATGCCACCATGCGGGGGGAAGCTCCTCTCCTTCTGCGCAGCCATTCCAACACCTCCGCTGGATCAGTGAAGAAAACCGCTCGATCTCCATCTTGTACCCGCAGGCGGGCAGGATATGCCATTGAGTAAGAAATTTGCAATTCTCGAAGACGCGCCTTCACAGTAGCAAAGGTTGCCCTCTTTTTCTGTAAATCAGCAGAAAAGTCTGGGAAAAAGGATACTTTCACATTATCATAGGTGATGTCCCCTAATTGTCGAGCATGACGCAGTAATAAATCACGGTCGTTACAGTTCAGGATACGGGCCAAGAACGGCCTAGGAGGGGCCCCAGGTGGTGGAGCCCGGGCCGGGACCCTATGGGCCCTCTCAACTGTAAACGCCACGGAGAATGGGGCATTGGGGAACAACTCACGGAACCACCGCTCAGCAAACATGGCCGGCGCCTGACCTTCAGCCCGCTCAGGTAGTCCAATGATGCGAACATTATTCCTTCGCAGTCTGTTCTCCAGATCATCCTGCTTCTGTTTGCACATGGACAGCTGCGTTTCCAACATGGAGATAGTATTCGGCATCGGGGATACCGTATCCTCCAGAGTAGAGACGCGGTCCTCGACCTGCACCAACCGGCCTCGTACATTCTGCAGGTCCTGACGCAGCAGGCCCACGTCCACCTTCACCTCCTCCAGCTTCCCTGTGAGCGTCGTCTGGCAGGACGAGATCGCTTGGAGTAGTTGTTCTGTCACCTGCTTCAAGGTAAGATCCGAGCCGGGGTCCTCGGGGCTTCCGGAATCGTCCTCCACATCCTCCGGCTCCGGGGCCGTGCAGGCCGCGCTGCCGGCGCCATCTTGGACAGGGCCCCGTTCAAACTCCTGCAGCTTTTCCACTGCAGATTTATCTTTGTTCCAGTTCTGGTCAGCCTTATTTGTGCGCCCCATGGTTCCGGTACGTCCAGGTGGTGTCTCGGGAGTCAGGATACTAAACAGGAGAAAGATATCCCAGGTTCGGTGCGGGAGCTATCGCTACATGCGACCGCTCAGACCGCTGCACAAGCCATGCCCCAGCTCTATATACCTTTAGCGTCAAGCTGACTAGACATTTTTATTATCTCACACATTTGTTCTTTTTGCCAACAATAAGTTACCTGTTAGTACACAAAAGTTATACTGGCTAGCCGGAAGCTAGGTCACAGTGAGGTTGGCTGCTAGGGTCTATCGGCTACAAGCTACTTACCCCTAGAGCACTTCACATAACCTACCTAGGTTACTTTAAGAATTGCGTGTCAAATTCTATATTCGCAAGAGCACCAACTGGGCAGGCAGAGCATCTCACACACGCAAAACAGAGAAAAGAAGTATGAGTGTACCTAACAGTGGCAGGAATTGAACTTCAATAGGCTACAATCCCTAAAGTGTTTTCTTAAGTGAGATATTTATTTTGGTGTATGTACTAGAGAAACTTGAGGTAGTACATCGAAGTCAGTAATCTAGAGTACTATGTGTGCTAGGGGCAGAGTACTCCTTTAAGGACGAAGCCCTTTTTTGCAATTCTGACCACTGTCACTTTATGCATTAATAACTCTGAGATGCTTGTACCTTTTTTTCTGATTCTGAGATATTTTTTTCGTGACAAATTCTACTTTAACATAGTGGTAAATTTTCTTGGTGAAAAATATCAACATTTTATGAAAATTTAGAATTTTTCTAACTTTGTAACTTTCTGCTTGTAAGGAAAATGGATATTCCAAATAAATTATATATAGATTCACAAACACAATATGTCTACTTTATGCTGGCATCATACAGTTGACATGTTTTTACTTTTCAGGGACCAGTTAAATTTGAAGTGGATTTCAGGGGCCTTTCTGTGAGAAATACCCCATAAATGACCCCATTATAGAAGCTGCACCCCTCAAAGTATTCAAAATGACATTCAGAAAGTTTGTTAACCTTTTAGGTGTTTCACAGAAATAGCAGCAAAGTGAAAGAGAAAATTCAAAATCTTCATTTTTTACACTCTTGTAGAGCCATTTTTTTTTAAATTATTACAAGGAGTACAAGGAGAGAAATCCCCCAAAATGTGTAACCCAATTTCTCTCGAGTAAGGAAATGCCTCATATTTGGACGTAAAGTGTTCTGCGGGCGCATAAGAGGGCTCAGAATGGAAGGAGCGACAATGGGATTTTGGAGACTGAATTTAGCTGAAAGGGTTTTGGGGGGGCATGTCGCATTTAGGAAGCCCCTATGGTGCCAGAACAGCAAAAAAGAAAAAACCCACATGACATGCTGTTTTGGAAACTACACCCCTCAAGGAACGTAACAAGAGGTAGTGAGCCTTAACACCCCACAGATGTTTGACGACTTTTCGTTAAAATCGGATGTGTAAATAAAATAATTTTTTCACTAAAATGCCTTTTTGTCCCCAAATTTTACATTTTTACAAGGGGTAATAGGAGAAAATGCCCCCCAAAATTTGTAACCCCATTTCTTCTGAGTATGAAAATACCCCATTTGTGGATGTAAAGTGTTCTGTGGGCAACTACAATGCTCAGAAGAGAAGGAGCGCCATTGAGGAGAGGGAATTTGTTTGGAATGGAGGTCAGGGCCCATGTGCGTTTACAAAGCCCCCATGGTGCCAGAACAGTGGACCCCCACATGTGACCCCATTTGTGTGCACGTCACTCCTCCTCCCCCGTGTCCTCGGCCTCCACTGCACGTCCAAATCTCGGTGGCCCTTCATCGTACCACGTGTGTAGGGCACAGCGGTGTCAAGCCGTCCTTCACATGGTCTGCCTTGGCGAACGGAGTCACACAGGGGAGGAACTGCTAAAGTTCATTAGGGAAGAAATCCGAGTATGGCTTACTCCACGAAATCTGGAAATGGGAACCATGGTGACCGACAATGGGAAGAACATTGTGGCCGTGCTGCGACAAGGAAGTGTGAACCATTCGCCCTGCAAGGCACACGTGTTGAATCTGGTTGTCAAGAAGTTCATCAAGTCTTCACCCCATTTGCAAGACGTCCTGACAATGGCAAGGAAACTGTGCATGCACTTCAGCCACTCGTACACCGCCAAGCAGTCAGAACGGTATCCCACAACATAGTCTCATTTGTGATGTTGCCACACGTTGGAATTCCACCCTCCATATGTTGGACAGACCATACGAACAAAGAAAAGCCATCACGGATTTTTTGATGATACAAGCAGATATGAGTACTCCCCTGTGTAACTTCAATGTGAACGAGGGGCAGCTCATACGTGACACCTGCCGTTTGCTGAGGCCCTTTGAGGAAGCCACATTTTTTGTTAGTCGCTCGAATTACGCCATGAACGACGTAATTCCACTCCTACATTTACTCCAAAAAATGATTGAAAACATGGTTGGTCACGGCAATGGAGATGTTGCGCCTACATCAGAAGGCTACATGAGTCCTGGGGGACAACTATGCTCCTAACTATGGGGACAACTATGCTCCTAATCTGGGGGACATCTATGCTGGCTAATCTGGGTGACATCTATGCTGCCTAATCTGGGGGACAACTATGTCCTTATCTGGGGGACAACTATGCTCCTAATCTGGTGGACATCTATGATGCCTAATCTGGGGGACAAGTATGCTCCTAATCTGGGGGACATCTATGCTACCTAATCTATGTGACATCTATGCTGCCTAATCTGGGGGACAACTATGCTCCTAATCTGGGGGACATCTATGCTGCCTAATCTGTGTGACATCTATGCTGCCTAATCTGGGGGACAACTATGCTCCTAATCTGGGGGACATCTATGCTGCCTAATCTGGGTGACATCTATGCTGCCTAATCTGGGGGACAACTATGCTCCTAATCTGGGGGACATCTATGCTGCCTAATCTGGATGACATCTATGCTGCCTAATCTGGGGGACAACTATGCTCCTAATCTGGGGGACATCTATACTGCCTAATCTGGGGGACATGTATGCTCCTAATCTGGGGGACATCTATGCTGCCTAATCTGGGGGACAACTATGCTACTAATCTGGGGGACATCTATGCTGCCTAATCTGGGGGACATCTATGCTGCCTAATCTGGGGGACAACTATGCTCCTAATCTGGGGGACATCTATGCTGCCTAATCTGGGGGACAAGTATGCTCCTAATCTGGGGGACATCTATGCTGCCTACTCTGGGGGAAAAGTATGCTCCTAATATGGGGGACATCTATGCTGCCTAATCTGGGGGACAACTATGCTCCTAATCTGGGGGACATCTATACTGCCTAATCTGGGGGACATCTATGCTGCCTAATCTGGGGGACAACTATGCTCCTAATCTGGGGGACATCTATGCTGCTTTATCTGGGGGACATCTATGCTGCCTAATCTGGGGGAAAAGTATGCTCCTAATTTGGGGGACATCTATGCTGCCTAATCTGGGGGACAACTATGCTCCTAATATGGGGAAAACTGATGCGTCTGGCCTTGGGCCTATAATTTTTTGAAGTTTAGCAGTAGCTAAATGCATGCTTAATGCAAATGTCAACATTGATCTTTAAATGTAAGGGGTTATGAAACCCTCTTGGGTACTGCGAATTACTGCTCCAGACTCATTCTGTGTCTTTCACAAACTACTTGCCTCCCTGGTGCCTCAGGCCTTGGGCCTATAATTGTTTGAAGTTTAGCAGTAGCTAAATACATGCTTAATGCAAATGTAAACATTGATCTTTAAATGTAAGGGGTTATGAAAACCTCTTGGGTACTGCAAATGCATGCTCCAGACTCATTATGTGTCTTTCAGGAACTACTTGCCTCCCTGGTGCCTCTGGCCTTGGGCCTTACATTTTGGATGTTTAGCAGTAGCTAAATACATGCTTAAAGAAGATATCCCATGCAGCAAAGAAAAAAAAAATACCTAGCCATTCCATAGTATATTCACCTACCACCTCTCTGACATGTTTGTGATTTTTTTTCCGCCCCCCCATTCACCGGCTATTCAGCTCATAAATTCCAGTTACTTCCTGGTTATGGTGGCTATGCCTGTGATCTCAAAGACTACATTTCCCTGCATGCACTGCTCATATTTCCTGCTCTCAGCTGCCTGAGCAGAGAGCTTGTTACCAGGGGGTTTCTGGGTAATTGTCACGTCACGGCCCCGGGATGCTGCTGATAACAGCCTGAATAGGGGGTCGAAAGTCATGAAAACCTGGAACAGCTGAATTTCCTGTCAGACAGAAGAATGCAGAAAAAGCTTGTTTCTAAGCAGCATTGGTAATGGAAGTGATTTACAAACCTATATAACTTTACCTTCAGCACTAAAAGCTGAAATTTTTTTACTGTGAGACTTGTCCTTTAATGCAAATTTCAACAATGATCGTTAAATTCTCGGCGCTCTGCAGGGCCTTCTCCTACCCCGCCTGGGCCGTTCCGAGGACCTCACTAACCAACTCACTAACTAATCCAATCGCTTATAGCGACGGGCGGTGTGTACAAAGGGCAGGGACTTAATCAAATCCCAGATCCCTATCACGAACTGGTTTCAGCGTGCAACACGCACCTGTCCTTGAAAGATAGAGACACGCTAATCCGTTCAGTGGAGCGCTAGTGCCCAGGACATCTGAGGCCATAAAACACCTGTTATTGCTCGATCTCGCAATTGATCGGGCAAGGTAAAAAACAAGAGGTTATTAAAGCCTCTTGGGTACTGCTGAGGCCTACTCCTGACTGCTCCTGGTGCAATGTATGGGGTAATTAAACACTCTTGGGTAGTGTTATTGTTAAATTTACTGGTAATTTTATCAGTAATAAAATTGAATTTTGCAGAATGCGAACCGTTACACAACGTGTGATTTTTTATTGAAAAAATATATATAAATAGATGGAGAGGGATCAACTCTGCTTAATCATTTTTGACGATTAGAATCCTTTTGTCATCTGATTTTTTGGAGACAGATGCGCTTACACACATGTAATCATTTTTTTAACCAAATTTCAAAAATTGTGTGGTTTATTATTTTTGAGAAGAATGTCTTTTGGTGGTCCACCATCCTGCATTATAGAGTCTTCTGAACTGCTGTATATGCGCTTGTTTTTTTTTAAAAAGGTATTTTGTCAGACAATTTCACAAAAATTTTGCGGTTTTTTGGGGTGGATTGTGAAGCCCTGGTGACGGGTGTGTAGTGTGTACTTGTGCATCAGTCAACTTCAGTCTGTGTCCGTTAGGCAATATATGGGTTACTGATGCAGCAGAGGTGGGGCCTTGGTCTTGGAATTTAATTTTTTTTAAAAACTTTAACATATTGTGTGGTTTATTATTTTTGAGAAGAATGTCTATTGGTGGTCCACCGTCCTGCATTATAGTCTTCTGAACTGCTGTATATGCGCTTGTTTTTAAAAAAACAGGTATTTTGTCAGACAATTTCAATAAAATTTGGCGTTTTTTTGGGGTGGATTGTGAAGCCCGGGTGTGTAGTCGTGCATCAGCCAACTCCAGGCTGTGTGTTTCAGGCAATCTATGGGTCCCTGATGCCGCAAAGGAGGGGCCTGGGTCTGGGAATTAAAAATTTTTGGATTGCGGGTATTACCAAAAAAGATGAACACACCCTAATCAGTTCAGTGGAGCGCGCCTGCGGCCCCGGACATCTGAGGGCATAACACACCTGTTATTGCTCGATCTCAGGAGAAGGGGGGGTTCATCATCGGGAGAAGAGAGTTGCAGGTTGCCCTTGAGTCAGCAAGGCGGTAGCACGGTTGGCAGTCAGCGTGGTGTGGCAGTAGTGGAAATTCTGGAGCCAAACGTGCCCGGGGGAGACCACCTGCTTCGCGGCAGCTTACCTTTCCAGGAGTTAGCGGGTTACCAGCACCGGTCGATGAAAGATAGAGACACGCTAATCCGTTCAGTGGAGCACGCCTGCGGCCCCGGAAATCTGAGGGCATAACACACCTGGTATTGCTTGATCTCGCAATTGATCGTGCAAAGGTAGGGGATTATTAAAGCCTCTTGGGTACTGCTGAGGCCTACTCTTGACTGCTCCTGGTGTAATGTGTGGGGTAATTAAACACTCTTGGGTAGTGTTTTTTTTTTTTTTTTTACTGATAATTTTATCGGTAATAAAATTTAATTTTCCAGAATGCTAATCGTTACACAATGGAACAAATGAAAAAAAAAACAAAAAAAAAACGACAGGGATTAACTCTGCTTCATCATTTTGGGCGAAAAAAGTCCTTTGGTGATCTGATCTTTTGGAGACAGATGCGCTTACACACATATTGAATTAGTTTTTGTAAAAAAAGTTCAAACATTGTGTGGTTTATTATTTTTGAGAAGAATGTCTATGGGTGGTCCACCGTCCTGCATTATAGAGTCTTGTGAACTGTCGGATATGCGCTTGTTCTTACACAAAGGTATTTCTTTAAAAAATTTCTAAAATGTTGTTGTTTTTTGGAGGGGATTGTGAAGCACGGGTGTGTACTGGTGCATCAGCCAACTCCAGGCTGTGTCCTTCAGGCAATATATGGGTTACCGATGCCGCAGAGGTGGGGCCTCGGTCTGGAAATTTCTAATTTTTGGATAGTGGGTGCTACCTATGAGAAATCTTTGTCAAAAATGTCATATATTGTGTTTTTTTTTTTTTTTTTTGGGGGGGGGGGGGGGAGGGGATTGTGAAGCCCTGGTGTGTACTCTTGCATCAGCCAACTTCAGGCTGTGTCATGCAGGCAATATATGGGTTACTGATGCCGCAGGGGTGGGGCCTGGTTCTGGAAATTTCAAATTTTTGGACAGCAGGTGCTACCAATGAGAAATATTTGACAAAAAATTCTCATTGTGTTGTTTTTGGAGGGGGGATTGTGAAGCCCTGGTGTGTACTGGTGCATCAGCCAACGCCAGGCTGTGTCCTTCAGGCAATATCTGGGTTCCTGATGCCGCAGAGGTGTGGCCTGGGTCTGTTAATTTCAAATTTTTGGATAGCGGGTGCTACCAATGAGAAATCTTTGTCAAAAATGTCATATATTGTGTTGTTGTTTTTTTTTTTGGGGGGGGGGGGGGGGGGGATTGTGAAGCCCTGGTGTGTAGTGTACTAGTGCATCAGCCAACTCCATGCTGTGCCATTCAACCACTAAATGGTCTCCTCTTGCTGCCAACATGTCCACGCTATGTCATTCAGTCACTATATGGTCTCCTGACACTGATGCCACCACCAGGCTCTGTCATTGTGCTGCTGTGCGGCAGTGATTCTAAGAGCGATGCCGGTAATCTGCATGCTATTCTGACTAACAGTATTATTTCACTACCCCAGCACACTCCATATGCGTTTTAGGACACAGTAAAGTGTTCTATACCCCTATAGAGGCTGTATGTAGGTTAGAAATAGCCTTTTTTAATCATCTCTAGCCCTAAACTGTTGCCTTAAAATACAACAGAGCTCAGGAGTGAGAGAGCTCAATGTGCATTTGAGGCCTAAATTGGTTATTTTGTTATTTTGTACTGCAAAGGCTAATAACACTTATGTCCATACCTCTACAAACAAAAAAACAAAAAAATCACATGTGCCCCTAGTTTGGCAACTACACCCTCAAGGAAAAGAAGAAAAAGCCCTACAAAATTTGTAACTCAATTTCTCCCGAGTTCGGAAATATCCCATATGTAAAGTGCTGCGCAGCAGAGCTCAGAAGAGAAGGAGCGACACTGAGCTTTTGGAAAGTGGATTTGGCTAGAACAGTGGTCATGACATGTTTACAAAGCCACATGGTGCCAGGACAGTGGACCCCCCCCCCCATAAGTTACCCCATTTTGGAAACTACACCCCTCAAGGAATGTAATAAGGGGTGCAGTAAGCATTTGACCACCACATATTTTTGGAACCGATGGCCATATAACTGAAAATTTTCATTTTTACACTAACATGTTCTTTTAGCTCCAAAGTTGAAATTTTTACAAGGGGTAAAATGAGAAAAGCCCCCCAACATTTTAAACACAATTGCTATTGAGTATAGAAATATTCCACTTGTGGACTCAGAGACCTCTGCAGGTGTCAGTATTTTAGTGTAATAATTTTACATTTTCATTTTCACAATCCACTATTCCACCTATGGGGTATACAGTAATGGCTGTAAATGTTGGCACCCCTGAAATTTTTTAAAAAAATGAAGTATTTCTCACAGAAAAGGATTGCGGTAACACATGTTTTGCTATACACATGTTTATTCCCTTTGTGTATATTGGAACTAAACAAAAAAAGGGAGGAAAAAAAACAAATTGGACATAATGTCCCACCAAACTCCAAAATGGGCTGGACAAAATTATTGGTATCCAAAATTGTGGAAAAATAAGATTATTTCAAGCATGTGATGCTCCTTTAAACTCACCTGGGGCAAGTAACAGGTGTGGGCAATATTAAAATCACACCTGAAAGCAGATAAAAAGGAGAGAAGTTCACTTAGTCTTTGCATTGTGTGTCTGTGTGGCACACTAAGCATGGAAACAGAAAGAGGAGAAGAGAACTGACTGAGGACTTGAGAACCAAAATTGTGGAAAAATATCAACAATCTCAAGTCCATCTCCAGAGATCTAGATTTGCCTTTGTCCACAGTGCACAATATTATGAGGAAGTTTGCGACCCATGGCACTGTAGCTAATCTCCCAGTTTGCAAAGGAAGAGTGGTCCAACATTCCGGCAGAGAGGTGTAAGAAGCTTATTGATGTTTATAGAAAGTGACTGATTTCAGTTATTTTTTCCAAAGGGTGTGAAACCAAATATTAAGTTAAGGGTGCCAATAATTTTGTTCCGCCCATTTTTGGAGTTTGGAGTGACATTATGTCCAATTACCTTTTTTCCTCCCTTTTTTGGTTTAGTTCCAATACACACAAAGGGAATAAACATGTGTATAGCAAAACGTGTTACTGCAATACTTTTCTGTGAGATGTTATGCATTTTGGACACCCCAAAAATTAATCACTATGTTTAATATGCCTCATAGCATAATTGCATGATGTCAGCAATTTTGCATATAATCAAAGTAGGCCAGTCTGGGAGTAGAATACTTCTTATCTATTGATATTTATGGTTTTGTAGATAAGGGGTCTGGTTACACTCTCTAGACGACACTACTTAAATTCATCCAAGTAAAGGGGGGTGAATGGAGAGAAAAGGGGTGAGATAAAAATAACTATGTCTCATCCGAAGGAACATTAGTTATATATATATATATATATATATATATATATATATATATATATATGGTAATCAGTAGGACATATGGTATTGTCATATACTGTTAGTATTGTAAAGGACATCAGTATATATCTATTATCTTATATATGATTCTAATAGGAGCATTGCTCAATGTTTAGATAGACTTTGAGAATGAGTCTTTGTATAAGACTTTGTGAATGTTATTCTGTTTAACAGTCAATTACCAGGATAAGACAGACAGAGAGATTCACATATATGTGGGGAAAGAGACCTACATCAAACTCTTATCTCTCTAATAAATTTAGGATGTCTAATTGGAGACTCTATGTCTATGAGAATCCAGGTTTTGATTACTTATAGATGTCAAAAGTAATCCCTGTTTGATAATCTAGTGCTCCATATTTCAAGTGTGGAATGTTGGTTTAAGACCAATTATTGACAGTTAACCCTTAATGGTAATGATGCTAATTGCTTATGCAATAGCAACCCCTAGTGGATGGGTAGTTGACATTACACTGACAGGAAAGGCATTATGAGTGATTTGCTCAATGCATTCTGGGTAGTATAGTGATGCCTTATGTACACGCCCAACCTACATTAATTGGGGAATTCCAAATCAGGAGGCTGTGTCTAACTAATTAAAAAGTCTGGTAAACCAGATGTTGGTAGTCGATACTGGAGTCTGTACTGTGAGCTGTAGTCTGAACTGTAGACTATAACTGAAAAGGACAAAGACAAGGAAAGAGATCCACAAGATGGAAGCCATGAAAGCCATGTGAGATCCCAGATGCCGGACTGATCACATGGTACCGACCCAATGGCTGTCCCTGACAATGAGATGGACCATTCAGTGTTCCTCAGAGCAGAAGTAAGGTTCTTACAAAGTTTTGGTAAGAGACACAAAAATGGTATTCCATTTAATTAAGACTAATTGGGATAATGTGGATGGGATTTTACCATTTTGATTGGTGAGTAAATTAATAAAATAAAATAATTAATTATCTTGATATTGAGATTATAGTTTTAGGATATTGTGAGACTTCATTCTACCTGCAGAAGAATCAAGACTCATAATCTATCAAAGCATTAAATAATTGCTTAGACATTGACAGAATTCCTACTCGCCAAGCTAAGTGTTATAAGTATATTTTCCACACAGGAAACTTGTTTCAAGTTTTTCCTCCTAAAATATAGAGCAATATCCTATATCTCCGCTATCAGTCTTAATGTCTTATCAAAGTCATGTATAGAAAATAGTCCAGAATGGGGGGGGGGGGGGGGAGTATATCATAATTCTTCCATATTTATATCTTAGATGGATTTCCCCATTCTTGCAGTCATGTGATTTGTAGTGGTTAGAAGGGGGCGGGGAGTGTATTTAGCATTCCATATTAATATGTCTATAATTAGATATTGCCCATCTTTATATCATCAGGTTCCTCTGAATAGAGTGATATGTAACCTTTTTCTTCTTTGATATTCCTAACCTAGTGACTTTTGTTTATTGTAACAAGTTACTAACTACTCACATGTATTGTTCTACTTATATGTAGTCAATTAAAGGAGATATCCAGTGGTGACTCAGTGGTGAACAACTTGTCCCCTATCCTAAGGATAGGGGATAAGTTGCAGATCACGGGGGGTCCGACCGCTGGGGCCCCCTGTGATCTCCTGTACGGGGCCCCGACAGCCCGCGGGAAGGGGGCGTGTCGACCTCAGCACGAAGCGGCGGCCGACACGCCCCCTCAATACAACTCTATGGCAGAGCCGAAGCGCTGCCTTCGGCAATCTCCGGCTCTGCCATAGAGATGTATTGAGGGGGCGTGTCGGCCGCCGCTTCGTGTGGGGGTCGACACCCGCTATCTGGCCGGAGAGCCGGGGCCCTGTACAGAGAGATCGCAGGGGGCCCCAGCAGTCGGACCCCCCGCGATCTCAAACTTATCCCCTATCCTTAGGATAGGGGATAAGTTTTTCACCACTGGACTACCCCTTTAACAATCTTGTACTGTTTACTAATATCTAATTGATATTCATTTGCACATATCATTGTGTTTATTACTCATTTATGTTTATAGTCATATAACCAATAAATCTGCATACTTTATAATACCTGTGTATTATTGTATTTTGCAAAACTACATCCTTAAGCGTTAATGTCATCCCATCATAAAAAGAACTTGATATCTGAGGAAATAGTCGGACTCACATGTGAATTGTATTGATTAGTTGTGTCTACAATTCACCAGGTCATAATTTTGATATTTTTAATATTTTTCATAATTTTTCATAATTAATAATTTTATGACAATAATTCATAATTGAGTTATTACCACACGACAGAGAAATACATAATTTTCTAGAAAAAAAATCAGGAGTACCAACATTTACGGCCATGACTGTAAATGCTATTGCACCCCTTATTACATTCTTTGAGAGGCTCTTTAAATGCAACATGGTCCCCAAAAACGAATCCAGCTAAATTATTTCTCCAAAGGTAAATTGGTATTCCCTCCATCCAACAGCTCGCTCCGCCCATTGAAGCAGACAGGCTCCCATTAAAGGGGTACTACCATGGAAAACTTTTTTTTTAAATCAACTGGTGCCAGAAAGTTAAACAGATTTGTAAATTACTTATTAAAAAAGCTTAATCTTTCCAATACTTTTTAGGGTCTGTATACTACAGAGGAAATGATTTTCTTTTTGGAACACAGAGCTCTCTGCTGACATCATGTGGTCATATGGGTGTAGGACTTCGTACAGGGCTCAATCTCTAGTCTAGAGAGATCACTTTCTCATAGGGGATCTAGACATTAGTCTCCTATTGGACTTTTGGAGGATTCAGGGGTTTCATCTGAAAAGGCTCGAAGTGATTCTCATTCCTCTTCTTCCTCTGCGCTGAAACAATTGCCTTCAAGTTTTTTCCCTCTAGAAAAAATTCAGGAGGGAATGTTTTAAGTCAAGTCCATCAGGTCTGGGGACCATGATGTTGATCAAGGAGTGCTTTATGATCCTGCCTCTAGGGGCCCTAGGCCAGTGTTTCCCAACCAGGTTGCCTCCAGGTGTTGCAAAACTACAACTCCCAGCATGCCTGGACAGCCAAAGGCTGTCCAGGCATGCTAGGAGTTGTAGTTTTGCAACATCTGGAGGCACCCTGGTTGGGAAACACTGGGCAAGGGCCTTCAAAGTGGATGAGACCCTCCTCATTCTTATGAAAAAAAAACATAATGGAAGAAACCTGAGAAGGGGCTAGTTCTTACTTAAAGGTTTTGCTTCATGTTCACCATCCAGGAAAGTCAACTTAGTTCCTAGGGATCAGTGCCTAAATTGGATTTGGCCATCTCATGTGAGCACCTGGGAAAGCAGTTCCTTGGGCACTCTGGAATCTTCAGCCTCTGCAGTCGGAGGTTCTGGTCAGTACAGAACAAGTCTCTCAGACTAACATAAGGCCTAGTGGCCCGAAATAATGCTGAAAGTTTTCAGGATTATTTTATAATGTAGATAACAAAATTTTTAATTAGAACAGACAATTTATGTCATTTTTTCTGATAATTAAAAATAAAATGTTATGGCCCAAAATTGACCAAAAAAAAAAACACTGTATGAAAATGGCCTTAGGATGTGTTCCCTTATTTTTGTTTTGCAATTTTTTTTCAGAATTAGAACCTGATCATGTGGGCTCTATAATGTTGTCTAAATTGTGCCTTATCATGTGATTATCGATAGACTATGTTCACACTTTTTAAGCTTAAAGGGATACTCCGGAGCTAAGACATCTTAACCCCTATCCAAAGGATAGGGAATAAGATGCCTGATCGCGGGGGTCCCGCCGCTGGGGACCCCCGTGATCTTGCATGCAGCACCCCGTTAGAATCAGTCCCCGGAGCGTGTTCGCTCCGAGTCTGATTACTGGCGATCATGGGGATGGAGCATTGTGATGTCACAATGCTCTGTCCCCGTGATTGCCAGTAATAAGACCCCGAGCGAACACGCTCTGGGGACTGATTCTAACGGGTGCTGCGTGCAAGATCACAGGGGTCCCCAGCAGCGGGACCCCTGCGATCGGGGATAAGATGTCTTAGCGCCGGAGTACTCCTTTCATTTTGAGCCGTATTTCCTTTTTTTTCCATCTACCTTTTGCTTTTCAGCGATTTGCAACTCAAAATGTCTCTCAAGGAACTGTGTGTAAACATAGCCTTAATTGCAGGTGTTTTTCTTGTTATAGACCATCCGATTAACCCCATAAGGACTGAGCCCTTTTTCACCTTAACCCGTACAGGACCTAGGACGTATGCATACGTCTTCTGTACCTGGGTCTTAAGGACCCAGGGCGTACAGGTCCGCCCGTGGGAATTCCGGTCCCTGCCGCGCGCCGGGCAGGGATTGGACTGGGGTGACTGCTGATATCAATCAGCAGGCACCCCGCGCAAATGCCGGGGGGGGGGTCATCAGACCCCCCATGTCGGCGATCGGCGCAAATCGCAAGTGAAATCGCACTTGCGATTTGCGCAATTCCGGGTCTTACGGGTCACGTGTGACCCGATGACCCAGAGATACAAGGTGATCACCTACTGTATCTATGGGGAGGTGGCGATTTCGCCGCCCCCCCCCCCCCAGGAGAGCTGCTATTGGCTGGACGATCGTCCAGCCAATAGCAGCCGGAAGGGGAGGGGTTAAACGGCATCCTCTGCAGCGCTGACCGTTAGCTGGGTTCAGTCAGCGGTCAGAGCTGCAAGAGGAGCCAGGGACCCTCCCTCTGTACCCATCGGATCGCCTCAGGAGACCCGAAGATCCCCTAGATCAGGGACAGAATCAACCAGAGGGAAAGGTAGGGAAATCCATATAATAAAGTAAAAAAAATTAAGTAAAAAAAATAACCCCCCCCCCTGACCCCCTAATAGGGCTCAAGAGTACGCCACATTTTTTTTAGCGTGATTCGGGCCCTATTAGGGGGTCAGGGCACTGCGATTTGCCCCCCCCCCCACCCTTTTTTTTTTGGCCGCAGCATTTTTTTTTTTTTTGCTCATATAACGGTGTGTGATTACTAATCACACACCGTTATACATAGTTACACCAAGCACTCACTACACACCCTTTTCTTGCCTCCGAATCTGAATCTGCCAGTGAGGACGAGGAAGATCCAACATTCCTGTGTTCTTCCTTGTCCTCCTCATCATCTAGTAGTGATGATGAGCCCCTTTTTTGGCCAGGTCCAATGAATGGTACGCCGTCAGTGCAGCAGAAATGAGGACATTTTGGGGCCTCTTGCTGCATATGGGCCTGGTCAAAAAGCCCAGTGTCAGGCAGTACTGGAGCGGGGACATCTTCTACCAGACACCGCTTTACAGTATGGCTATGACATGTAAGCGGTTCAAGGCTATTTGGAAATGTCTTCATTATGCAGATAATGAGGCATGTCCACCCCGAGGTGATCCCGCCCATGACCGGCTTTACAAAGTGAGGCCGGTCATCGATCACTTTGGGGCCAAATTTTTGGAGGCCTACGTACCGCTTAGGGAGCTCTCGAATGATGGGTCTCTTATCAAGGGGAGACTCATCTTCCGCCAGTATATTCCCTCGAAGCGGGCGCGGTAGGGCGTGAAGCTATATAAACTTTGTGAGAGTACCTCTGAGTGTATGAGGGACAAGATTCCCGTATTGAACCCCCAGATTGTTCCCCCACTCTGGGTGTTAACGGGAAAATCATTTGGGACCTTATGCACCCATTGCTGGATAAGGGTTACCACGTGTACGTGGACAACTTTTATACCAGCATCCCTCTCTTCACATCCCTTGCCGCTAGATCCACATCCGCTTGTGGGACAGTGCGGAGAAACCAGAGAGGCCTCCCTCTAAATTTGATCCAGACACCTATTCCCAAGGGTGAGTCCCGTGCCCTTACCTATGAAAACCTGTTGCTGGTCAAGTATAAGGATAAGAGGGATGTCCTTATGCTGACCACTATTCATGGTAACGGCAGCTCACCTGTCCCTGTGCGAGGTACCACAACAACGGTCCTCAAGTCTGATTGTATTCTGGACTACAATCAGTATATGGGGGGAGTTGATCTCTCAGATCAAGTCCTCAAGCCATATCTGGCCATGCGGAAAACACGTGTATGGTACAAAAAAGTTGCGGTCTACATGGTACAGGTTGCCATGTACAACTCTTTTGTACTGTACCGGAATGCTGGCAGCACAGGGACATACCTCCAGTTTCAAGAGGAAGTCCTAAAGGTCCTGATCTTTGCTGACCGGGAAAGAGCAGGCCGGACTTCCCAAGAAACTGGAGTTATAGGTGCCAGGATCGTCCCAGGCCAACACTTTCCAGGTGAGTTCCCCCACACTGGAAAGAAGGGACGATCCCAGAAAAAATGCAGAGTGTGTAACAGGAGGGGGATACGGAAGGACACCACCACTCAGTGTTACACTTGCCCCGATCATCCGGGCCTCTGCATTAAGGACTGCTTCAGGTAGTGTCACACTTCCATGGACTACTAAATTTTGCCTCTTCATTTAAATTTTCCATAATTTGACCCCAATGTACCAAGTCCAGAGAACATTCCAAATTTTAACCCCATAAAACCACTAAATTGCCCAAAAAAACTATTTCATAAAAAAAAAAAAAATGATAAGGCCTCTGGGGGTATTTTTTCCAAAAATGGGTCATGGGTCACTGAGTCACTATCATGGGGGACTTTTTATGTTGCCTCAAATGCGCAGCGCTCTCTCTCCACCTGAGCGGGTGCGCATTTGAGTGAACAGGTTAGGGACGGCCACACACGTCACATTCCCAGAATGATGATTCAGAGCATAGGGTTTGGGGTGGGCATATTTTTTAGTTTTGGCTATGCTCTGGGTCATCATTCTGGGAACATAACCCGTTTTATAATTTTATGTCCTACTGTACCCCTTGTTAGTTATTAGTGTACCCCATATAATGCCCCTTGAGGGGGGGTCCCACTGTTCTGGCTCCATAGGCAGCTGTCTAGAAGCTCCAGGCCCCTGACTGCCCTCCTGTTCCTCCGTGACCAGTGAGCAGAGCCGATCTATGCCCAGATATGAGGTATGTCCTTACTCCAAAGAAATGTATTTACAATTTTTTTTTTTTTTTGCTGTTCTGGCACTAAATGTGACATGCCTCCCCATTTCAGCAAAATGTGACTCCTTCTCTTCTGAGCATTGTAGTGCCCTTGACAGCAGAGCCCTTGACATCCACACATGGGGTACTTCCATACTCAGAAGAGATGGGGTTACACATTTTGGGGGACATTTTCTCCTATTAAAAATAGTATGCCATGTGTTTTTTTTTTGCTGTCCTGGCACCATAGGGGCTTCCTAAATGCGACATGCCCCCCCAAAACCATTTCAGGAAAATTAGATTAGCAAAAGCCAAATATGACTCCTTCTCTTCTGAGCATTGTAGTGCGCCAACAGAGCACTTGACATCCACATATGTGGTGTTTCCATAATCAGAAGAGATGGGGTTACAAATTTTAGGGGGCATTTCTCCTATTACCCCTTGTAAAAATGTAAAATTTAGGGGGAAACTAGCATTTTAGTGAAAAAAAAAATCATTTACACATCCAACTTTAACGAAAGTCGTGAAACACCCGTGGGGTGTTAAGGCTCACTGTACCCCTTGTTACGTTCCTTGAGGGGTGTAGTTTCCAAAATAGTATGCCATGTGTTTTTTTTTGCTGTCCTGGCACCACTGGGACATGCCCCCCCCCAAAACCATTTCAGCAAAATTAGATTAGCAAAAGCCAAATATGACTCCTTCTCTTCTGAGCATTGTAGTGCGCCAACAGAGCACTTGCCTTCCACATATGCGGTGTTTCCATACTCAGAAGAGATGGGGTTACAAATTTGGGGGGGCATTTTCTCCTATTACCCCTTGTAAAAATTTAAAATTTGGGGGAAAACTAGCATTTTAGTGAAAAAAATAATAATAATAACTTACACATCCAACTTTAACGAAAAGTTGTGAAACACCTGTGGGGTGTTTAGGCTCGCTGTACCCCTTGTTACGTTCCTTGAGGGGTGTAGTTTCCAAAATAGTATGCCATGTTGGTTTTTTTTTTTGCTGTCCTGGCTTCCTAAATGGGACATGCCCCCCCAAAACCATTTCACCAAAATTTGATTTGCAAAAGCCAAATATGACTCCTTCTCTTCTGAGCATTGTAGTGCGCCCGCAGTGCACTTGACCTCCACATGTGTGGCGTTTCCATACTCAGAAGAGATGGGGTTACACATTTTGGTGGGCATTTTCTCCTATTAACCCTTGCAAAAATAAAAAATTTGGGGGAAAACTAGAATTTTTGTGGAAAAAAAAAGAAAATAATTTACACGTCCAACTTTAACTAAAAGTCGTGAAACCTCTGTGGGGTGTTAAGGCTCACTGGTCCCCTTGTTACGTTCCTTAAGGGGTGTAGTTTCCAAAATAGTATGCCATGTGGGGTTTTATTTTTGCTGTCCTGACACCATAGGGGCTTCCTAAATGCAACATGCCCCCAAAAACCATTTCAGAAAAACTCACTCTCCAAAATCCCTCTGTCGCTCCTTCCCTTCTGAGCACTCTAGTGCACCCGCCGAACACTTGACATACACATATGATGTATTTCCTTACTCTAGAGAAATTGGGTTACACATTTTAGGAAGATTTCTCTCCTTTTACCCTTTGTAAAAATAAAAAAAAATGGGTCTACAAGAACATGCGAGTGTAAAAAATGAAGATTTTGAATTTTCTCCTTCAATTTGCTGCTATTCCTGTGAAACACCTAAAGGGTTAACAAACCTTTTGAATGTCATTTTGAATACTTTGAGGGGTGCAGTTTTTATAATGGGGTCATTTGTGGGGCATTTCTAATATAAAGGCCCTTCAAATCCACTTAAAAACAGAACTGGTCCCTGAAAAATTTTGATTTTGAAAATTTTGTGAAAAACTGGAAAATGGCTGCTATACTTTGAAGCCCTCTGATGTCTTCCAAAAGTAAAAACATGTCAACTTTATGATGCAATCATAAAGTAGACATGTTGTATATGTGAATCAATATATAATTTATTTGGAATATTCATTTTCCTTATAAGCAGAGAGCTTCAAAGTAAAAAAAATGCAAAATTTTAAATTTTTTCATCAAATTTTGGAATTTTTCACCAAGAAACGATACAAGTATCGACAAAATTTTACCACTAACATAAAGTAGAATATGTCACGAAAAAACAATCTCGGAATCAGAATGAAAGGTAGAAGCATCTCTGAGTTATTAATGCTTAAAATGAAAGTGGTCAGATGTTCAAAAAATGGCCGGGTTCTACAGAGAAAAATTGGCTGGGTCCTTAACCCCTTAAGGACGCAGGACGTAAATGTACGTCCTGGTACGGTGGTACTTAACGCACCAGGACGTACATTTACGTCCTGTGCATAACCGCGGGCATCGGAGCGATGCCCGTGTCATGCGCGGCTGATCCCGGCTGCTGATTGCAGCCAGGGACCAGCCGGCAATGGCCGACGCCCGCGATCTCGCGGGCGTCCGCCATTAACCCCTCAGGTGCCGGGATCAATACAGATCCTGGCATCTGCGGCAGTGTGCGATTTCAACGAATAATCGGATCGCCCGCAGTGCTGCTGCGGGGATCCGATCATTCAGAACGCCGCACGGAGGTCCCCTCACCTTCCTCCTTCCGGCTCCCGGCGTCTTCTGCTCTGGTCTGAGATCGAGCAGACCAGAACAGAAGATGACCGATAACACTGATCTGTTCTATGTCCTATACATAGAACAGATCAGTATTAGCAATCATGGTATTGCTATGAATAGTCCCCTATGGGGACTATTCAAGTGAAAAAAAAAATGCTAAAAAATTTAAAAGTAAAAGTAAAAAAAAGGGAAAAATCCCCTCCCCCAATAAAAAAGTAAAACGTCCGTTTTTTCCTATTTTACCCCAAAAAAGCATAAAAAATTAATTTAATAGACATATTTGGTATCGCCACGTGCATAAATGTCCGAACTATTAAAATAAAATGTTAATGATCCCGTACGGTGAACGGCGTGAACGTAAAAAAAAAAAAAGTCCAAAATTGCTACTTTTTTAATACATTTTATTTAAAAAAAAATTATAAAAAATGTATTAAAAGTTTTTCATATGCAAATGTGGTATCAAAAAAAAGTACAGATCATGGTGCAAAAAATGAGCCCCCATATCGCCGCTTATACGGAAAAATAAAAAAGTTAGAGGTCATCAAAATAAAGGGATTATTAACGTACTAATTTGGTTAAAAAGTTTGTGATTTTTTTTAAGCGCAACAATAATAGAAAAGTATGTAATAATGGGTATCATTTTCATTGTATTGACCCTCAGAATAAAGAACACACATCATTTTTACCGTAAATTGTACGGCGTGAAAACGAAACCTTCCAAAATTAGCAAAATTGCGTTTTTCTTTTTAATTTCCCCACAAAAATAGTGTTTTTTGGTTGCGCCATACATTTTATGATATAATGACTTATGTCATTACAAAGGACAACTGGTCGCGCAAAAAACAAGCCCTCATACTAGTCTGTGGATGAAAATATAAAAGAGTTATGATTTTTAGAAGGCGAGGAGGAAAAAATTTAAACGTAAAAATTAAATTGTCCTTAAAGGGGTATTCCGCCCCTAGACATCTTATCCCCTATCCAAAGGATAGGGTATAAGATGTCAGATCGCCGCGGTCCCGCTGCTGGGGACCCCCGGGATCCCCGCTGCGGCACTGCGCTATCATTACAGCACAGAGCGAGTTCGGGACGGAGCAGCGTGATGTCATGGCGCCGCCCCTCGTGACATCACGGCCCGTCCCCTTAATGAAAGTCTATGGGAGGGGGCGTGACGACCGCCACATCCCCTCCCATAGACTTGTATTGAAAGGAGCGGGCCGTGACATCACGAGGGGCGGAGCCATGATGTAACGATGCTCTGGCCCCTGTACCGCCCATCATTACGTGCAGAGCGAACTCGCTCTGTGCTGTAATGATAGCGGGGTGCTGCAGCGGGGATCCCAGGGGTCCCCAGCAGCGGGACCGCGGCGATCTGACATCTTATCCCCTATCCTTTGGATAGGGGATAAGATGTCTAGGGGCGGAATACCCCTTTAACCCCTTAAGGACCGGGGTTTTTTCCGTTTTTGCATCTTTGTTTTTTGCTCCTTGCCTTTAAAAAATCATAACTCTTTCAATTTTGCACCTAAAAATCCATATGATGGCTTATTTTTTGCGCCACCAATTCTACTTTGTAATGACATCAGTCATTTTGCCCAAAAATCTACGGTGAAACAGAAAAAAAATCATTGTGCGACAAAATTGAAAAAAAAAAACGCTGTTTTGTAACTTTTGGGGGCTTCCATTTCTACGTAGTACATTTTTCGGTAAAAATGACACCTTATCTTTATTTTGTAGGTCCATATGATTAAAATGATACCCTACTTATATAGGTTTGATTTTGTCGGACTTCTGGAAAAAATCATAACTACATGCAGGAAAATTAATACGTTTAAAATTGTCATCTTCTGACCCCTATAACTTTTTTATTTTTCCGTGTATGGGGCGGTATGAGGGCTCATTTTTTGCGCCGTGATCTGAAGATTTTAATGGTCTTTAACCATTAATGGTCTTTAACCTTAAATTAATGATATATTTTTTATAATTCGGACATTTCCGCACGCGGTGATACCATATATGTTTATTGTTATTTTTATTTACACAGTTTTTTTTTTTTTATGGGAAAAGGGGGGGGTGATTCAAACTTTTAATAGGGGAGGAGTTAAATGATATTCATTCACTTTTTTTTCACTTTTTTTTTGCAGTGTTATAGGTCCCATAGGGACCTATAACACTGCACACACAGATCTTCATCATTGATCACTGGTTTCTCATAGGAAACCAGTGATCGTCGATTCTGCCGCATGACTGCTCATGCCTGGATCTCAGGCACCGAGCAGTCATTCAGCGATCGGACAGCGAGGAGGCAGGTAGGGGCCCTCCCGCTGTCCTGTAAGCTGTTCGGGATGCCGCGATTTCGCCGCGGCTATCCCGAACAGCCCACTGAGTTAATCGGCAGCTTTCACTTTCGGTTTTAGCCGCGTGGCTCAGCTCTGAGCGCGCGGCTAAAGGGTTAATAGCGATCGGCGCTGCGCGCTATTAGCGGTGGGTCCCGGCTTCACTATGACGCCGAGCCCGCCGTGATATGATGCGGGGTTACCGTGTAACCCCGCGTTATATCAGGAGAGCAGGACCAAGGACGTACCGGTACGTCCTTGGTCCTTAAGGGGTTAAGGCCAAAATGGGCTGAGTCCTTAAGGGGTTTAACCCCTTAAGGACCAAGGACGTACCGGTACGTCCTTGGTCCTGCTCTTCTGATATAACGCGGGGTTACACAGTAACCCCGCGTCATATCATGGCGGGCCCGGCGTCATAGTGAAGCCGGGACCCGCCTCTAATAGCGCGCAGCGCCGATCGCGGCGCCGCGCGCTATTAACCCTTTAGCCGCGCGCTCAAAGCTGAGCCGCGCGGCTAAAAGTGAAAGTGAAAGTTCCCGGCTAGCTCAGTCGGGCTGTTCGGGATAGCCGCGGCTAATCGCGGCATCCCGAACAGCTGACAGGACAGCGGGAGGGCCCCTTCCTGCCTCCTCGCTGTCCGATCGCCGAATGACTGCTCAGTGCCTGAGATCCAGGCATGAGCAGTCATCCGGCAGAATCGTTGATCACTGGTTTCTTATGAGAAACCAGTGATCAACATAGAAGATCAGTGTGTGCAGTGTTATAGGTCCCTATGGGACCTATAACACTGCAAAAAAAAAAGTGAAAAAAAAAGTGAATAAAGATCATTTAACTCCTCCCCTATTAAAAGTTTGAATCACCCCCCTTTTCCAATAAAAAAAAAAACACAGTGTAAATAAAAATAAAAATAAACATATGTGGTATCACCGCGTGCGGAAATGTCCGAATTATAAAAATATATCATTAATTAAACCGCTCGGTCAATGGCGTGCGCGCAAAAAAATTCCAAAGTCCAAAATAGTGCATTTTTGGTCACTTTTTATATCATTTAAAAATGAATAAAAAGTGATCAATAAGTCCTATCAATGCAAAAATGGTACTGTTAAAAACTTCAGATCACGGCGCAAAAAATGAGCCCTCATACCGCCCCAAACACGGAAAAATAAAAAAGTTATAGGGGTCAGAAGATGACAATTTTAAACGTATTAATTTTCCTGCATGTAGTTATGATTTTTTCCAAAAGTCCGACAAAATCCAACCTATATAAGTAGGGTATCATTTTAATCGTATGGACCTACAGAATAAAGATATGGTGTCATTTTTACCGAAAAATGTACTACGTAGAAACGGAAGCCCCCAAAAGTTACAAAACAGCGTTTTTTTTTTTCAATTTTGTCACACAATGATTTTTTTTCCCGCTTCACCATAGATTTTTGGGCAAAATGACTGACGTCATTACAAAGTAGAATTGGTGGCGCAAAAAATAAGTCATCATATGGATTTTTAGGTGTAAATTTGAAAGAGTTATGATTTTTTAAAGGCAAGGAGCAAAAAACGAAAATGCAAAAACGGAAAAACCTCCGGTCCTTAAGGGGTTAAGGGTTACTCCGGTGGAAAAACTATTTTTTTTTTCTTTTTTAAATCAACTGGTGCCAGAAAGTTAAACATATTTGTAAATTACTTCTATTAAAAAATCTTAATCCTTCCAGTACTTATTAGCTGCTGAATGCTACAGAGGAAATTCCTTTATTTTTGGAACACTAATGACATCACGACCACAGTGCTCTCTGCTGACATCTCTGCCCATTTTAGCAACCGTGCATAGCAATGTATGCTAAGGGCAGCATGGTGGCTTAGTGGTTAGCACTGCTGCCTTGCAGTGCTGGGGCCTTGGGTTCAAATCCCACTAAGGACAACAATAAATAAATAAAGACTTATTATTATAATAACGTCAGTAGAGAGCAGTGTGTTCGTGATGTCATCAGAGAGCATTCCAAAAAGAAAATAATTTCCTCTGTAGTATTCAGCAGCTAAAAAATACAGGAAGGATTAAGATTTTTTTAATAGAAGTAATTTACAAATATGTTTAACTTTCTGGCACCAGTTGATTTAAAAAAGAAAAAAAAAATAGTTTTTCCTCCGGAGTACCCCTTTAAGGACAGAGCCCTTTTTTTGCAATTCTGACCACTGTCACTTTATGCATTAATAACTCTGGGATGCTTTTACCGATTATTCTGATTTCTAGAAAGTTTTTTCGTTACATATTCTACTTTAACACAGTGGTAAATTTACTTACATCATTTCTTGGTAAAAAAAATCCCAAAATTTCATGAAAATGTAAAAAAAATTGCATTTTTCTAACTTTGAAACTCTCTGATTATAAGGAAAATGGATATTCCCAAAAAATTATATATTGATTCACATATACAATATGTCTACTTTATATTTGCATCATAAAGTTGACATGTTTTTACTTTTGGAAGACATCAGAGGGCTTCAAAGTTCAGCAGCAATTTTCCAATTTTTCACAAAATTTTCAAAATCTGAATTTTTCTGAGACCAGTTCAGTTTTGAAGCGGATTTCAGGGGGTCTTCATATTAGAAATACCCCATAAATTACCCCATTATAAAAACTGCACCCCCCAAAGTATTCAAAATGACATTCAGAAAGTGTGTTAACCCTTTAGGTGTTTCATAGGAATAGCAGCAAAGTGAAGGAGAAATTTCAAAATCTTCATCTGTTACACTCTCATGTTCTTGTAGACCCAGTTTTTGAAATTTTACAAGGGGTAAAATGAGAAAAAGTCCCCCAAAATTTGTAACCCAATTTCTCTCCAGAAAGGAAATACCTCATATGAGGATGTCAAGTGCTCTGTGCGTGCACTACAAGGCTCAGAAGGGAAGGAGCGACAATGGGATTTTGGAAAGTAAGTTTTTTTTAAATTGTTTTTGGTTGGCATGTCACATTTAGGAAGCCCCTATGATGCCAGAACAGCAAAAAAAAAAAAAAAAACAACAACATGGCGTACTATTTTGGAGACTACACCTCTCAAGGAACGTAACAAGGGGTCCAGTGAGCCTTAACACCCCACAGGTGTTTGACGACTTTTCATTAAACTTGGATGTGTACATGAGTTTTTTTTTTCCACTAAAATGCTGGTTTTCCCCCAAATTTTACATTTTTACAAGGGGTTATAGGAGAAAATCTGCCCCAAAATGTGTAACCACATCTCTTTTGAGTTTGGAAATACCCCATATGTGGACGTCAAGTGCACTGCAGGCACACTACAATGCTCAGAAGAGAAGAAGTCACATTTTGCTGAAATGATTTTTTGGGGGCATGTCGCATTTAGGAAGCCCCTTTGGTGCCAGAACCTCAAAAAAAACACATGGCATACTATTTTGGAAACTACACACCTCAAGGAACGTAATAAGGGGTACAATGAGCCTTAACACCTGTTACGCCGAGCGCTCCGGGTCCCCGCTCCTCCCCGGAGCGCTCACAGCGTTCGCAGCGCCCCAGTCAGACCCGCTGACTGGGTGCGCTGCGATAACGTCCCTAGCCGGGATGCGATTTGCGATGCGGGACCCGCCCGCTCGCAGTGCGCATCCCGACCCGCTTACCAGACTCACCCCCCGTCTGTGCTCTCCCGGCGCGTGCGGCCCCGCTCCCTAGGGCGCGCGCGCGCCGGTTCTTTGCGATTTAAAGGGCCAGTGCCAGGGCCACTGATTGGCGCATGGGTTTTAATTAGTGTGTTCACCTGTGCACTTCCCTATATTACCTCACTTCCCCTGCACTTCCTTGCCGGATCTTGTTGCCATTGTGCCAGTGAAAGCGTTCCTTGTGTATCCCTAGCCAGTGTTCCAGACCTCTTGCCATTGCCCCTGACTACGATCCTTGCTGCCTGCCCTGACCTTCTGCTACGTCAGATCTTGCTCTTGTCTAATCCCTTGTACCGCGCCTATCTCAGCAGTCAGAGAGGTTGAGCCGTTGCCGGTGGATACGACCTGGTTGCTACCGCCACTGCAAGACCATCCCGCTTTGCGGCGGGCTCTGGTGAAAACCAGTAGCAACTTAGAACTGGTCCACCGACACGGTCCACGCCAATCCCTCTCTGACACAGAGGATCCACCTCCAGCCTGCCGAATCCTGACAACACCCCACAGGTGTTTGACAAACTTCCGCTAAAGTTGGACGTGAAAATGAAAAATGTGATTTTTTTTCACTAAGATGCTGGTGTTACCCCAAATTTTACATTTTTACAAGGGGTAATTGGAGAAAAAGCCTCCCAAAATTTGTAACCCCATTTCTTTTGAGTATGGAAATACCCCATATGTGGATGTAAAGTGCTCTGCAGGCAAAATACAATGCTCAGAAGAGAAGGAGTGCCAGTGAGCTTTTGGTGAGAGAATTTGGTTGGAATAGAAGTCGGGGGCCATGTGCGTTTACAAAGCCCCCAGTGGTGCCAGAACAGTGGACCCCCCCACATGTGACCCCATTTTGGAAACTACACCCCTCACAGAATTTTTTTAAAGTATCTATTTAAACTTTTATGAAAAACAACACATATACCATAACAAGAAACTCGAGCACAGAGCTCCCCAATCCCACCTCAAAAAGGATATTAGGATACTGAGGCATCCGTAGCCGGGAAATTAAGTTGATCTGCGCCCGAACACCAACAGGACAATCGACAGACACACAACAATCACACACACACACATACAACCGAAGAACCTCTCACCTCACCTAGTAAATGAGAAACAGCACACTACCCAGAAGAACCCAATCAGAGGGACCACTGATTCATCTATCAGTAATCAAGGCATCCACACTTTGTCAAATTTTTTGGGACATTTACGATTACTGTACAGAGTCCTATATAAAGGAACATATCTGTTAACCAGACTGAACCAGCGCGCTATAGGGGGAGGAGAGGTATCCTTCCATGCCATGATCAGGACCTTATGGGCACAGAACAGGAGAAAACTAATGAGCAGGCGCCTATGGGAGCCTGAAGCTAGATCATTGATAACACCTAACAGACACAACAGGGGAAAACACAAGGAAACTCTAAATGATCTGTCAGGAACTGCATCACCTCTCTCCAGAAGGGTTCCACATAAGGACAGCTCCACATAGTATGTAGAAGAGAGCCCACACCTGCGCTGCACCTAAAACAAGAGTCAGAAGCAGAAACCCCAATACGGAACAGCTTGACTGGAGTGTAGTATAAGCGTAGGATCAGTTTAGCTTGAATAAGCATGTCCCTAGCACTGACTACCGTAGGTTAGTATGTCTTAGTAACTTCCCTCCACTGGTCCTCAGACAAATCAGGAATATCCACCACCCACTTTACAAACGCCAACCCAAATGGATCAGGGCCCACTGATTGAAGTAATGCATAAGCCTGAGTCAGAGGTTTGGGAAGGTCAGCGGTACCCAGAAGCAGCTCCACCTCCGAAAAAGCCGGAGTCACATCAAGGGAGCCAAACTGTGCCACCACCGCATGCCTCAGCTGGAAGTACCGAAATTGGGCACCCCGAGGGAGAGCAAAACGGGCACATAGTTCAGAGAAGAAGAAGAAATGCACAGCGAATTTGACTCCATGATCACTCCAGAAGCCGTCAGCCTCCAACCCCTGAAGGTGCTCAAAATGAGGGTTCCCCCACAAGGGTGCTCTAGGAGACATCACCGGCAACGGGAAGCATCTGGAGACCACCGACCACACCTCAGCCACAGTTTGAATAGGGGCCAGTAGCCTAGAATTAGAAGTGTGTCTGTGAAGAACATTGGTCAAAGTTTCATATGAACCCATCAAAGCTCCCACAAGGGCAGTGGATGCATTTGCCAGATCCAGGTCGATCCACCAGGCAGCATAGACCAATAGAGAAGCTAAAAAATAAATTGTACATGTTAGGAGCAGCCAAGCCGCCCCGCTGTCTAGGCGCCTGAAGCAACGCCTGACCCAATCGCGGTGGTCTATCCTGCCAATAAAAGGATCTCAGGGTGCCACTCAGCTTAACAAAAAATATCCGAGGCGGAATTACTGGAGAAAGATGGAAAAGATACAAAAACTTAGGAAGGTATATCATTTTAAAGATGTTAATCCTGCCGGCCAGGGAAAGAGGCAAGGATGACCAGGCCTGCAACTTGACGGACAACGACGACAAAACCGGATCCAAATTCAACCTGACATAGTCCCTCACACACAGAGAAACCTCCACTCTCAAATATCTAAATTGAGACACTGTCTGCAGCCCATTAGGAAGAGACAGAACAGGGTCCGCAGTCACCGATAGAGACATCAAAGCCCTGAACCCTTGAACATCAGCTAAGTAAACCAGCGTATCATCTGCGTACATGGAGACTTTCTACTCTAAGGAGCCCCGACACATCCCCTGAATACAAGAGGACGATCTGATAGCCGCCGCCAGCGGCTCCACAGCTAGAGCAAACAAAAAAGTAGACAGGGGGCAGCCCTGCCTCGTACCTCTACCTAGCCGGAAGGATTCTGAAACCTCCGAATTAGTGCACACCCTGGCTCTAGGGCTATCGTATAGCAAGCGTACCCATGCCCGGAACCGAGGACCGAACCCAAGGACCCCAAGGCCACCCCGAAGGTACATCCATTCCACAGAGTCAAAGGCCTTGTACACATCTAAACTAACCACATATCCCCTAGAGGCACCCCCTTCCGCTGCAGCCATGTTAAGATGTAAGCGTTGTACATTAATATCAGTGGCTCTCCCTGGCATAAAACCTATCTGGTCAGGATGAACGATAGCGGCTATGACTATTCGTAACCTATTAGCCAATATTTTAGCCAAAAGTTTGATGTCTACATTTAGGAGGGAAATAGGTCGGTAAGAATCAGGCAATGTCAGATCCTTCCCCGGTTTAGGAAGAACTACAATAAGGGCCTCTCTCATGGAATCATGGAGTCTCCCAGCTTCCATAGCCGCTCTAAATAGGTTGTGAAGAATAGGTATCAACCGCTCCTCATTCACCCTGTACCAATCACCAATCATTCCATCCAACCCCGGAGTCTTCCCCGTCTGGAGAGAAGCAATAGCCACAGAAACTTCCTCATCAGAGAAAGGAGTGTCCAAATCAGTTGCCTGAGCAGCAGTCAAGGGCGTAAGAGGCAAGCCCGTCAAAAAGGGCACCAAGTCTTCTGGCACTACCGACAAGTGTGATGTATATAGCTCAGCATAGAAGTCCCTGAAGACAGCATTTATAGCAATAGGGTCAGATTCCAAAATCCCAGACGTCCCCCTAATACAAGGTATAGCTACCACTGGCCTACTCTCCCTGGCCAAATAAGCCAATAACTGACCGTTTTTATCCCCAAATTCGAATATGGCCGCCTCCCTGTTCACCAACCGCTTTTGAACGTTTTCCCTCTGAAGGATCAGGTGAGCCCTCTGGGCATGTAACCATTTACTTCAGGAGAAGGGTCCCTCACCACCTCTGCTTCCAAAACCCCAATCTCCACCTGTAGCGCATGTTCCCTAGCGGAATATGCAGCCCTTCGTCCGGCAACCCCAGTCATAAAAGCCCCCCTAACATGGGCCTTATACGCATCCCACTGCACCAACCTGTCAGGGTGAGATCCATTATGTTCCCAAAAACAATTGTGAGCTTACAGCAAGGATGCCGTCACCACTTCCTCCTGCAGCCAGCCGGGATGCATCTGCCAGACTTTGGAGGAATGGTGAGGGCCCAAACCCAGTGATAACACCAGAGCTGAGTGGTCTGAGATCCCCCTAGTGGTGTACACGACATCTCTTACCAAAGGCAGAAGATCACATGAGCAGGCCCGGACTGGCCTACCGGGATATCGGGAATTATCCCGGTGGGCCGCTGGGCCTGGGGCCGCTTTGGGGCCGGATTAACGTAGGGGCTCCAGGCCCCAGCATGAAAATAGGTCCAGCGGGCTGCACAGCCGGCCCGCATAGGCCACCTGGCGCCGACGATAAATATCTTAGTAGAAAAAGAGGGCCGGCCCTGCTTCTTACTTACGGCCCTGGGTGGTCGGCTGCCTGGGAGAGTCGCTTTGAACTTCGTCGTGGCGCTTAGACGTGAGGTCACGTCACTGTGGGGGTGACCTCACATCTAAGCGCAGCAGCGCAACGTCGGAGTTCACTGTGCCACCGATCAGTGCACCTGCCACCCTGGCTGCTCTCTCTCTCGTACAGAGCCCCGCTTGTCATCAGGCACAGAGCCCTGCATGTCCTCAGGTACAGAGCCCCGCTTGTCCTCAGTGTACAGAGCCCTGCTTGTCCTCAGTGTACAGAGCCCAGCTTGTCCTCAGTGTACAGAGCCCAGCTTGTCCTCAGTGTACAGAGCCCCGCTTGTCCTCAGTGTACAGAGCCCCGCTTGTCCTCAATGTACAGAGCCCTGCTTGTCCTCTCTGTACAGAGCTCTGCTTGTCCTCAGTGTACAGAGCCCTGCATGTCCTCAGTGTACAGAGTCCTGCTTGTCCTCAGGTACAGAGCCCCGCATGTCCTCAGGTAAAGAGCCCCGCTTGTCCTCAGGTACAGAGCCCCGCTTGTCCTCAGGTATAGAGCCCCGCTTGTTCTCAGGTACAGAGCCCCGCTTGTCCTCAGGTACAGAGCCCCGCATGTCCTCAGTGTACAGAGCCCCGCATGTCCTCAGGTACAGAGCCCTGCTTGTCCTCAGTTTACAGAGCCCTGCTTGTCCTCAGTTTACAGAGCCCTGCTTGTCCTCAGTTTACAGAGCCCTGCTTGTCCTCAGTTTACAGAGCCCTGCTTGTCCTCAGTGTACAGAGCCCTGCATGTCCTCAGTGTACAGAGCCTTGCATGTCCTCAGTGTACAGAGCCTTGCATGTCCTCAGTGTACAGAGCCCTGCTTGTCCTCAGTGTACAGAGCCCTGCATGTCCTCAGGTACACAGCCCTGCTTGTCCTCAGGTAGAGAGCCCTGCTTGTCCTCAGGTGTGAAAACAACTGTGGGGTGTTAAGGCTCACTATACCCCTTGTTACATTCCATTAGGGGTGTAGTTTCCAAAATGTGGTCACATCTGGGTATTTATTGTTTTGCGTTTATGTCCGCTGTTAAATCAGCCACCCCTGTGCAAATCACCAATTTAGACCTCAAATGTACAAAGTGCGCTCTCACTCCTGAGCCTTGTTGTGCGTCCGCAGAACATTTTAAGCCCACATATGGGGTATTTCCGTATTCAGGAGAAATTGTGTTACAAATTTTGGGGGTCTTTTTTTTCCTTTTACCACTTGTCAAAATTAGAAGTATGAGGCAACACCGGCATGTTAGTGTAAAAATTATTATTTTTTACACTAACATGCTGGTATAGACGCCAACTTTACCTTTTCATAAGGGGTAAAAGGAGAAAAAGCCCCCCAAAATTTGTAACGCAATTTCTCCCGAGTACGGAGATACCCCATATGTGGCCCTAAACTATTTTCTTGAAATACGACAGGGCTCCAAAGCGAGAGAGCGCCATGCACATTTGAGGCCTAAATTGGGGATTTGAATCCGCCACAAAAATACCCTATGGCAGTGTTTCCCAAACAGGGTGCCTCCAGCTGCTGCAAAACTCCCAGCATGCCTGGACAGTCAGTGGCTGTCTGGCAATACTGGGAGTTGTTGTTTTTCAACAACTGGAGGCTCTGTTTTGGAAACAGTGCCGTACAAGACGTTTTTATTGGGGGGGGGGGAGACTGTGTAGGGGTATGTGTATATGTAGTGTTTTACTTTTTATTTTGTGTAGTGTAGTGTAGTGTTTTTAGGGTACATTCTCACAGTTGGGTTTACAGTGAGTTTGAGCTGTGTCGGAAAATTTGCTGCATCTCAAACTTGCAGCAGAAAACTTGCTGTAAACCCGCCCGTGTGAATGTACCCTGTGAATGTACCCTGCGCCTCCAGCTGTTGCAAAAATACAACTCCCAGCATGCACTGACCTGCTGGGAGTTGTATTTTTGCAACAGCTGGAGGCACACTGATTGCAAAACACTGAGTTAAGTAACAAACTCTCAGTGTTTTGCAACCAATGTGCCTCCAGCTGTTGCATAAATACAACTCCCAGCATGTATGTTCTGTCAGTACATGCTGGGAGTTGTAGTTTACAAGCTCTGTTTCACAACCAATGTGTCTCCAGCTGTTGCAAAACTGCAACAATCAGCATGCATTGACAGTCGAAGGGCATGCTGAGAGTTGTAGTTTTGCAACAGCTGGAGGCACACTGCTACAACTCCCAGCATGCCCTTTGGTAGTCTGTGCATGTTGGGAGTTGTAGTTATGCAACAGCTGGATGCACACTTTTTCATAGAAACAATGCGCCTCCAGCTGTTGCATAACTACAACCCCCAGCATGCACAGACTACTAAAGGGCATGCTGGGAGTTGTAGTTGGAACTCCAGCTGTTGCAAAACTACCACTCCCAGAATGCCCTTTGGCTTTGCATGCTGCAAGTTGTTGCTAAGCAACAGCAGGAGGTGAACAGGCCTCACCTCCTGCTGTATCCTGCTGTCGGGACTGCCACTGATCCTGCTGCTCCTGTCACCGCCACCGCACCAGAGGGGACCCCCGCTGGACCAGGGCAAGGTAGGAGACCCTCTCCGGCGACGATCTCTGCTCCGATCACCGTCCTGATCACCACCCAGCAGGTCAGTGATTGGTCAGTAGTTCCGACCGATCAATCACGTGATCGTGAGGCGGCACCCGTGCCACCTCACTCCAGCTGGGTAAGGGTGAATGGGGCTGTCTCGGACAGCCCCATTCAATCTTTTTTTCCGGGTCACCAGAGATCCGATTGACCCGGAATAGCCGCAAATCGCGGTCTGAATTGACATGGGGGGGTCTCAGGAACCCCCTGGGAGATATGCCGGGATGGCTGCTGATAGATATCAGCAGTCATCTCGTTCCGATCACCGCGTCTGGAGATGCGGTGATCCAGGAAAGCTGCGCCGCAAATGTATGCGACTGAGCAAGGTAAGGGGGCCTCCGCTCGCATTCTAGCTGATCGGGACATCACTAGTTTAACGCGACAGTCCCGATCAGCCCGACTGAGCTGCCGGGAAGCTTTTACTTTCGTTTTCGATGCAGCGATCAACTTTGATCGTCGTGTCTGAAGGAAGGGTTAATAGAACGCGGCACTATCAATTGCAGCCGGGACCGACCCGGTGTGATGCGGGGTCACGGCGTGACCCCGTTTTAAACACCGGGCGCAGGGCATACAGGTACATCCTGCGTCCTTAAGAGGTTAAGCCTGGTAATGCTAACCAAAGAGCAAACAGACAATGTGGACAATTCAGAGTCCACATAATCCATTAGGTTTAAATTATCTAAAGAAAAAAAATTGCATGGCCATTGACGAATACATGGAGACGAGGCTTTAGTTGCCTGCTTTCAACGCCATGTGGGAATGTGGTCTAAGGCTCGAATACATCTTTTACCAGCAGTTGTATTCCTTAGTATAACGGCCGTCACACCCCCTCCCATAGACTTGCATTGATGGGGCGGGGCGTGACATCACATGGGGGGGGGGGGAGGGGGGCAGAGTCGTGATGTCATGATCCTCTGGCACCGTATTTGTGAGGCTTCATACTCAGAGCCTCCAGGGCTGGTGAGCAGCTCACACAGCTGGGTGCTGCATGAGAGATTGCGGGGGTCCCCAGCGGCGGGACCCCCGCCATCATACATCTTATCCCCTATCCTTTGGATAGGCGATGAGATGTGTAAGGGCCAGAGTACGCCTTTAATGTAATGTCTTTGAGGGTCCATTCAGTCCATATAAAAAAGGAAGTCGAGCAGACCCTTTTCAGAATGGACACTAAGCTCCCACCCTTTAAACGGGATAGCGACAAGGCTTCCTTTAGTGGAGCCCAGCACAGTGTGAACTTGGCCCAAATTGATGACAGCAGGAACCCTGCAGATGGAAGAGGAGGTGTCAGTCAGCAAGTGGCATTGTACTGGAAACCCTCGCCAACATGACTGTGAGCATTGTAGAGGGGACCTTTGTTGGCAGGCCTGTTGAGCCGTGGCTATAATGTTTGCACACATTTTGGGGATATAAAATTTTTATGGTTACATTTTGTGCCATTATTCTGCACCTGTTCCCCCCTCATGCTACATGCCACAACATATTTATTTATAGGCATGCACTTTTAGAGACTATATTACAGGTACAAACAATCAAGGATAAGGTGAGCCATGAAGCTTTGTGCCTGGCCCCAGTGTGACCAGTCTGTCTGGAATTACTGGCAGTATAATACTCATCTAATTTCCTCATCCTACAAAACTGTATTCATGGCTGCTCAACTGTGGATTTACACTAGGCGGCGGCAACCTGAGGTAAACTTGAATGCAGCACACTATCACTATCCCCACCTGGTGGCCGTAGAGTGTATGACACGCCAATATCGATGCGCATGCGTAATTCTAGCTTTTCCGTGCTCGCTCTTGAGCTTTAGTTACTTACGTGCTCGCCGCCCTCGGGTGTAAGCCGGAACCATGTCCCGTCGGGCCTTGAGGAGGCTGCGAGGGGAACAGAGGGGGCAAGAGGAGCCGGGTGGACCAGAAGAGGTTGAGGAAGAGGAGGAACCTTTACAGCCCGAGCCACGGAACCGGAAAAACAAGGGGAACCGTAAACTGTTCGATGAAAGGGGCCTAAACAACCCATTCCAGCTGGTGTGTACTGCCATCTAGTGTGAGGGCAGAGGAATTGCAGCTGTCAGGAGTAACGTGTCCTCTAGGCCAGGGCTATAATGAGACTTTTTGTAGCACTGCAAGGTTGATTTTAAATATTTAAACAGCTGCATGCAACAAGATTGCTTGTAACCCATTGTATTGCCTTGGAATGAAGTATGATGGAATGTTGTAGTGCTATAAAAAGTGTCAGTGTAGCCCTGGGCCAGCAGTGTGGTGTATTTCCTTATAGCCATCAGGTGATTGTCAGTCACTAGCCCTGACTAATATAAATAGAAAAGATTGGGATCCATACAGAAACTTCTGGTGTCACTGATCAGGGGACAGAATCCAGCCTGCCATTCTTGTACTACCTTGACAGCAGATATCATGGCAGCTCCATAGACATTCTAAGTCACATCATCTTAGCCACAGAATACAGTGACATCTATGATTGAAGATTTTCTCTTTCCTTCTCTATCCAGCCTGACTATAGACTATACAAGGAAATCTTTGTCCCTTCACTTGTGCAGCTATCACCACCCTTTATGCCAGCGCAACCCCCAACCTTTAATTCTGCCATTTTGCTGTTACTGCCAATGCTCTGAGTGCTTCTGCCCCCCCGTGTCCCCATTACCCCAAAAATAAAAGTATCCCCATTCTTGAGATTGGTAAGAGTCTCAGAGATCAGACTTCCACTGTTCTGCTTGTTATCCCCACAGCATAGGTAAAGAGAAAAACCCCTAATGTCTTAGTCACAAGGTGGAATGTCCGCCCAGTAAATTCCCATTCAGACAGTAGTTCCTATAGACCTATTTGGTGCAGACTCCTGTCAGATACTTTTTGCCTATCCTGTGCATAGTTGATGAGAGAAAATTGTTCATCATGGTACAACCCTCTAAGTAAAAATTTTTGTGATTTGCCCCGATTGTGCAATATTTTGTTAAAGAAAAGATTGCGGAGAGCATGCTATTTGTTTGTTACAGATCACTGAACCAGATGAAGACCCTCAAAGCGATCCAGATGCTGGTCAGACGGCTCAGTCTAGAATAACCGATGAAGAGGAGCCCTGTGGGCAAGAGAAACGTGGAAGTGACTCAACTTTGACTTCAACTCAAGTATGGAACAAGGTGTCTGTAGTATAAGGCATGTCATTGTTTAAAGGGGAAAGCTGTTCAGGGACAAACTTTTTTTCTTTTGTTTTCTTTTTTTTTTTCTTTCCTAGAAATGCCTCTAGGTGCTGTAAAACTAACAATAGCCTATGCTAACTTACTTTATTCCCCTGCGATTGCTGTTCCAACTGCATCAGGTCCCTTGTCCTCTTCACTTCTTACTACTTCCGATGATGTACCGACTTGCAGGAACTGTTCGATCAACCAATTAGAGGCAGAGGAGACCTGGCAGCCACGGGATCGGCGTGGAGGAGTAAAGATTACTTTTTATTGTGGATACACCGGGGGCATTTCTAAATAGAAGTTTGTCTCTGGGCGACCCTTTTAAGTCACTGTCTAGTTTACGTTGCAACTTGTTTATTATTTTTTAGACTGCTTCTAGTAATAAAACTAAGAAGAAGAAAAAGAAAAGAAAAGCAAAGAAGTCTGCAGATGGGCAGGTAAGCTATTTGCTATGGACAGTGGTGAAGATTTTTTTTTCTTTTGTATATGCAAAGGGTTGACTTTTGAAGACAAACTCTTACTAAAGACAAGCCAGGCCGGAAATCAGCTGTGTTAACTGGGGCAAACAGCAGTAAGCCAATCCGCTCCATTTAAGCTGCCTCTGCAGGAGAAATGTAGCATTACATGGTGGCCATTAACCCCTTAAGGACTCAGCCCATTTTGGCCTTAAGGACTCAGACAATTTAATTTTTACGTTTTCATTTTTTCCTCCTCGCCTTCTAAAAATCATAACTCTTTTATATTTTCATCCACAGACTAGTATGAGGGCTTATTTTTTGCGCGACCAGTTGTCCTTTGTAATGACATCACTCATTATATCATAAAATGTATGGCGCAACCAAAAAACACTATTTTTGTGGGGAAATTAAAACGAAAAACGCAATTTTGCTAATTTTGGAAGGTTTTGTTTTCACGCCGTACAATTTCTGGTAAAAATGATGTGTGTTCTTTATTCTGAGGGTCAATACGATTAAAATGATACCCATTATTATATACTTTTATATTATTGTTGCGCTTAAAAAAAATCACAAACTTTTTAACCAAATTAGTACGTTTATAATCCCTTTATTTTGATGACCTATAACTTTTTAATTTTTCCGTATAAGCGGCAGTATGGGGGCTCATTTTATGCGCCATGATCTGTACTTTTTTTTGATACCACATTTGTATATAAAAAACTTTTAATACATTTTTTATAATTTTTTTTTTAATAAAATGTATTAAAAAAGTAGGAATTTTGGACTTTTTAAAATTTTTTTCGTTCACGCCGTTCACCGTACGGGATCATTAACATTTTATTTTAATAGTTCGGACATTTACGCACGCGGCGATACCAAATATGTCTATAAAAAATGTTTTTTACGCTTTTTGGGGGTAAAATAGGAAAAAACGGACGTTTTACTTTTTTATTGGGGGAGGGGATTTTTCACTTTTTTTTTACTTTTACTTTTACATTTTTTTACATTTTTTTTTACATTTGAATAGTCCCCATAGGGGACTATTCATAGCAATACCATGATTGCTAATACTGATCTGTTCTATGTATAGGACATAGAACAGATCAGTATTATCGGTCATCTCCTGCTCTGGTCTGCTCGATCACAGACCAGAGCAGGAGACGCCGGGAGCCGCACGGAGGAAGGTGAGGGGACCTCCGTGCGGCGTTATGAATGATCGGATCCCCGCAGCAGCGCTGCGGGCGATCCGATCGTTCATTTTAATCGCGAACTCCCGCAGATGCCGGGATCTGTATTGATCCCGGCACCTGAGGGGTTAATGGCGGACGCCCGCGAGATCGCGGGCGTCGGCCATTGCCGGCGGGTCCCTGGCTGCGATTAGCAGCCGGGATCAGCCGCGCATGACACGGGCATCGCTCCGATGCCCGCGGTTATGCTTAGGACGTAAATGTACGTCCTGGTGCGTTAAGTACCACCTCACCAGGACGTACATTTACGTCCTGCGTCCTTAAGGGGTTAAAGGGGTACTCCGGTGGGAAACTTTTTTTTATTTTTTTAATCAACTGGTGCCAGAAAGTTAAACAGATTAGTAAATTACTTCTATTAAAAAATCTTTACCCTTCCTATACTTTTTAGCAGCTGTATGCTACAGAGAAAATTCTATACTTTTTGAATTTCTATTTTGTCTTGTCCACAGTGCTCTCTGCGGACACCTGCTGCCCGTATCAGGAACTGTCCAGAGCAGGAGAAAATCCCCATTGCAAACCTATGCTGCTCTGGACAGTTCCTGATTCGGGCAGCAGGTGTCCGCAGAGAGCACTGTGGACAAGACAAAAAAGAAATTCAAAAAGTATAGAATTTTCTCTGTAGCATACAGCTGCTAAAAAGTACTGGAAGGGTAAAGATTTTTTTAATAGAAGTAATTTACAAATCTGTTTAACTTTCTGGTACCAGTTGATTTAAAAAAAAAAAGTTTTCTACTGGAGTACCCCTTTAACGCAAAAGATTACTAGTATAATACTTGGAATGGGCTGGTCTGTCAGAGGGAGGGACAGGCTGAGATAGAAATCACTGAAATAAGACCTGTGAGAATGTGAGGCTCCCAACAAACTGCCATAGTCACCATACCTAAAGGGCTAAACATAAGGTAAAGAGTACAGAAATTCAGAGTGGATACAGCACCAAATAGCTGAGGACTCAGGCTGGTAGATGGAGCAAGACTTTATTTGCCATCCATGTATGCCACATGGATGGCAAATAAAGTCTTGCTCCATCTACCAGCCTGAGTCCTCAGCTATTTGGTGCTGTATCCACTCTGAATTTCTGTATGCTTTTCCGGGTTGGCATTCCCGGATGATCACCTGCACATGCTGATTTGATCGGTGCTGTCTCTCCTCTTCATCTAAGGTAAAGAGTAGTAATTTTTTTGTTTTTTCTCCTACATAGCTCTAGGTCAGAAGTTGTGTTTATATCATTAAAAAGCTATTAATGTATTTTGTTGCAGCCCAGTAGCTGATATGTTGGGCTCAACTCTTCATTAGTGTCAATTCACATGTACTGTATCCTGTGCATATCTTATGCACAGGATTCAAAGCTACAGATTTTAATGTAAATGTTATGACCGAAAGCTTCAAATCTGCAGCATCAAACCCTGCCAATCAAATATGCAAAGGATACTGTATGTGTGAATACACCCATAAAGGGAATCTGTCTCCAGCATTACCCGGACTAACCTGCTGTTACAGGTTAATACTGGGTGATGTTGATTCCAACAGAGATCTCCACCCATAACACAACACATTTGACTGCCCGACAGGACCTGCTCTGTATGTGCTACATGCTGGAGGTTTAGGACCTGTGGTGATGTCACAATTATGCAACCAGTACAAGTGGGGGTAGAGTTAAAATAAATTCAGTGAAGGTAACGTTCCCTGTATAGGGCCAAGCCAGGTATGTAGAAGAATGCACCAAGGGGCTTTGAATGCCCCTATAGCACCAATGCACTTAATTTGCATATTTTGACCTTCATGCATAACTTAGGAACAGACCATGTAGGAAAAAAAAGGTAACCCGCACTGGAATCTGCATTACCCACACTATTACCCCTTACAAGCAGGTTAGTGCCGATGACAGATTCCCTTTAAGTGCTATGATGTAGGTCGCATTGTGTATTGGTATGTTGTTATTCTGCAGAGTATCACCATTTTGTTTCCAAACACATACAGCTGGATGGTGCTGTAGAGGGCAGTGTTGAGCTAGAAAACATCGACAGTATTTTAGAGAGGATAGAAAACGCCAATGGAATTGCGTACCAGATCCAGAACAACAGCAACCACACAGATACCCGTCCTCTGCTATATGTTGAGCACAGGTATAGTTTATCTTCTTTTTTTTTTCTCTTAACATTTAATAATTGACCACTTCAATATTTTTTTACTTTCTACTACATTGTTTTACCAACATTCCCAAAATCTTCACGCTTTATTTTGTTAATTTCAGTCTTTAAAAAGCATCAATTCAATTCTCTTCCGGTTTTCTACCAGTCATTTTAGCCATAACCAAAATTTTTGCTAGCACCGTCTTATTTTTGGTCAGTGTTGATGTCAAATCTCCCAGGACTTTTGTTTGAAGAGAAATTTATATTTACCTTAACTTTCTCTTTTATTATCTCATGGATTGCCTCCAAATAGTTACTAATCTTCATAATATGGTCACAGGCAACTGTCCTACAGGTAAATAGTCTACCCTTATATCTACATCAGAATGCCTGGCTTTAACCTTAAAATGATGTCTACTTTACGAAGCACAGGAAGCATTAAGCCCTAGGTTAAAAGGGCCCTGCTGGATGGTAATAGCTTATCTTTAGGAGACGCCACTATTGTTGGATTGGTCCAACTCATTTAGCACCCTTCAGTCTAGTTTCAGACACCAGGCCCTGGTCATCTTATGACATGCATCTACAACCCATGGCAAACATTATGGAATGAAAAGAAAACTACAGTGTGTTCACCCAGTATCCTGTCATTTTTGCCAAGGTTTTAATAAATCTTGCACCAGTGTATAACTGGTATCCTCCACTATATCCAAGATAAATCCACACTGGCAGTGTCACACAGGGGGCCTCCACAGCGTGAAATACGCTGCAGATGCATTGACGGCAGTCACAGGGGGACTGCAGAGCACGCTCCTGGCTGCGGCCAGGAAGCACTGTGTGTTGTGTCATAGTGGTGGATTTCTCGCTGTAGAAATCCACCTCTATGAGCAGACACACAGAGCTACCTGGTGGCCACAGCCAGGAGCTTACGCTGCAGTCCCTCTGTGACTGCCATCGTTGCATCTGCTGCGTGAAATACACTGCGGATGCACCCCATGTGACCCTACCCTAAGAGCACATTTTGGTGTCTCTTTCTCTCCTGCTATCATAGTAATTTGCACTGTTTCTATTTATAGGAACCTTAATCCAGAAACTGAACTGAAAAAGTTTTTTGGATCTCGAGCAGTCATGGGAGATCAAAGGTGGGTTAATAGACTGGGAATATGACGACATCGCTTGTCCCTTGGGGATTCAAAGATTTCCCCACTGGCTAAAAGTTACAGATACTCTTACTTTTCATCCCTTTGTTTTTCCACTCTTAGTTGAACTTTATGGACCTGTGTCTTTTTGGGTGTACATATAACTTACCAATTACCTTTCAGATACTCTTAAAGAAAAGAGTAATATGTATTTTTTTTTTATGATCACCTTGTGAAATGACATAACTGTATTTTGCAAGTTGGCACAACAGGGCCAGGACAAGGTATTTTGGTGCCTTAGGAAAATAAGACAAATGCCTGGGTAAGAAGATAGGTACCCTAGTAGATAAATAAGTGCCCCCTGTAGGTAACTGCACAAGTAGATAGACAGGTGCTATATGTGCTACATCTTTTTTTTTCTTATGATTACAGTTTTTTTTTTGTGTATAGTACAACATCAGGAACACTAGTAACATTTATATGTGTCAGTAAAGGGCTCACAAATTTTTGTTAAGGTGTATCTTAACGAATCATGTGATTCCCCATTCAAGTTAAGGCTTTTTTTGATCAACGTTAGTATGACTTAGGATTAATTATATCTTAAAAACGTGTAATTTTCTGTATTACCATGTCGTGTAGTGTTTCTTCGGAGAAATAACGCTTAATGCTTTCAGCAACATTGCCACGCTGGACCTTTTTGTAACCTTATTTTGTGGACCAGTGAGATTATGGTGATGCCAAACTTGTATAGTTAGTGTTCTGTTTTATTACTTATGCACAATAAAAACACTAAAAAGATTGTGCTGCGCCACATACAAAGACCCATAAATTTTTTTTTTTACATTGGTGGAGCTGTGTTTATGTTTGGAAAGGGTTAATGAATGTCTTGCTGACAGAGCTTTAAGAAACCCTATTATTATTATTTTAATATTACATTGGTTTTTGCATTGCAGACCACGACAAAGACAACGACTGCATCACCGAAGCACGTGGCTTACATCTCCAAAGAACACGTGGCCAAGATTCAGTAAAACCGGTTAGTGCTGCAAGATTTTCAACTCACATGGAATTCTCTTACCAGTCTGTCTGATGCCATCATTTTAAACAAGCTCTGTTTCATGATATCCTTTCTCGGGTCTTCCTATTTACTATATCTTGTGTGCTTTTTAGGTATTACTATGAGTCTTTTAGAAACCAAAAGAGGAGTCCAGTATTTCACCTTTGAGCACCAGAGAGATTACCAGCAGGTTCAGTTCAAGTTTCTGGACGCTGTAGAGTCATTGGATCCAAACAATATTGTGGTAAGCTATAGGCCACTTAAAAGGACCCATAATTTTTAGATACCGGCTGTCCATATTTCTGTTAGGACATTTGGACATCAGAGGCACTCTACTTTTGACCTAAAATGCATTAAGAAACATTTATACAGTCAGGTCCATAAATATTGGGACATCAACACAATTCTAACAATTTTGGCTCTATACACCACCACAATTGATTTGAAATGAAACAAACAAGATGTGTCTTAACTGAAGACTGTCGGCTTTAATTTGAGGGTATTTACATCCAAATCAGGTGAACGGTGTAGGAATTACAACAGTTTGCACATGTGCCTCCCACTTGTTAAGGGACCAAAAATAATGGGACAATTGGCTTCTCAGCTGTTCTATGGCCAGGTGTGTGTTGTTCCCTCATTATCCCAATTACAATGAGCAGATAAAAGGTCCAGAGTTCATTTCAAGTTTGCTATTTTCATTTGAAATCTGTTGCTGTCAACTCTCAAGATGAGATCGAAAGAGCTGTCACTATCAGTGAAGCAAGCAATCATTAAGCTGAAAAAACATGGCTGCCGTTCTATTGTATTTATTGACTAGCTGAGTACCTGGCGCTGCCTGTTTTTTCCTACCTTATCCTTGTGGGGGAAAACCAACAACGGACAAAGCTTTTGTCCTCCTATCCTGTCGCAAAATCCTGACCCCCCCCCCCCCCCATATCCCCTCCTCATATCCCGACCCAAAATCCCCTCTTCATATTCCGACCTTATATCCTGTCCTCATATTTTGTTCCCATAGCCCGACCCCATAGCCCGTCCTCATATCCCGTCCTCAGGTAGGGCTGCGTTGTGGTAAAAGATATTGTAAGCTGAAAATAAAAGGGGTGTGGCTTAACCCCTTAAAGGGGTATTCCGCCCCTAGAAATCTTATCCCCTATCCAAAGGATAGGGGATAAGATGTCAGATCGCTGCGGTCCCGCTTCTGGGGATCCCCGCTGCGGCACCGCGCTATCATTACTGCGCAGAGCGAGTTCGCTCTGCACGTAATGATTGGCAGTACAGGGGCCGGAGCATCGTTACGTCATGGCCCGCCCCTTTCAATACAAGTCTATGGGAGGGGGCGTGGCTTGCATTAAGGGGACGGGCCGTGATGTCACGAGGGGCGGAGCCATGACGTCACGCTACTCCGTCCCCCGTATCGCCCGTCATTACGCATAGAGCGAACTCGCTCTGCGCAGTAATGATAGCGTGGTGCCGCAGCGGGGATCCCGGGGGTCCCCAGCAGCGGGACCGTGGCGATCTGACATCTTATCCCCTATCCTTTGGATAGGGGATAAGATGTCTAGGGGCGGAGTACCCCTTTAAGGACCGGGTGTTTTTCGGTTTTTGCTCTTTCGTTTTTTCCTCCTTACCTTTAAAAAATCATAACTCTTAAAATTTTGCACCTAAAAATCTGTATTATGGCTTATTTTTTGCGCCACCAATTCTACTTTGTAATGATATCAGTCATTTTACCCAAAAATCTACGGCGAAACGGGAAAAAAAAATCATTGTGCGACAAAATTGAAAAAATGCAGCCATTTTTAACTTTTGGGGGCTTCCGTTTCTACGTAGTACATTTTTCGGTAAAAATGACACCTTATCTTTATTCTCTAGGTCCATACGGTTAAAATTATACCCTACTTATATAGGTTTGATTTTGTATTACTTCCGAAAAAAATCATAACTACGTGCAGGAAAATGTATACGTTTAAAATTGTCATCTTCTGACCCCTATAACTTTTTATTTTTCCGTGTTCAGGGCGCTATGAGGGTTAATTTTTTTGTGCCGTGATCTGAAGTTTTTGTCGGTACCATTTTTGCATTGATTTGACTTTTTGATCGCTTTTTATTCCTCATTTTATTTTCCAAAAAAACGCTTTTGGACTTTGGAATTTTTTTGCGCGTACGCCATTGACCGTGCGGTTTAATTAGCGGTATATTTTTTTTAAATCTGACATTTCCGCACATGGAGATACCACATATGTTTGTTTTTGTTTTTATTTACACTGTTTTTTTTTATTCCTGGAAATGCCGGGTGATTCAAACTTTTATTAGGGGAAGGGATAATTCAAAGGGTTAATGATTTTTTTACACTTTTCTTTTGCAATATTATAGCCCCCATAGGGGGCTATAACATTGCATTTACTGATCTTTAACAGTGTTCAATACATCTCCATAGGGATGCATTGATCAGGGTTTTCGGCGATTGATTGCTCAAGCCTAGATCTCAGGCTTGAAGGATTCAATCGGCAATCGGACTGCAGGAAGGAAGGTAAGAGACCTTCCTCCTGTAGTACAGCTGTTCGGGATGCCGCGATTTCACCGCGGCGATCCCGAACAGCTCCCTGAGCTAACCGGCACTTTTTACTTTCACTTTTAGCCGCGTGGCTCAGCTTTGAGTGCGCGGCTAAAGGGTTAATGGCGTGCGGCACCGCGATCAGTGCCGCGTACTATTAGAGGCGGGTCCCGGCTTCACTATGATGCCAGGCCCGCAGCGATATGATGCGGGGTCACTGTGGGACCCCGTGTTATATCACGGGAGCGGCACCAAGGACGTACTCATACATCCTTGGTCCTTAAGGGGTTAAAAGGTGGTCATGTCTTTGTGAGATGGGGTGTGGCTTACCAGCTGGACTGACACATTCACCAGGAGATGCAGAGCGGAACTTGTGGAGTAAGGCACCAGAAGTCCTATATACTTGCATGGGTCTTGAAACAAAAACCCCATCCTTCACATATGGGGGCAGGTTAGGGGTTAATTTAACTATTCTATATTTTTATTTGACATATAAGTAACATGTGACCAAGTATTATAGAAATATCTCCAGCTGTTTTGGAAATTATTCAGTAACATAAATTTCCCATAGACTTGTAATTGACTTTAAATAAACCCGGACCCTGGCAAATGGTTGTCGGTCAGGGTTAAATTACCTACCCTAGGTTTGTTGTTTACATATAAGCAACGTGTGCTAAGTTTCATGTTAATATGTTTAGCGGTTTGGACGTGATGCTGGAACATACATACATACATGCATACTAGAGATGAGCGAACGTACAGTGATTCGATTTGTCACGAACTTCGCGGTTTGTCAGTTGCTGACTTTATCCTGCATAAATTAGTTCAGCTTTCAGGATGAAAAGGTGGATACAGTCCTAGGAGAGAGTCTACAGCCCACCAGAGCACCTGAAAGCTGAAATTTAATTTATGGAGGATAAAGTCAGCAAACAGCAAGCCGAGAAATCAAATCACTGTAACTTCGCTCATCTCCAATACACACATTGAGTGTATATATATATATATATATATATATATATATATATATATATATTATGATGTGACTGCTGACGAAAGCAGCAGGATGAATTTTGAAGTTTCGGGTAATATTATTTGCTCATATTTAGCAAAATGCTTCAGAACTCATTGGACGGCGCTTCACAGAGCAGATGGACAATGACCCAAAGCATACTGCAAAAGCAACCAAAGAGTTTTTAAAGGGAAATAAGTGGAATGTTATGCAATGGCCAAGTCAGTCACCTGACCTGAATCCGATTGAGCATGCATTTCACTTTCTGAAGACAAAACTGAAGTGAAAATGCCCAAGAACAAGCAGGAACTGAAGACAGTTGGAGTAGAGGCCTGGCAGAGCATCACCAGGGATGAAACCCAGCAATGTCTGCTGATGTCTATGCGTTCCAGACTTCAGGCTGTAATTGACTGCAAAGTGAACGATTGATTTATGATTACTTTTACCCATTACTTTTGGTTCCTTAACAAATGGGAGGCACATATGCAAACTGTTGTAACTCCTACACCGTTCACCTGATTTGGATGTAAATACCTCAAATTAAAGCTGACAGTCTGCAGTTAAAGCAGATCTTGTTCGTTTCATTTCAAATCCATTGTGGTGGTGTATAGAGCCAAAAACGTTAGAATTGTGTCGATATCCCAATATTTATGGACCTGACTGTGTGTGTGTGTGTGTATGTATGTGTGTATATATATATGTATATATATATATATATATATATATATATATATATATATATATATATATATATATATATAAAATATAAATTTTTTCTTTTCATTTTAGCTACAATATAAAATATGACCGGGTTTAAAAACTTTCTAAATGTACAGGGTGGGCCATTTATATGGATGCACCTTAATAAAATGGGAATGGTTGGTGATATTAACTTCCTGTTTGTGGCACATTAGTATATGAGAGGGGGGAAACTTTTCAAGATGGGTGGTGACCATGGTGGCCATTTTGAATCCAACTTTTGTTTTTTTTCAATAGGAAGAGGGTCATGTGACACATCAAACTTATTGGAAATTTCACAAGAACAATTATGTGCTTGGTTTTAATGTAACTTTATTCTTTCATGAGTTATTTACAAGTTTCTGACCACTTCTGACTTTCAATGTGCTGCCCATTGTGTTTGATTTTCAATGCAACCCTTTTCTTCCACTCTTCACACACTGATAGCAACACCGCAGGAGAAAAGCTAGCACAGGCTTCCAGTATCCGTAGTTTCAGGTGCTGCACATCTCATATCTTCACAGCATAGACAATTGCCTTCAAATGACCACAAAGATAAAAGTCTAAGGGGGTCAGATCGGGAGACCTTGGGGGCCATTGAACTGGCCCACGACGACCAATGCACTTTCCAGGAAACTGTTCATCTAGGAATGCTCGGACCTGACACCCATAATGTGGTGGTGCACCATCTTGCTGGAAAAACTCAGGGAACGTGCCAGCTTCAGTGCATAAAGAGGGAAACACATAATCATGGAGCAAATTCGCATATCCAGTGGCCTTGAGGTTTCCATTGATGAAGAATGGCCCCACTATCTTTGTACCCCATATACCGCACCATACCATCAATTTTTGTGTTCCAACAGTCTTGGAGGGATTTATCCAATGTGGGTTAGTGTCAGACCAATAGCGGTGGTTTTGTTTGTTAACTTCACCATTCACATAAAAGTTTGCCTCATCACTAAGCAAAATCTTCTGCGTAAACTGAGGGTCCTGTTCCAAGTTTTGTTTTGCCCATTCTGCAGCACCTGAAATGGCCCACCCTGTACTGTACCTCTATGAGCCTGGACAGGGAACCGCTGCAAAAAGCTGTTCCCTCTATAGTGAACTTAAAGAGGTAACCAGTCACATTGAAAATGCAATCCAATCTGCAAGCATCATTTTATAGAGCAGAAGGAGCTGAGCAAAATAGTATATTGTTTTGTGGAAAAACTTTTAGACAAACCTGTCATTTATTTATGTAAAAAGAGCAAGTGGCGCTATCAGCATAGCCAAGAGAGTTGTCTTTGTTCATGTAGCCATTGTATCTGGTATTTTCTTTGTTCCATTTGTAGTTACTTCTCCAAATGAACCCATATCATGTAGACTCGTTACTGCAGCTCAGTGATGTGTGCCGTCTTCAGGAGGACCAGGAAATGGCCAGAGACCTGATTGGTAATTTTTTCTGTTTATGTTTGTATTAAAGAGAAAAAATACTTTTTACAGCAGTAGTGAGAGATAAATACGGTAATAAAAGCAAGATTTCAGTAAAAAAAAATTTTTTTTGTGAGATTACCAGTTTACCTGTAAATTTTTTTTATTTTAAATTTTTTTTGCAGAGAGAGCCCTCTACAGCCTGGAGTGTGCATTCCATCCGGTGTTTAGTCTCACCAGTGGGACCTGTAGGCTTGACTACTGTCGCCCGGAAAACAGGTCTGATACTGCTGTCTGCTTAGTCTTTTTTATTTTATGTTTTTTTAGGTGGACTTATATGTTTGCTTATTAGAGAATTTTACCTACTACATACATCTATAGTATATCAAAATAAGATATGTCGTAAATGACAGATTGGTGCTGTCCGACGGTGTGATATTTGGCTTCCCCTGGTCATAGGTCCATTACAGTCAATAAGCAGCTGTAATTAAGATTTATACTTTTAAGGCTGCATTCACACTACATTTACTTTAATGACCCGACCGGAGTCAAACGATGACTCTGGTCGGCTCAGTTTTGACCCGTATGCGGTTTCCTGACCGGACCTAAAACCGTAGTTTACTACGGTTTTAGGTCCGGTCCAAAACCGCATACGGGTCAAAACTGAGCCGACCGGAGTCACTGTTTGACTCCGGTCGGGTCATTAAAGTAAATGGAGTCACAGGCTGATCCGGCCAAGGTACGGGAGCGCCCGGTTTGCCCCTCCCCCCGCCAGATCCGGCACCCATGTACAAAACATGGTGTGAATCCAGCCTAAAGTTGTTTTTTTTATCTATTTACATGTCCTTAACCCTTTAACTTTTTGCTGGTACATTGCTACAAATAGATGTAATGCTACATCAGTAGTGGATGCTGACTGTTTACAGCCAAAATCTTGCTGCAACAAATAGGATCAAAACTGACTCCTGACTATTTAACCCCTAAGGTGCCACTGTTAAAGTATTACCATCATCCAGACATGTAAAAAGATTAGATCACACCAAGTCTCTGTCATGAGACCCGATGCGATCGTCAGTTATAACCAAGTGGGTGTGGTAGCACACTTCACAATTCCCTGGCTGACTGGTGTGCTCTATTATAGTCTATTGAACACATTAATTGAAGCTGATGTCTGTGAAGTGTGCTATCTTAATTGCATTGGGTTTCAGGACATGTAGGTGACACAAAAAAAATGATGTAATGCCCTTTTTCCGAAAAACAAGCCCACACACTGCAACATCACGGCTAAATAAAAAAAAAAAGTTATAGCTGTTTTTTCCATGAAATGTTCTATTATTGTGCAATAAAAGTAAATTGTAAATATACATATTTAACATGGCTGTAAAAGTAACAAGGCCTAAAATAAAGGTAATGTGTAATTTCTTGCAAATGTCATTGGGGTCCTGCCACTAGGATTAAGAAACACTATGGGAGAGATTTATTAAAACCTTGGCAGAGGAAAAGATGACCGGTTGCCCATAGCAACCAATTAGATCACTTCTGTAATTTTTAAAAAAGTCTCTGAAAAATAAAAGAAGCAATCTGATTGGTTGCTATGTGCAACTGTTCTGCTTTTCCTCTGCACAGATTTTGATAAATTTTTTCCCTATGACCTTGTGAATGTGGCAGTGGAAAAATTAAGGAAAAAAACTGTGGCTCTAAACACCAAAACATTATGAGAAAGACAAAAAACAAAAGGTGCACTCCTAGTGCAGAAGAAAAAAGGCAATTGGTCCCCTTACATGAGTGGGTTCTGATTACCAGAATCCATTGTGCTGTGGGCACAACACCATAAAAGACATGTAGAATCGCTTGTAGTATGGAGGTCAGCGGGCCAATGGTGTTGTTTGTGCAAAAAATAAACCTTGGATTAGGAGATATATGAGATTGGTTTACAGTTTGACTGACAATTCAGGGAATCAGTCAAATGGGCGTGAACTTAATTAAAAAAATGCAAATAAACGTAGAAGGATGCTGGACTGGCACTACCTTAGATAGCGTTGAACTCACATTAAGAATGGGTGTAGCTAATGCAAAAGAAACACTTGCATTCCACTTCAATGGGGTTCTCTGTTTAAAGGGGCACTCCGGTGCTTACACATCTTATCCCCTATCCAAAGGATAGGGGATAAGATGCCTGATCACGGGAGTCCCGCAGCTGGGGACGCCCTGGATCATGCTCGCGGCACCCCTTTGTAATCAGTCCCCGGAGAGTGTTCGCTCCGGGTTTGATTACCGGCGACCGCAGAGCCGGCGGCGTGTGACGTCACGCCTCCGCCCCCATGTGACGTCACGCTCCACCCCTCAATGCAAGTCTCTGGTAAAACATCTCATGTAGAAGTAAAAAAAAGGCACTCACATGGGTGTGGAAATTTTTAAATAAACTACTTGTCCAAGGGACTAAAACAGGAGCACAATCTACTTGTCCAGGCCAATTTTTGTTCTTGCACTCTCGTTTTATTCTCCTCACCCTATAATAGTCATAACTCTTTTCCATTTACAAACCCGTATAATCGATTGTTTTTTGCCAGACCGATTGTACTTTGTAATGACACCTTTTATTTTTCCCTAACATATGCTCCAAATCCCCAAAAAATTTGTCAGGTGAAAAAAAAAATAAAGAAATTTTGCAAAGTTGGTGGTTTTCTTTTCCACGCCATTTACCTTGTGGTAACATGTTAGTTTGATATTTTAGGTCGTTTTGATTACAGCAATACCATATAGTATAGTTGCATAGTTTCCATCACATTTTACTAATTTAAAAAAAAATCTAAACTTTATAGAATTTTTTTTTTTTTTTATTGGAATTTTCTGACCCCTGCAACTATTTTTTTTTTTTTTTCTGTATACTGGGCTGTATGCTCATAGTTTTTTCCGTAATCTGTTGTTTGTATCAGTACCATTTTGATATTGATCTGACTTTTTAATTGCTTTTTACTTACCGTAGTTTTTTCTGGGATATGATGTTATAAAAAAAAATGCAATTCTGTGGTTTGGTAATTTTTTTACAGTTACACCATTTACCGTACAGGATATATAATGTTATATTTTAATAGTTCGGACAATTATGCACGCACCGATACCAAATATGTTTATTTTTATTATGTTTACATGTTTTTTATATATGGTTTTAACTTTTAATATGAAAGAGGTTAATGTGTATCTTTTAACCCCTACAGGACCCATGACGTACCGGTACATCATTAGTCCACTCCTTTTCTATAACGTGGGGCCACCTCGTGGCCCCGCGTCATAGCGGGCCAGGACCCGTGGCTAATAGCGCACAGCTCTGATCACAGTGACACGCGATATTAAACCTTTAATTCAAAGTTGAACGCCGCGTCTAAAGTGAAAGTAAATCATTGCCGGTTAGCTCAGGGGGTTGTTTGGGATGTCTGCGGCGAAATCGCGGCATCCCAAACAGCTGTGACACAGCAGGAGGGTCCCTTACCTTGCCTCCTGGTGTCCGATTGCCGAATCACTGCTCAGTGCCTGAGATCCAGGCATGAGCAGTTAAGCGGCAGAATCATTGATCAATTGTTTCCTATGAGAAACCAGTGATCAATGTAAAAGATCAGTGTGTGCAGTGTTATAGGTCCCTATGGGGGCTATAACACTGCAAAAAAAAGTGAAAAAAAAAAAAGTTCATTAAGAATTTAACCCCTTCCCTAATAAGTTTGAATCACCCCCCTTTTCCCATAAAAAAAAGTGTAAATAAACATGTGGTATTGCCGCCTGCGGAAATGTCCGAATTATAAAAATATATCATTAATTAAACCACACGCGCAAAAAAATTTCCAAAGTCCAAAATAGTGTATTTTTGGTCACTTTTTATATCATGAAAAAATGAAACGATCAATAAGTCCTATGAATACAAAAATGGTGATTTTTTTGGTGCAAAATTGAAAGAGTTATGATTTTTTTTAAAGGTAAGGAGGTAAAAACGAAAATGCAAAAACTGAAAAACCCCGGGTCCTTAAGGGGTTAAACTTTTATTTCATTTTTTTAGGAGGAATCATTAGATTCCCCATACAGATCAATGTAGTACTATTGAACTCCATTGATCTGTTTTCTCAGCGCTCCATTGATAGAGCCTAGTCCAGCCAGGCTCTATCAATGACAGAGCCGCAGTCTCCAAGGAAGCAGAGGTAAGCCCTCCAGCTACCTCTACAGTGGATAGCCCCCCTGCGATCGGGGGGGGGGTCAATCCAGCCCACTAGACCACCAGGGAGCATTTACATGTCCCTAGACGCCACTGTCAGCTTTGACAGCAGCAATCTAATGGGTTAATAGCCACGTGCTGACTATTAGCGGCGGCCCCCAGCTACTAAAATCAGCTGGGGGCCGCTCGAGTCAGTAGCCCGCTCCGTACACCCTGAGCGCTGCCGTACTTGTCGGGGGCTTTCAGGTCTGGCCCTGCATGCCTGAAGCAGGGATAAAGGCCTAAAAAATACCCCTGCCCAGCACCAGGAACTGCATCTGCCGGGCGACAGGCGATATGATTTCCACATCCCTGCACTCACCATCTGTAGAACATGTTATATCTTTATTATTTTCACGTAGCTCCCTGCTGCAGGTTTTGGTATGCACAGAAAATAGTAGACTTATAAGAACATATTAGGCTAGGTTCAGACTATGGAATCCCTGAGCAGAAAATTTCCGCCCGGAGATTCCGAGTGCGGCCAGCACTGACTGAATCAGTCGGCGCTAGGAGCGTGCGGACACTGCAGTCTCCAATAGACTACAATGTGTTCTGCGCGGATTTCTGCCTGAAGAAAGAGCAACGCCATTCTTCAGGCGGAAATTTCCAAGCGGATTTTCTGTTCACAAATTCCGCTTCGCAAATTCCGAAGTGTGAATTTGTGAACGGAAACCTATTCACTACACTATACATTTTAGCAAGCAGAATTTCCGCCTTCAATTTCAAAGCAGAATTGCAGGCGGAAATTCCGTAGTCTGAACCTAGCCTAAGAATTCTACAGACGTGAGTGCCGTTTTAACTTCTTCTATAGAAATGAATATCAGGTGATTGGTAACATTATACAGTCAGGGTGTATGCAAGTTTTACATTGAGGCGCATGTATGCCTAATAAACACCCCATCACTGTAAATTCATGCCCATCATTTTATATTTATTCCCATTATTTCATTTAAGTTCAAGAAGGGTGTATCAAGAAACTGTGAAAAGCTGTGTGATCAGGGCACCCAAAGCTATTTAATGATAATGCAATCTCTTTTATTTTGGGTCGGCCACAGATCCTCTTTAAAGGAGTAGTTGTGTGAAAAAATGTCTTATCCTATTGTGCCCAGGCTGCAAAAAAACAAACCTTAACTCACCTTCCCCCATTTCCCCCATTGTGCCGCTATAGCTCTTCAAGTCCTCCGGTCCAGTCTCCTTCCTTTTTTTGGTGCATGGATTGTCACACTGCAGTCAGCGTATCGCCGACTGCAGCGATGTCCTGCCTCGGCCAGGGATAGGCTGAGGGCAGTATCATGTAAGGAGCCAGGGCAGCAGGGAGAATGCGGGGCCCAAGCTCCTTACATGATAGTGCGCTCAGCCTATCATTGGCCAAGGCAGGACATCGCTGCAGCCGGCGATACGCTGACTGCAGTGTGACAATCCGTGCACATAGAAGACCACTGGACCAGAGGACCGAAGAGCTATAGCAGCGGAACGCAGGAAAGTGAGCTAATGTATGGTTTGTTTTGTTTTTTTGCAGCCCAGGCACAATAGGCTGAGAGAACTTTTCACAATACTACTCCTCCTTTATATAACTTTGCAGATAGATGAAAGAAGCCCACAGCTGCCAACCTCATGCTGAAAACCAGCAGGATACAAGTCACCTTGGGGGGCCTCGGCAGCAATGTTGTACTACGCTTCTGTGTTAAGCTTTATTAAATATGTACACATATGAAGAAGAAATACAACCTGATAATGTTTCTTCCCCTTTCTATAGAGGGTTTTTCTTGGCTCTTTACAAACACACGATGTTCTTGGAGAAGAGAGGTTGTCTACGAACAGCATTGGAGTTCTGTAAACTAATTCTGAGGTGAGTAAACATACATTACATGTTTAGTCTCACACTTGAATCCTTTAGACAGGGGTCCAGGATGCTAAAAAATGGATTGCTGTTTGTTGGGTCCTAACAATGTAGATTTGCTGCATTAGTACCTGCCTATCTTGTGGAGGAAACATTGTGGTCTCCATACTCGATTCAAACTGTATTTTTCAGAGCTGCTATTTTGTTATTCATGGAAAAGAAAACCTCTGTTGGAATCAGTATCCCTATAATATATGGAGTTTCACACCAAACAGCTCCTCATATCATAGCTTTCAGTGCTCACCACTTTGAATGCCAGCTCAAGAAAGATCAAGCCTGGAGTGCGGATCGCTCCTGTCTGTGCTTACTACTGTGAATACCAGCTCATGGAATGGGAGCATTACTGGTGCTATGACTTACCACACAGTGGCAGGTGAATTCTATATGTCCCCTGCTGAACCGTGGGCCAAAAAAAATGAATTGGTCATTATTGCCACCACTCCATTGACATACATAATAGTACGATAGAGTATCATGTATTCATTGGTAATTTGAGAGTGCTAAAGTATTTTATAAGCAAGTAGCATTGTCTGCAGATGCCAAAGATGTAGTTCTTGGTGGTCTGAATACATGAATTGTGGGACGGTATATTAACTCGGATCAATTTACTAGCTATCTGTTTTGTTTTTTATTGCTGAAATTATTAACTTAACTTGGCAATCATATATTGTGGTATACTAACCCAGAACCTGTTTGTGTAATAGGGTGATTAAGTCACTACAGTAAAGCATTTTATCCCAGCACCCACTCACGCTTTTTCTGATTACCTACTTAGTCAACAAGTTGATATCATTTGCCTCTCATTCTTTATGAGGTGACTATACCTAACCTAAGATTTAACTTTTTCTGGTTACTAAATCAATTAACAAGCTGGTATATTTTGCCTCATTTATTATAAGGTGGCTATACCTAACCTACTATTTACTTGTTTGTTGATCACACATCAACCTAAAGACAAGTGTCCTCTGAGGACTCTGTCTATAAAAAAAAAGGAAGAAATGCATAGGGAAGTTTAGGCTAATCCATGGTATAGCAGTATAGATTCCTCTGTGGGAAGAGTTAGAAGATAATGAGAAGATAGGGTGAGGTATACTACCCATATTCTAACCAACACTCCATTTTGTATATCGGGAGATTTTTTTTTTTAAAATTAATTTAAATAAAATGGCACCCCCCCCCCCAAAACATTTTTTTTTTAAAGTGTATTAAAGGTTACACTTGAATGTAAGAAAAATCTATGGTGGGTGTGGCTTGTGCACAGACTCTGGCAGAAACTGTGCAATCACTCCCACCATCCATGTAAATATCTGTAGGCTGTAATACTGTCTTGGGGGGGCACAGGTCATTGGTACAGGACAATCACTAACCCTTGCATGCTCCCCTGGATCCAATCACCTGTCATCCGCACCCCAGAGATGTTCTGCACCTGCAAGCTACACTCCAGGGATACATGAGGTATACAGTACTACTGAGGGATACAGTAGCTCTCATCTCATTGTAAGCACTGTCCGATTCAAAATCTTTTTTATATGTTGTACATCTTGGCAAAACAGACAGGAGAGAGCACAGAGGAGTGCTATCAGACAGGAGAGAGTATAGAGGAGTGCTATCAGACAGGAGAGAGCACAGAGGAGCGCTATCAGACAGGAGAGAGCACAGAGGAGCGCTATCGGACAGGAGAGAGCACAGAGGAGCGCTATCGGACAGGAGAGAGCACAGAGGAACGCTAGCCCAAGCTCTCTTACTGGACTTAATCCATGCCTGTGCTTGAGCTTGGAAAAAGCCATGATTTTAGAAACTATGATTTCTATAAAAAGGAAATAAAAATGTCTTCCAATCATGGGACATGGCTCTTTTCTTCCTGGCCTGACCTCTCCATCTTTTCTGGGTGAACATAGGTCTAGCCCAATTATATGCGCCCAAGTATTCCACAATACGTCCCTTCTCCCCTTGCAAAATATCTTGTTACAGATGCCTTGCACCCCACTACATATACTGGAATATGCTCAAGTGAAGAATTACTTAGATACCAACAAGCGAGCTCTTCCTCTTACTAGGGAGCTGACAACATTCGAAACATTGTGCTCAGACATGCAACCTCCTGTTAAAACAGTCTCTTAGATATATGTTCTCTTGTTAATGGAGCAATCCAAGAACCCTCCACTTATTATAACGAATTGGGAAAGGGCACAGGGGCCAACTTTCACTACTGGTGAATGGACAAAATCTATGACTTTTCGTCATCAATTCTCACTTGCTGGTAAAATTCAGGTGACTAATTACAAAATCTTATCTAGGTGCTGTTGTGTACCTACACTCCTTCATAGAATATACCCCACAGTTCCCGATACCTGCTGGCAATGTGGCAAGAAACCTGGCTCCATGCTATATATTTGGTGCAGTTTCTCCTTAATTTAACCTGTTATGGTCCAAGGTGGTTGATGTTCTTTTTAGGGTCTCTGGCACTCATAGTGATAATGCACCTACCATGATTTTGTTATCAATTCTTCCAAGTTCAATGCATACCATACTTACATGTCTGTACCGTTTTTCCTTCTGGCAGCAAGGCAACACTACTTCTCCTTCAATCACAGACTGTTTTTCCGAAAATGCTCATATTCATCATGTGGCGGAACCCCTAGTGGACTCACATAAGGGCTCAATTCAAAATGAGCTTTGGTGGTGCCCATGTATGGAGTTTACTCACATTGATGAATACAGAACACTTTATGCCTCCGGAGATATGGATATTCTCTGCTCCGCCCGCCCCTGCCCCCTCTTTTTTTTCTTTTCTTTTTTTTTTTCTCCTCTTTCCAGATTTCTTTTTTTTTTTTTTTCCTCCTACTTCTTCATTTTTCTCCTTGTATTTCTCTGTTAGAACATGCCTAGCTATCATCTGACACCAGATTCTTATTTCTCTTTTCTTATTTTCTTTTAGCTTGGAGTGGTCGGCCCCTTTATTATTATTTTTTCATCTTTTAAGTTTGGGTCATTCTCTTATTCTTAGTTTTGATGCAGGAAATTAAGCAAACAACACAAACGTGGTCTCAAATGGCTGGAGATGCTCAACCCCAAATGCGGTTGTGCATTTATACTGGGGGAGCAGATCCTGCCCTTGTATTCCGTTGCTAGGGGCGATCCCCAGCATAAAAATGCATACAATGGAGGATGCCTGCAGCGGACTACAAGTGCCACAATAGAATCCTACACCAGATAGACGGTGTGGATGTGTAACAATTAGAATAATACAATACAGGAATATGGGTGAACTACTTTGGTAGATGTATACAATGACATTGGTTATCCCTCAACACTGATGTTAAAATTGAGACATTCGCCAGTATATCCTCATATGAAGGACATACCAGAGCCCGCACACCAACGCCAAGGTTTCTCAAAATGGCGCGGGACCTAACGCTAATCCTACCTGTGCGTGATAAGCAAAACAGGGGCCAGTGGGCAATTATGGCAGCATTCGGTCGACTCACAGCCTGCTCCCAGGAACCCTCCAGTGTGACTGAGCACACATACATTGGGAAGGGGGAGGCAAGCTGCAAGCCCCACCTGTATGTGTGCTCAGTCACGCTGGAGTCGACCGAATGCTGCCGTAAGTGCCCACTGGCCCCTGTTTTGCTTATCACGCACAGGTAGGATTAGCGTTAGGTCCCGCGCCATTTTGAGAAACCTTGGCGTTGGTGTGCGGGCTCTGGTATGTCCTTCATATGAGGATATTCTGGCGAATGTCTCAATTTTAACATCAGTGTTGAGGGATGACCAATGTCATTGTATACATCTAACACAGTAGTGCACCCATATTCCTGTATAGGAAATCTAATTAGACTTATCTCGCAGGTCTTTAACTGTGTTTTGGTATTAACACCGAGTGATATGCATTCATGTGTTATCATTTTGGAACCATTGTTGTTCCGGTTTTTGTATACCTATTCCCCTGTTTATTTCTGTATCCCCTTCCCTTATTTTTCTTGCAAAAAACTTTAAAGAGTAGCTCCCACCATCATATATTTTTTTTTCTGTCCCTGCCTATTGCCCATCTATCCCTAACCACCATCCTGCCTTAAAATTTTTTTTTACTCTCTTAGAAATAACTTTTTGTCTGCCTCGTAGTGTGCTCACTTACCAGGCAGACTTCCCCAACAGGTGTGACATCACTGATGCCTGCTGGGGCTGACTTCCGCCCCCTTAGTTCACCTATACAGGGTGCCTCCAGCTGTTTCACCACTACAACTACCAGCATGCCCTGACATCTATTTGCTGTCAGGGCATGCTGGGAGTTGTAGTGGTGAAACAACTAGAGGAAGCCTGTGTTGAAAACAATCTTTGCAACGGTCACGGCGCCCCCCCCTCCCCCAAGCACAATGTACAAGACAGCAGCAGGGCCCGCCCCCCCCCCCCCCATGCACAATGTACAAGACAGCAGCAGGGCCCCCCCATGCACAATGTACAAGACAGCAGCACCCGCTCGCCCCCCTATCCCATACAACTCCCTATAAAACATTTACAAAGCAGCAGCAGCGCCCAATCCCCCTATCGCGCGTATATGTCTGGAGGCCCGGCTTTCACAGCGCTCCTTCCCGCCTGTCTGATTGACAGGTAGGGAGCGAGCGCAGGCTGAGTGACGTCACGCCAGCCTGCAGTCGGCCACTAGGAGGGAGACCCCTAGTTGCCGGTTTTCAAATGTAAATTAAGGTATTTTAATAAATAATTTTTTTTTAAACTATATTAGAGATATGTTGTAGTACATAAGTACTACAACATATCAAATAAAAATGTTGGTGACAGTGCCCATTTAATAAAACTTTAAATGAGAAAAAAAGAAATAACATTTTCTTATAAAGTATATTAGAAAGGTTAATGTTTTGCCAGGATGTACAACATATCAAAAGTTTTAGTATCTGACAGTTCCCATTTAACCTTTTCCTGCCAAAGGCTACGCCACATGGATAGGTGGGGGAGGGTTGGAAAGAAGGTTTTTCAGACAGATTTAACACTTTCAGCTTCTACCTTCTACAGCACAATTCTTTGCCTGGACAGCCTATGGCTCTGCAGCTGACCCAAACCAAAACTACGACTTCCAGCATCTTACACTTTAAAGGGGTAATCCGGTGGAAAACATTTTTTTTTTTTTTTTAAATCAACTGGTGCCAGAAAGTTAAACAGATTTGTAAATTACTTTTATTTTAAAATCTTAACCCTTCCAGTACTTATCAGCTGCTGTGTGTTCCAGTTGAAGTTCTTTACTTTTTGAATTTCCTTTCTTTATGAGACAGTGTTCTCTGCTGACCCATCTGTCCATTTTAGGAACTGTCCAGAGTACAAGCAAATCCCCATAGCAAACCTTTCCTGCTCCAGACAGTTTCTGACATGGACAGAGGTGTCAGCAGAGAGCACTGTGGTCAGACAAGAAAGGACATTAAAAAAGAAAATAACTTCCTCTGGAACATACAGCAGCTGATAAGTACTGGAAGGATTAAGACTTTAAAATTATAAGTAATTTACAAATCTGTTTAAATTTCTGGCACCAGCTGATTTTATAAAATATGTTTTCCAGGGGAGTGCCCCTTTAACTTATAGTTCAGCATGCTGAGAGTTGTAGGTTTGGGCCCAAAAGTTTCTATTCGGTGCATCCATGGTGAGTGGTAGTTCATGATCTGGTAACGATTGTCAATATTTACATGGTATGTACATGATATTGTTGGTTCATAGCATTGATGTTTGAATTTTCAGGTTTTCAGTGAAATTATTCTTTAATCATAATACAAATAAAGTAACTTTGATAAGTTCACTGATCAGTCTGACATATTGGCGGTCATTGTATTTTTCAGTCTTGATCCCGAGAATGACCCCCTCTGTATGCTGCTACTCGTAGATTACTTGGCTTTGCGTGCACGGGAGTACTTACTACTTATCCGGATGTTTGAGGAGTGGGAGGTAAGTAGGTTAAATCAAGTTCTCTTGTATTGAATATATCTTCTAAAAATATTGGTGATGTTTACTCAGATGTATAAGGATGTGAGGATCAGAGAATGCTTTTACCACCTTTTTTATGCAATTGTTTTTTACCACTTTTTGTTTTTTATTTTCTATGTCATATTCAGGCTCATCGGAATTTATCACAACTGCCCAACTTTGCATTTTCTGTACCATTGGCGCTATTACAGTACAGTCAGCAGGAGGAGGTGGTCGAGCAGGAGCAGGTGACAACCTATGACAGAGCTTCACACCTTGTTCAGCAGGCTCTTTTAATGTTCCCAGGAGGCAAGTGTCCCATCCTGCAGAAATTACTTCCCTACAGTTTGTTTCTTATGTTTTTCCCAATTTGTGCTTGACACTCAGTATCCTTGTAATATTCCACTATGTTTCTTGTACTATGTTTCTTCTTTTCAATCAATTTACTCTGCAGTGCAAACAAAACCTGCTGCAGTCTGGAAACCATCAGCATGCTGTTATTGATGGCTTACTCTGTCTCCTATTACTAGGCATCTTGGCCTAGGGATTGGTGCTGGATCTACAGTTATATTTACAACCAAATTCATAGAACAAAAAGGGACTTCAAGCCCTTGAGCACTTTCTTTACACTTAAATGTTCTGTTTTTGGTATTGTGCTTTAACTGCAACACAGTTAGGGTCTCTTTGTAGGGTGTTAGTGGCCTCTTTGAGTTTAGTGTTTATTACAGTTGGAGAATTCTGGATTAAAAGTGCCACTGTGCAGGAAACAGAACATACGTAATTTTGGTGAAGGTTATCGGTATGTAGGAGTGTTATAGTGGCAAATGCTTGTATCTTCCGTGTGTTCCCACCTGTACTCTAGAATATATTGGCTTTCATCTTCTGACATTATGCCAGGAATAAACGGCTTCCACCTGCTCTCTGCTGTCCATGGTCTCAACAGGGTTTTCCGGTAACAGAAAATTGTATTTAAAGGGAAATTGTCTTCAGTGTCACCCGCACTAATCGGTTGGTACAGGTGACACTGATGACTATTTTTACCTACCCCAGATCTGTGGTGCCATTCGTCGTTTACCTTCTTTAATCCTGCAGCTTGGTACACAGCAGGAGCATGTTGATGTCAATGCTGCTGCTTCTCCGCTGGGCCTGGCTGTGAGCAGTCTTGGGGAAGCAGTAGCGGTGACGTCAATGTGATCCTGGAGCTCTGGCCATGCACCAAGCCTGCTGCTGGATTAAAGATAACCAGGACCACGGAACGGGGGTAGGTCAGTATAGTTATCATTGTCACCTGCACTACACTCCTGTAACAACAGGTTAGTGTGGGTGACACTGATGACACTTTCTCTTTAAATAAGCCTATCACTCTAAGATAGAGAGCAAAGTGTGTTTCAGCTCACCCCACAACAGGCGCACGGACCTGACGTGGACTTCGTCCCAGGAAATCGTAAAGGAAACAAGGATGTCCAGCGCCAGATTTAGGAATTATTCTTTATTATTTAGCCATAGGAGACGTCATAAGAATTCGGAAATGTGACTCGTTTCGACTTTACTTGAAAGCCTTAGTCATACCATCTAAGTATGACTAAGGCTTTTAAGTAAAGCCGGAATGTGTCACGTTTCCGAGTTCCTGTTATGTCTCCTATGGCTAAATAATAAAGAATAATTCCAGAGTCTGGCGCTGGACATCCTTGTTTCCTTAATGATATCAGTCTAAGATATACCACTTACAAAAATAATATCACATATTGTACTGGCTTTAGCTTTTGCACGATTTACCCCTGACAGTTGCGTAGTTCTTCTATTTTGAGTGCGGTGTTGTCTCCAGCCCCCTAGCTTCTCTTTCTCTCCTGAGACAACAAATCATCCTCAGAAGGCTTGGCTGGATCTTGTCTCTGAGCTCTAGCTCCACCTCTTCAGTAATGTCTTAACTTCTGACCAGCCCTTACAGCTTACATCACTTTCATATAGTTATATATATATATATTATACACACACACACACTTAGAGAACAATTATGTATGTTTGGCGCATGCTGTATTGTGCTGAACAATTCCATAGGCAGAGGAGTAGACAGGGAATTAATAGCAGATGAAACCTCACTGACTGTGATAGTCTTCTGTGAAATGAGATGTTCTGCAACAGCTCTAGGTAAGGAACTGGCAATATTGCTGTGGGTGTAGGCAGGGAGGGGGGACTGTGATGAAGAGCTGAGGGAAAGCAATACATTCTGGGAATCTGGGAATTGTAGTGCTGAGCAACTACTTAAACAGGGAGTACAGGACTAAGACCCCCAAATGGAGGATGTTGTTGGTTTTAGAACTGGGGCAGACGAGCAAGCAATGCTTGTACGCTATTTTTATGTTTTTCTTTTTTTTTTTCTTTTTTATTACGGGATGTCAGACTACCGCTTTTAAATTTCTTTTATGCTGATATATTTACTACTAATTTATGATCACTATGATTTATTTTACCTCCTTGCTGTAGTTCTGATTCCCCTTCTTGATGCCTGTGGGGTTCAGCCCGACTCTGCTGTGGCTTCACATTCTTTTTTTGGAGCAGTGGCTCAAATAAGGTAAGATAAGGTTACTTTTACTATTAATTTAAACAGTGTTCTAGTCAGGTGCAGGGCTGTTATAGAGACCTATGGGGAGATTTATCAAACCTGTGCAGAGGAAAAGTTGACCAGTTACCCAAACAACCAATCAAATCGATTCTTTGGTTTTAGAGGTCTTTTTAAAAAGGAAAGAAGAAATCTTATTGTTTGCTTTAGGGAACTGTTCCACTTTTCCTCTACACAGGTTTTGATCTCAAGTTGATTTATATGACCATCTATATCAATGTTCACACATATGCAAACACTGCTTCAATTCGAACCAGGTCTCTGCTTCAGGTGTTAGTGTGGCCAGTTGATTTGAATTGTCGCCATGTAATATTATGTTTTTGCTAGCTGCCAAAAGTCTAACCCCTCCTAAATCAGCACAGCCCTTTTATTTTCCAAACTTGGGCGATTCATTTTAGGTAGGACTGTTGTTAAAATGATTGACACATGGGTATGGACTTATGAATAGAATGCTCTGACCTAAGTGAGTTCTGTAGAGTAGACTACTTTGCAATAAAGTTAAATTTATTTTACTTGTTTACTGTATTACTCACAGCCAACCCACTGCCCTCTCCCAGTTGACAACTCTGTATGTTGGAAGATGTCATAGCCTATGGAAGGAGCCTTCAGTCATGTCCTGGTTGGAGCAGAACGTTCGAGAAGTTTTGCGCATGGTTGACAGTAATGACCCTGTTGTGAAAGAGTGCGAGCTCAGGTGAGAACACATCTGCATGTGAAATGTGTTTGTTTGTTTTTTTGCTTGAAGGTGTGTCATACCCAATACAACTGAGCAGAACTGCATGTGAGAGTTGCTGTAACCACAGCCCTGTCATTGATAACACAGAATATCCCTGAAGACTCAAAAATGAAGCTTCCCTTGAAACAAAAACTAATGGGAGAGGAAAGGTTCATAGTTCAGTGTCCAAGGAGATGTTAATAGGAATGTATACATCCTAATGCAGAATAAGATGAAGCTACTGAATGTAAATAAATTAGTTGTCATAGGATAAGAAGGTAATGGGTGCTAGCGACAACCCTATATGAAACAATATGTAAGATGCAAGTCCGTCCATTTTGTAGCCGCACTGCTGGTATTTTGAGCATATTGATGAAACTGCAGAGCTGAGGCCCTGAAACATGCATTGTGGGATTGTGCATTATCTTTTGGCAGTAAGTGTGGTCTATGAAATTAAATTATATTTCTCTATCGGCTCCATTGGGGGACACAGACCGTGGGTGTATGCTGCTGTCTCTAGGAGGTGTGACACTATGGTATTAAAAAAAAAAAAAAAAGTCAGCTCCTCCCAGCAGGATATACCCGCCTTCAGACCCTGAGGTAATCAGTTTAAGCTTAGTGTCTGAAGGAGGTGGACATGGTCTGGAATTCTCCAGACCAGGTCTTCTGATTTGTTGTTTTCCTAGTATAGGGACGTGTTAGTTTTTTCATTCCTTTTTCTTTCATGTTTTCAGGTGGGGACTCAGGGACTCTGGTTCCCTGTTTCCCCATTGCGAGTAAGGGGGCACAGACATTGAGTATATGCGCTGTTCACCCCCCTCGCCAACAGTCAGCGCCTGGGTTGGTACCTCATGGGTCCGGGTCCCCCTATTTCTCTGCTCGCCTCGCTCGCGCATAGCAGCTAGGCGTGATGCAGGGACAAAAAGCTGACTGAAGACTTCTCAGAAGACTCCATTAGGTAAGTTCTTCTGACTGAGGTGAGTACATTTCCCTTTCTCCCTTAGGTGCAAGGACTTGCAACCTCTGGAGACCCTCAGTTTTTTGGCCCACCTTTCAGGTTTATGGGGCTGGCTGGTACTGGGGCGAGCGGTGGCATCTTTGGGGGCATGATTTCTTTTATTACACTGTGTGTACGTGTTTTTGTTTCTTCTTACACTGTGTGTTTTACTATGCGGCTGTAGCCACAGCGCCTTATATGCGGCTGACAGCCGCGGCACTTTTACTGGCCGAGCGCACGGAGCACTGGCTTACTTATATTTTCTCCGGCAGCTGCTGCCGGTGTGTATGCCGCCCGCTCATTTCCCCCGAGCGCATATGCTGCTGACGTGCGCTCGGGACAGGGAGCAGGCACCATTACTGCTTCTTCCCAGACTCTCTGGAGGCGCTTATTATGCAGTGGTATGTGTGGATAATGGGATACTGTCGGGCACATGAAGCGCCGTCTTACTTTCACTTCGGCAGCAGACGGCTGCCGGGGGGGGGGGGATATCCGTGGCATCCAGGGCACAAGAGGAGTTTCTTTCCTCGGTGGACATCAAGGATGCCTACCTTCATATTCCTATATTTACCGGCCATCTGCTGTACCTCCGCCTTCCGGTTCCGGAGGGGCTTTTTCAATTCGTAGCCCTACCCTTTGGTCTGACCATTGCTCATCGGGTCTTTACCATGATCCTTGCACCAGTTATAGTCCTGTTGCGGTCGTGCGGAGTCTCAGTGATTCCTTACATGGACGACCTTTTCATCAAGGTTCTCATCAGAGTCCAGACTCTAGAGACTGTGGATCTTACTCCCCAGACCCGGAATCGCTTCGGGTGGACGTTCAGCCGAGACGAGTCGGTTCTCTCTCCCACCCAGTCTCTGATCCTCTGGGACTTCACTCCACGGTCTCTGGCCAGATTCTTTCATTTGTGTCAAGTCCCGGGACCCCCATGGCTCTAGCCATGGCTGCCATTGGGATTCCTTGGGCAGGGTTTCCCCTGCCCTCTCTGTTTTTTCTCCCTGCTCTCCTTCCCAGGGTTGAGCTCAAAGCTGAGGAAGCTCAAAACAGAGGATGTCCCCGCCATTCTGGTAGCTCCAGATTGGCCCCGAAGGTTGTGGTACGCCGACGTAGTCAGGCTCCTGGACGACGCTCCACTGCGCCTTCTGCTCCGTCCGTACCTGCTCTCTCAGGGTCCTCTTTGCCACCCCAATTTCAGTCGCTGCATTTGACGGCGTGGCGGTTGAGACCGCGGTTTTGAGGGCACGGGGGTTCTCTTCCCAAGTCATTCACACCATGCTCAGGGCTCGTAAGCCCTCCTCAGCAAAACTTTACCACCGTACTTGGCGGTCTTATTTTCGTTGGTGTGAAGTTCAGGACTTATCCCCTGTGACCTTCTCGGTTCCCCGTCTTTCCTTTTTGCAGTCTGGTTTGGAACTGGGGTTGTCTCTCAGTTCCTTAAAGGTCAGGTTTCGGCCCTTGCTATTCTTTTCCAGCGGCCTCTGGCTTCTAATTCTCATGTCCGGACCTTCGTTCAAGGAGTGGCGCATGCTGTTCCTCCTTATCGGTCACCCTCTCCCCCTTGTGACTTGAATCTGGTTCTGAGTGCCCTCAAGGGTGAACCCTTTGAGCCCCTTAGAGAGGTGTCTCTCCGCCTCCTTTCTTGGAAAGTGGCGTTTCTTGTTGCTATCAACTCCATCCGGAGGGTGTCTGAATTGGCAGTTCTCTTCTGCCGTTCTCCGTTTCTGGTGATCCACCAGGACAAGGTTGTTTTTTCAGGCCAGATCCTTCCTTTTTGCCTAAGGTGGTTTCGGCCTGTCCTCTCAATGAGGACATTGTCCTCCCGTCTTTTTTGTCCTGCTCCTTCTCATCCTAAGGAGCGCTTACTACACAAGCTGGATGTAGTTCGGGCTGTTCGGTCTTATCTCTCCATCACTTCTTCGTTTCGTCAGTGTGATTCCTTTTTCGTCCTTACAGTAGGTCGTCGTAAGGGACAATCTGCTTCGAAGGCCACCATTTCTCGGTGGATTCGATACGCCATTTCGGAAGCCTTCGCTGTAAGGAGAAGATTCCACCTTTCAGGGTTGTGGCTCATTCTACCCGTTCTGTTGGGGCATCCTGGGCTCTCCAGAACCGAGCCTCGGCCTCGCAGATTTGCAAGGCGGCTACCTGGTCGTCTTTGCACATTTTCTCGAGGTTCTACCGAGTTCATACCTTCGCATTGGCTTATGCTAGTCTGGGCCGTAGAGTGTTGCAGATGGCAGTGGAACGGCCGTCTGCCTGATTGCTTATCTGCCCACCCAAGGGACGGCTTTGGTACGTCCCACTGTCTGTGTCCCCCAATGGAGCCGATAGAGAAAAGGAGATTTTTGTTTACTTACCGTAAAATCTCTTTCTCGGAGGATCCATTGGGGGACACAGCTCCCGCCCTTTTTGGGGTTTCCTTTGTTTCTCTGTCCGAGGGTGTTTTCAGTTATGTTTTTTCAGTTATGTTTTTTCTTCTGGTTCTCGGACAGTTTTGCGTTTCCTTTGACCTGTTGGTCCTCTCCTATTGCTCTGGAACTTAAACTGATTTACCTCAGGGCCTGAAGGCAGACATATCCTGCTGGGAGGAGCCGACTTTTTTTATTACCATGGTGTCACACCTCCTAGAGACAGCAGCGTACACCCACGGTCTGTGTCCCCCAATGGATCCTCCGAGAAAGAGATTTTACGGTAAGTACGATAAGATGCTTGATCGCAGGGGTCCCGCCGCTGGGGACCCCGGTGATCTTGCACGCAGCACCCCAGTTAAAATCAGACCCATCCTAGTCTGATTACCGGCGACCACGGGGCCGGCGGCGTGTGACGGCACGCCTCCGCCCCCGTGTGATGTCACGCTCCGCCCCTCAATGCAAGCCTATGGGAGGGGGCATGACAGCTGCCACACCCCCTCCCATAGGCTTGCATTGAGGGGCGGAGCATCAATTTCGGGCATCCTGCATGTCATGAATATTTTTTACATGGGCGTAAGATCCAATGGCATTAACACATTCTTGCCTCTTAGAATGTACATTTCACCAAAGATGTAAACTAAGCACACCCAGCTACTAATTCTTGTTTGTTCATCCCTATCCGTTTTTGCTCTTTTACTAAAAATATTAATTCTGCACTTGGATGATTATTACCCATGGACAGAGGTAGAGTAATACATTTAAAATGAATTCATCACCCAGATCTTTTTTTTTTTTTTTTTTTTTTATGATCAGATACTGAAACCTGTTCCTTTATGATTATTTTCTTTATTTCATTTTTAGTTTAGTTATTATGGGGAGGTCATCTTTCCTGAGCTGCTTTTTAACAAAATTTAGTGATCTGCTTTACTGCATGACCCATGGACATAGGCAACACAGACTTGAGTTGACCCAGTTCCACTTATATGGGAGAATGGCGCACTCTATGACTTGATCTGAGAACATTGAGTAGGGAGGAAGGATAAGGCTGGCCTCGGACCATAACGTATTGTGAATGGTGTGATCCTCTGTTATCTATAGACTGAAGTCACCTTTTACTGTATTTATTTATTTATTATTTATAGCATAGATATTAGAATAGGAAATTTGAAAAAATATCACCAGCAATAATATGATTATTTATTGATGAGACAGGAATTTTTAAAAACTTTTAAATAGAAAATGCCTACAAAACAGATTATCAGCTCCAGGAAAGGTCAAGAAAGGGTGACATCAGCATAGTTTATTGCTTAGAACCACCATTGCTTCAGGCCACCAAACTGCATAAATCTAGATATTATAGATTACCGAATGCTTAGTATGACTCCTATCAGCCATTTAATTTATTTAGGAAGTTATGGCCTGAAAACATCCAATTTACACTGTTGAATAAGGAGCCGCTTGCCAAGGAGTCCACCCGTGAGAAGTGTAAACATCTAGGAACAAGGACCCATTGATAACATAAGTGTTACCCATGGATGAAAATAGCTGGATTGCACTTTGCTACAGGGACTTAAAAAGACTTGTGATTCTTGCACTGATGTAAATTTAACTTTTTTTCCACTGCCAGGAGAAACACTCGGTATCAGAGTGCCCCCAGGAACATACATCGTCATGTTATCTTGTCTGAGATCAAGGGAGTGAACTCTGCATTGCCTCTGGTAAGTATCCAGCTTGTTCTGTGTGATCTAAAGGGGAAGGGAGGGAATTTGTGATTTTCTGTGCCCCCTCCTTTTTCAGTTTTTATGCTATGTATGTCACTAGAGGCTGGAAATAGGAGCCTCAATGTTCCTAATATCACAAGATGTCAAGTATTTCATAATCTTGGAACGGTGAGATGTCATCGCAAACAAATGGCTGCCTGTTTTTCTTGTGCTGGGAGCTAGGGCAATACTGAAAATCAGCAATTGACTCATCCTTGGGCTGTTTTTCTCATACCCAATTGAGACACCACTACATTTTCTTCTTAGTGTGGTTGAAAGGTAACTCCACTTTGTAATTTTGTCTGGTTTAGTTAAGACCTACACAAAATCCACACCCTTTACACTAGGATAACATAATCATTAGATTTCTGTAATGGACACAACTAGCCTCTGTTCATAAAAATGTCCGTTACAAGCATTACTTCAAAATGCTTTAAAGTGATCTTCTGATTTTATGTACATAAAGCTTATTAAATGTATAATAGAAACACTTTGTAACTTTTCATTGGCTATAATTCCGTTTTACATGGCAATAGCTGGACACGGTCACATTGAAGTCATTTACAGACCATGCTTATACACTGTCTAGCATTGATTGGTAATGGGTGATACTGTGAAATTGCCAATTTGACTGTGCTTGGTGTTACAGTATAGGGTGTTTACTGTGCCCGGTATGGAGCCTGTATGTTTAATATACAGCATGTCTCATCAAGCGCCATCCTATGTAACCTCTTATGCAAGCCCCACTTTAAAACCTTAAAATTATTGTTTAGGTGTGCAGAAATTCTATTTTTATTAATAACTTTTGATTTATTGTACTGTCTTCAGGATGTGACATCGCAGCCTGTGCTAAGCTTTGATCCATTACCTCCTCTGGACTCTGTCGTGTCTTACACAAGGCCGGAGAGGTAAGTCTGGTGCTTAGTGCCACAACCCATTATGAATTCCCCATACTGCTGGTTTGGTTGTTGGTGTTTAGTTTTTGTAGAATGATTCATGGTTTCTCTTTATGCTTTTCTTCTGCCTTCCCAGGACGCACCAGCCATCGAATGAAGGGACCTTATCTCTGTTCTTTAGATCACTTTTGCCAAATTTTAATTTGCAGGTGGGTTATATTGTAAAACTTGGCACTAAATGTTCGATTTATGCTGCTCCTTATTTTTTTGGTTGCCATTTAGTTGTGGCTTCCTGTGTTAGACAACGTTTCAAAACAGACCCCTTTAAGAGAGAACATCTAGGAGATGCTCTTTCTGAAACAAATCAGCTAATATGGTGCCTCCATGCCGCATAGACAAGGAGGACATTCACATAAAGTGGAAGCTTAAAATTTGTTGGAAAACTTTTTTAAAGCGTTACCATCAATAAAAACAACTTTTGCCACGTTGCTCTGACATGTAAAAAGACTTTCCACAATCCGCTTGTGGCCCAGCTACATACAGTGTAAAGAGGGGGTTGTCCAATCCTTATAACTCTTTTTATGCTTATTTACACTGGACAGATGTGGCCCAGATACTTAGTAGGTTACAATAATTCAATGGTAACATTTATCCAGATATGTCAGATGCTAATATTTAATTCCTATGAGGAGAACAGAAAGTTGTCCAGATCATATTTGCTGCAAAAAGCTTCTTAGCTGGCTATTGTTTAAATGCTGTGGCCATAGTGTGAGACAATGGCAACTCAGTAAACTTGTATTTAAATTTGTGGGCAATACTCAACATGTTTCCTTTTTATATTAACCCATTATATTAACCCCTTTACTCCTTTACCTGTTTTGACCTTAAAGGGTACCTCTCATCAAATTTTTTTTTGATATATTATAGATTAATGTATGCAGAATAACTTTACAATTGCATGTTATTAAAAAATATGCTTATTTCTATTTAATTTTCCACTTTGAAGAAATGACCACTAGGGGTCTCCCTACCAGTCCTGGCAGCAAGCATTTCAGACTCATGCTGGAGTCCTAAACATTACGAGCTGCCAGTCTGCTTTGTTCACAAAGGAGAACACTCAGAGCTGCCAGCCTGCTTTGTTCACAGCCTGTTTGGCTATGAACAAAGCAGGCTGGCAGCTCTGAGTGTTTAGGACTCCAGCATGAGTCAAAAATGCTTGCTCACAGGACTGATCGGGGAAAAATACAATAGAAAGAAGCATATTTTTCATTAACATGCTATTGGAAAGTTATTAAACATTCATTAATCTAAAATATATCAAAAGTTTATTTGATGAGAGGTACCCTTTAATGACCAAGGCAAATTTTCAAAATCTGACATGTGCCCACTTATTTGGTAATAACTTTGGAACACTTTTACTTATGAAAGCAATTCTGAGATTGTTTTTTCATGACATATTGTACTTTACATTAGTGGTATATTTCGATATATTCAGCATTTTTCGTGAAAAATTTAAAACTAGATTTTAAATTTTCTGCTTGTATGACAAAGTCATGCTGCACCAAATTAATAATTAATTCACATCTTCAATATGTCTACTTTGTGTTCCCATCATTTGATAAACATTCTTTTACATTTTTAGAATGTTAGAAGGTTTATAAGTTTAGCAGCAATTTTCCAGATTTTCAAGAAAATGTCAAAATCAGATTTTTTTTTTTAGGGACCAGTTCATTTCTGAAGTGGACTTGAGGGGCCTGGATGTTACCCCCATTTATCTTCAGGCAGATTTTTAAAATTTCATAATTCTTTTTCAGATTCTCCATATTAATTTATTTTCTGTAGCACAGTAGGTGTTGACAGAGAAATGCAACTTGCGATTTATTCCCAAAACTCTAACGTATTTAGAAATATCCCATATATGGCATTTGTGCATTACGTGACTGACACACACAGGCCCTCAGACATGAAGGCGTGCTGTGTGGAGGCCTTGGGGGTGCAAAAATATTTTTGGGAGACAAGTTGACGCTTTCATTGGTACCATTCTGGGGTACATGTAACACACTGGTCGTTTTTTAATACATTTTTTTATGAGGTGGTATAAATAAAAAAATAAAAATCTATTCTGCGGTTGTTTTTTATGAATTATTTTTAGGTCGTTAGTCATGCGGTATAAATGACATGTTAACTTTATTCTGCAGTTGGGTATGATTATGGCGATACAAAATTTAAATACCATATATACTAGAGTATAAGCCAACCTGAATATAAGCCGATTCCTCTAATTTCACCCCAAAAACCTGGGAAAACTTATTGACTTGAGTATAAGCCTAGGGTGGGAAACACATCATCCACTCCTGTCATCATCCAGACCCCCCCCTGTCATCACCCCTGTCATCATCCCCACCGTCAACCCCCCCCTGTCATCATCCCCCCTGTCATCATCCAGACCACCCCTTCCATCATCTTACAGGCCCCCTCATTGTCCACTCATTTCCCCAGTTCTCTCGGTCCTGTTGCCTAGTCGCTGCAGGGACCATCCACATTGTGGTGGGGAAGGTGAACCGGTCTGGGCCATCCATCTTCACCGGGAGGCCCTCTTCTCCTCTCTGGGCCGGCCCAGGACTAGTGATGCTACATTGCCGCGTCACCGCGCTGGGATGTCCGCGTGCAGGGACGCCCCTGATGTCATGGACGTCTGCTACGCACGGACATCCCTGCACGGCGTCATCAATGCAGCGTCACTATTCCGGCGCCAGAGCAGAGAAGAGGGCCTCCCGGTCAAGATGGACGGCTCGGACCGGCTCACCCTCTCCACCGGAATGCGGACAATCCCTGCAGCGAAGATGGCCGGCCCAGATGGGGGGCGTTTTCAGCACAAAAAAATTGTGCTGAAAACCTCGGCTTATACTCGAGTATATATGGTCCATTTTTTATATTTGATTACATTTATACCATAAGAACTATTTTTGTAAATTTTGTAATCCTAATTTATCTCTTACCCACAAGATGGGGGATAATAAAAGATTTGTGGGGGTTCAACAGCTGTGATCCCCACCGATCCTGAGAATGCCACTTCACCACCAGTTCTGTAGCATGTATGTCATATACATCATTAACATAACAGCTGCAGGCAATCACTTACAATTACTGCTGGGATCACAGCTTCAGAACATTTTTAAAAAATAAAATGTTTAAAAAATAAATATAGATAAAAAAAAATTGTCAAATAATTACCCCCCTTTCCCAAGTAAGCTCCAGATAACAAATAATGGAAAAAAAATACATAAGAGGTGTTTCCGCATGTAGGTTTTAGTTTTTAGTTTAGTTTTTTGAGCCTAAGCCATGAGTGGATCCATAGTAAAGAAAAATATAAGTATGTGATAGATCCAATTTTTACCTTAGTTAACTCCTTGACGAAGGACGTATATTTACGTCCTCCACCGGCTCCCGCGATATGCCGCGAGGTCACGCGGTGACCCCACGTCATATCGGGTCGGTCCCGGCGGCCATCAACAGCCGGGACCCGCGGCTAATACAGGACATCACCGATCGCGGTGATGCCCTGTATTAACCCTCCAGATGCGGCGTTCAAAGCTGACGTGGAAAAATAAAAAAATTATAGGGGTCAGAAGAGGACATTTTTAAACGTATACATTTTCCTGCATGTAGTTATGATTTTTTCCAGAAGTATGACAAAATTAAACCTATATAAGTGGGTACCATTTTAACCGTATGGACCTACAGAAGAATGTTAAGGTGTCATTTTTACCAAAATATGCACTGCGTAGAAACGGAAGCCAACAAAATGGTGTTTTTTCTTCGATTTTTCCACGCAATTATTTTTTTTTCCATTTTGCCGTGGATTTTGGGGTAAAATGACTAATGTCACTGCAAAGTAGAATTGGTGACGCAAAAAATAAGCCATAATATGGATTTTTAGGTGGATAATTGAAAGGGTTATGATTTTTAAAAGGTAAGGAGGAAAAAATGAAAATGCAAAAACTGAAAAACCCTGCGTCCTTAAGGGGTTAAAAAAAAAAAAACTTAATTGGTAACTGCAATAACATTTTTAGACCTTTTATTCAAGACTTAGTGGAAGCACCTTTGGTAGCGATTACAGCCACCTGGATTCGGAGGTGTTCTGCCATTCTGTTTTGTAAATCCTATCAGGTTGGATAGGGATTGTCAGCATACAGCCTTTTCTAGTCTCTGCAGGGCAGTTTAACTCCTTAAGGACGAAGTGTTTTTCAGTTTTTGCATTTTCGTTTTTTCCTCATCACCTTATAAAAATAACACTTTCAATTTTGCACCTAAAAATCTATAGGATGATTCTACTTTGTAATGACATCAGTCATTTTACCCCAAAATCTACGACAAAACGGAAAAAAAAAAGCATTGTGCGAAAAAATGGAAGAAAAAACATTGTTTTGTAACTTTAGGGGGCTTCTGTTTCTACGCAGTACATTTTTCTGTACACATGACACATTGGCCCTTATTTACTATTGCAAACCCGACATGTTTTGTTGGGTTGTGCGCCAGATTCTGACACATTGCGCCAGAAATTCTGTCTGCGCCAGATTCTGTGCCAGAATTTGCATCAGAATTGAAAAAAACCCTGACTAACTCTCTAGTTTGCGAAGAAAAACTGAAAAGGGGGCGTGGTCTCCGAAAAGGGGCATGTTCCCAACATTTTCACACAAAAAAAACCCAACATATTTACTAAGGTTTCTAGAGATGAGCGAACTTACAGTAAATTCGATTCGTCACGAACTTCTCGGCTCGGCAGTTGATGACTTATCCTGCGTAAATTAGTTCAGCCTTCAGGTGCTCCGGTGGGCTGGAAAAGGTGGATACAATCCTAGGAAAGAGTCTCCTAGGACTGTATCCACCTTTTCCAGCCCATCGGAGCACCTGAAAGCTGAACTAATTTATGCAGGAAAAGTTCGTGACGAATCAAATTTACTGTAAGTTCACTCATCTCTAAAGGTTTCCACATAAAATGTGTACTGGGCGTTATGAGGGCTCATTTTTTTGCGCCTTAATCTGAAGTTTTTATCGGTACCATTTTTGTTTTGATCCTACTTTTGGATCGCTTTTTATTCATTTTTTTTATGGTATAAAAAGTGACCAAAAATACGCAATTTTGGACTTAAGAATTTTTTTGCGCGTACGCCATTGAATGTGCGGTTTCATTAACAAATAATTTTTATAGTTCGGACATTTACGCACGCGGCGATACTACATATTTTTATTTTTAGTTAGTTTTTTTTTTTATTGGGAAAAGGGGGGTGATTAAAACTTTTATTAGGGAAGGGGTTAAATTATCTTTATTAACTTTTTTTTTCACATTTTTTTGTGCAGTGTTTTAGCCTCCATAGGGGACTATAACATGCAGTACATTGATTCAATACACTGATCACTGCCATTGCATTCAATGGCAGGGATCAGTGTTATCGGTGGTTGATTGCTCAAGCCTGGATTTCAGGCTTGGAGAAATCAATCGCCGTTTGGACACGCAGGAGGCAGGTAAGGTACCCTTCTGCTGCGTCCTAACTGATCGGGACATCGCGATTTTACCGCGATGGTCACGATCAGCCTGACTGAGCTAACGAAAAGCTTTTACTTTAACTTTAGACGCGGCAATCAAAGTTGATCGCCGCGTCTAAAGAGTTAATGCCGGACATCAGCCCGATTGGCGATGTCCGGCATTAGCCACGGGGTCTTGGTTGCTTATAGCAACCGGGACCCACCGGATATGATGCGCGCTTTTAAAAAAGGTTCCTTTTTAAAAAAAAAAAAAAAAAAAGCTCTACAAACATTCATTTCATAAACAGAAGTCATTAATTTGCTGTCAATGGAATGGGATTGTCTGGTGTAGAAAAGCCATTTTTAAGTACAGTACCTCTTGAAGAGTTAATGGAGGGATCTTCCATTCAGGACACTCTCTATTTTTCAGAGTGGTGAGCAGCTACAAAAAGAATTACCTAGGTGTGGCTGTTTATGAAAAAGCTGAACAACTATGACATCTTTTTACATACCATTATTTGTGTAAAGGAAAAAACACACTTCCCAGATTAACCACTTCTGGGAGTAAATTTCCTGTAAATATCTTTAAAGGGGTACTTTGGTGGAAACTAATCACCTGGTGCCAGAAAGTTAAACAGATTTGTTTAAAAATCTTCCAGTACTTATCAGCTGCTGTTTGCTACAGAGGAAGTTGTATAGTTATTTTCTGTCTGAACACAGTGCTCTCTGCTGCCACCTCCCGTCCATGTCAGGAACTGTCCAGAGTACAAGCAAATCCCCATAGAAAACCTCTCCTGCTCTGAAGAGTTCTTAATATGGACAGAGGTGTCAGCAGAGAGCACTGTGGTCAGACTGAAAAGAACTATACAACGTCCTGTGGAGCATACAGCAGCTGATAACTACTGGAAGGATTAAGAGGCACCAAGCCCCGCCCGGTTTACTCCATTCTATTGTGTCTATCTCAGTGGAGCTTGTTGTGAAAACCTATCTCTAAATGCTGTTAAAAGCAGCTCAGGCAATATGGCTGCCCTTATAGTAATACATTAAAAATAAAAGTAAAAAAAAGTATAATAAAAACATAGAAACAGAAAAAAAAGAAAACAATGTGATTTTAGTAAAAAAAGAATGCAGGTGATACCTTTTCTCATATGTCTACTCTTGTGAATATATCAGCAGTCCTGTATTACAAAAGCATTATTTTGCAGGGAGAGGCTGCTGCTGAGGGTGAAGATGCTGGAGCCGTCCGGGAGTTGAATCGAGGTGTAAACAGACTTATGGCAGCAATGAGAGACATGCTGGCTAATATCCAGTTCCAAGAACCTCCACGGGAGGACAATCCTGATGGGGAAGGAGATGAAGAGTGGGACTGATTCAGGGTGCAAAGCCCCTGAATTCCCACTGCCCTCTTAAAATGTTTTACACAAACTGTACAGTGCAATAAATAGAAAACATAGGACACAATACCGATTTCTGGGTGTCAAATTTTGCATAGGATGATTCCATGCAAGATTCAAAGCAGTTCCTGTAAAAAACAAAACTATATACTATTTCTTCTAGAAGTCATGTGTTTTCTGTCAATCATTGAGAACATGTGAGAGTCCTCTAAATCTCATGAAGTGTGAAGCAGGGAGCTCAAGTATTTAGCTTGTTGATAAATCTCATGTGAGGTTTAGCAGTGCCTTTACAATTAGACTAGTCACACGGAAAACGTATAATGTGGTTTGTTTCAGCAATGAATTGCCTTCCCTCTGACACAATGACCTCACTTGGGACCTGTGATTTGAAATCATGGTTTATTGCTGCTTTTCCCTGGACTGAGAGTGATGTCTCATTGCTGCACACATAGTCTCTGCATAGATTCTAGGGTACAGTTCACACATTGCATAATAGATGCATATTTTCAATATCCCATTCACGCGATGTAGAAAAATCTAGGAGCTGAACACCGGTAGCCTTATCCGTTATTCTAGTTCACTCATTTCAATTGACAGGAAAAGCAATGAAAATAACTTACATGAGCATATACAATACACGAACAGACTAAGAGGGAATTGTTCATGGTATGGTTAGCATTGGCAAGCCAGAAACGTTTATTTTATTCAGGTAGCACTGGAGGATTCTGACTACTAAAGTCTACAATAATTTGTCCAATTTTGACTAGTGATTTGGATAATAGAGGGTTGTCAGAGAAGTGATCATTCCATTTATGAAATAGTTCTAAACCATTAAATAGGCACTGTCAGATACAAAAACATTTATATGTTGTACATCTTGGCAAAACATTAAACTTTCTAATAACTTCATTTGTGGTCAAGGCTAACTGTGTACTGTAATCTAGGAAAGAAAAAACGACTTACCTGCGGGTAGTATGCCAATCTTCACTTGTAATAAACACTGATAACCAATACACATGCATGAAAACGGTTGAATCTGTGCCTAAAAAACGCGACCGAGGATCAGCCTTTAGAGGGGAAAAAGGACACCAGGTAGGGTATGAAAATAAGAGTAATTTATTGAAATTAAAGTGCCAAATATTTAAATACATCAGCCATCTCCATACGGGGGTCAGGAATGTATGTGGCAAAACAGCCCGGTCTCAATCGCCCTAATTTGTTAATGATGTGGGGCGGTACATTATTATCCCCAATACGGAAAGAGTGCCCCGAATATCTCCTAGCGTCCGGACCCAAATTCTGGATTAGAGTACGTACATGGTTACAGAACTGTGATGTAGTGGGTGCGACTGAGTTGAATGGCAACAAGGGGGAATCTTCTGGTTTGTCACTCAAAGCATGCATTTATCTTGACAATGCAGTCACAGGGCACCAAGGATTTTCGGATGGAAAATACTTTATGACGGCCCCACCCCTGGAGGTCTTCGTGACCTTGAGGCTCAATTCGAAGCAGCCATTGTCCCATGTTAACTGTGACTTAGTCAAGGCTAAACCATGTTTTGAAATGCACGTGAATTCCCCTGGCCGGAGAAACCCATAAAATGCTAAATGAATAGCGGCTTTTAAAACTAGACTAGGTAAGAACCCGAAAGGCCTTCTGTCTAGCTGATCTGACATGGACCTGAATAATTCTGCCGAAACGGAAGACGGCCCGGGCTCACGGGTGTTCTGCTTAACTGTGCCCCTTTAAGAGCTGCCTTGACTGAGTGTGAGGATACTATGGATGGTTTGTCTGGGAAAGAGAGAGAAATAAAATGTTCAATACCAGCTAAGTACTGCTTTATGGTGGAGGGAGAGAGATTGAGGGCTGAATGGCAAAAACCTATGTACAACAGTATGGTTGAGTTTTAACCCCTTAAGGACCACGGTTTTTCTGTTTTTGCATTTTTTCCTCCTCACCTTTTAAAAAGCATAACCCTTTCAATTTTGCACCTAAAAAACCATGGGAGGGCTTATTTTTTGCACCACCAATTCTATTTTGCAGTGAGATCAGTCATTTTACCCAAAATTCTACGGCAAAACGGGGAAAAAAAAATCATTGTGCGACAAAATTGAAGAAAAAATGCCATTTTGTAATGGCTTCCCTTTTGGGGGCTTCCGTTTCTACGCAGTACATCTTTCAGTAAAAATGACACCTTCTCTTTATTCTGTAGGTCCATACGGTTAAAATGATACCCTACTTATATAGGTTTGATTTTGTCGTACTTATGGAAAAAATCATAACTACATGCAGGAAAATGTATATGTTTAAAATTGTCATTTTCTGACCCCTTTACCTTTTTTATTTTTCTGCATATAGGGCGGTATGAGGGCTCATTATTTGCGATGTGATCTGAAGTTTTTATCTGTACCATTTTTGTATTGATCGGACTTTTTGATTGCTTTTTATTCACTTTTCCATGATATAAAAAGTGACCAAAAATACGCTATTTTGGACTTTTGAATTTTTTTGCGCATACGCCATTGACCGTGCGGATTAATTAATGATATATTTTTATAGTTCGGACATTTGCGCACGCGGCGATACCACATATGTTTATTTTTATTATGTTTATATATTATTTATATGGAATTTGGGGAAAGGGGGGTGATTTAAACTTTTAATAAGGAAGGGGTTAATGTGTGTTAAACTTTTTTTTTAACCTTTTTTTTCTTTTACACTTTTAGTCCCCTTAGGGGACTTTTAGGAGGAATCATTTGATTCCTGATACAGATGAATGGGATTACATACAATCCCATTCATCTGTGTGCTCTGCGCTCAATTCATAAAGCCTGATCCTGCCAGGCTGTATCATTCAGAGAGCCGGAGCTGACACAGGAGGAGAGGTAAGCCCTCAGGCTACCTCAGTAGTGGTTCGCTCCCCCGCAATCGCGCTGTGGGGGAGCGATCCACCCCACTGGAACACCAGGGACTGGATACAGGCACCTTTAGACGCCGCTGTCAGCTTTGACAGCGGCGATCGCCGCATGTCGGCTATTAACGCCGGCCCCCAGCTGCAAGAATCAGCTGGGGGCCGGCCGGTATGACGTGGGCTCGAATCGGGAGCCCACGTCATACCTCAGTAACGGCCATTGGACGTGTATACACGTCCATGGTCGTTAAGGGGTTAAAAGAAAAGGGAATGTTGTATGATGCGAGGTAGTGTTTATATGATAATAGAGCGGCATCATATGCTCTCCTAGTGCTAGGAGTGAGGGATTTCTTGATGAGATTTACAGCAATACTGGAGAAATGTGCTAGTCCATCATTAACGTGTGGTATGGTGGTGTCGGGAAACCCACAGAATCCGCCTCGGGTATGACCTGAAAGAAAATATCTAATTTATCTCTCGACAAGGCGTCTGCTGCCAGATTTTTATCAACCTCAACATATTGACAGATTAAATTGAATTTGTATTGAAGCGAGAGCCACACCAGTCTCCTCACAAATTTCATAATTGCTTGAGATTTAGATCTCACTTTGTTTATAATATCGACAGTTGTCGCATGAAAACAGAACCGTCTGTTTCGCCCAATTGTGACCCCAGGTTTGGGCAGCTGCTACCACTGGGTAGATCTCGGATAAGGCTGACGTTTTGATGAAGCTGGATATTTCAAGAACCTCAATTGGCCATCGACCCGCCAGCCAGTGGTTACCAAATATGGCGGCGAAACCAACAGAAGCTGATGCATCTGTGATGACTCTGGGCGAGGTAGCTGAGACAGCTAGGATGAACATGGAGATACCGTTCCATTCTGATATGTATCTACCCCACATTATTAGGTCGGCCATTGCCTGAGGGTCGAGGTGGATGTCGCTGTCCGGTACCTAGTGGGAGTAGAGCTAGTAGGCAGGAAGTGAACGCCCTGCCCTGTGATATTATGAGCATGGCAAAGGCTAACATGCCCAATAAGCTCTGGCGCTCTACCTTAGTGGTGACCCTGGTGACTGTAAATTGATAGACAATCTCTTTTATTCTGTTTAATTTTTCGGCGGGAAGGCTAGCCTGCATTGACACAGAGTCCAGAACAATGCCCAAGAAAGTCAACCTCGTGGTGGGAACCTCTGTCTTGCTGGGAGAGACTAGGACACCAAGGAGTGTGAATAGCTGGAGGAGACTAGACAGATCCGAAGGGTGAGCAGTGGGTGGTTCGATAAGAAGAAAATCGTCTAAGTAGTGTAATATGTGTGAACAGTTTCTAGTGTTAACTAGTGCCCATTGAAGTGCTTGTGCGAGTTGGTCAAAAAGCCATGGGCTACTTTTCGAACTGAACGTGAGTTCTGTGGCGAAAAAGTAGACGTTCTGCCATTGATGCCATCCCACTTCCAGAGGTCTGGGTGTATTGGAAGCAACTTGAAGGCGTCTGTGACATCTGCCTTGGACAGCCATGCCCCTGGACCTAAGTGTAGTATAAGCTGAATGGCCTGGTCGATGGAGGTGTATTTCATTAAGACCTTGTTTGGGATTGATGGGATTAAAGAATTTAAACTAGGAATTAAAGAAGAATAGGGCGCGGACAAATTGTAAATCATCCATTTTTTAAAAATAAAATTTGCCAGTTACTACGCCAACCGGGCTCACCCGCTAGCAATCGAATGGGGGTTGCGAGAAAGGACCAATCATGTAGCCACGGTCAAGCTCAATCTGAAGAGAAGCTCTGATACCACCTGAGGTTCCCTGCTAGCTGATAATAGATCATTACACTCGAAAGTGCACTGGGGTAATGCCACTAGGCCAGTGTGGAAGCAGTGCGTTTAACCGTTAATTAGCCAATCGACCCAGCTTTGATCGGGATGACCTAGCAAAACTTGCGCCAAAGCCTGTATCTGGACCCCGCCTAGTCATGCTTGCCCTTTGGCCGAACACGTTGTACTAGGATGGACCCTGTAGCATAGGAAACATGTCTAGCAGGCTGCAATTGCTATAGTTACAGGTTGACAAGTTATAGTTGTTGCAGATCTGGCGCTCCAAATTGTCAACTGTAGGAGTGGCCTTCGGGGCGGGGCCTGACCCAGACGTGACACTTTGGTTATGTTGGCCTCGGGTTGTTGGTTACTGCACTATGCTGTAGAATGGAAAATCGATTGGCATATTGCACAGGCTGGGAATTTCAGACCCGCAAAGTGTTTGCAGAACAGTACTGTGTCCACAATGCTCCAGTCGGTAATGTAACAGAATTGGTTGTGAGCTGCTGCCGCCGCCTTAGCGGGTTATGACTTGAGGTAGTCGTAAAAATTACTCCCACCGTACTTGTATGAGAACTCAGTGATACAGGTCTAACTAGAGGTACAGGTCTAACTCATCCCTATGCTACGGTTTTGCAGAGCATATTACATCCCTGTACATGCTAAAAGCTAACACGAATTCTTGGAAAGTTAGCTTGCGACTGAGCCTGACATCCTTGCTCTTCAACACTACTGACAGGTCGCCACGAGCAACTGTCTTTGTCTCAGTGAGGTTTTGAGATGAAATGAGCAAGGACGCCAGGTTTATACCCCCCCCCCCCCCCCGTGCGTACCTGACCCAGTGGCCTGGGAGGTTGAGGGTGTCACAACTGTATCAGGAATTACCGAGTCCCGAGTACTGCCCTTTCCAGCGATTCCAATCTTGAATTGAAAGATGACATAGATGCCATCACGGAGGACATCATGGAATGCAATTGTTCAAGGGTAGAAGATGAAGACTGACCCAGGGCTGTCTCCTCGCTACTCCCTGCCCCTCGGGTCGGACATCAAAACTTTATAAAGTTCCGCTTTGCGGGCTGATGCTGGGAAAAGAATATTCCTCCTGCGAAGTTCCTCCATTAACTTCAGGATGGTCCATATACGATAGGCTGAGGACGTAGCTCCACGTTCGAAGCTTCTGACAGGGGTTTCTGGTACTATTGCCTTCAGAAGACTATTGCCTTCAGAAGACCCCAAAGATAAAAGTCTAAGGGGGTCAGATCGGGAGACCTTGGGGGCCATTCAACTGGCCCATGACGACCAATCCACTTTTCAGGAAACTGATCATCTAGGAATGCTCGGACCTGACACCCATAATGTGGTGGTGCACCATCTTGCTGGAAAAACTGAGGGAACGTGCCAGCTCCAGTGCATAAAGAGGGAAACACAACATCATGTAGCAATTTCGCATATCCAGTGGCCTTGAGGTTTCCATTGATGAAGAATGGCCCCACTATCTTTGTACCCCATATACCGCACCATAGCATCAATTTTTGTGTTCCAACAGTCTTGGAGGGATCTATCCAATGTGGGTTAGTGTCAGACCAATAGCGGTGGTTTTGTTTGATAACTTCACCATTCACATAAAAGTTTGCCTCATCACTGAACAAAACCTTCTGCGTATACTGAGGGTCCTGTTCCAATTTTTGTTTTGCCCATTCTGCAATACCTGAAACTATGGATATGGCAGCCTGTGCTTGCATTTCTCCTGCGGTATTGCTATTAGTGTGTGAAGAGTGGGAGAAGAGGGTTGCATTGACAATACAACACAATGAGCAGCATATTGAACACATTTTATAAGTGGTCAGAAACTTGTAAATAACTCATGAAAGAATAAAGTTACGTTAAAACCAAGACCATCATTGTTTTTCTTGTGAAATTCCCAATAAGTTTGATGTGTCACATGACCCTCTTCCTATTGAAAAAACAAAAGTTGGATTCAAAATGTCCGACTTCAAAATGGCCACCATGGTCACCACCCATCTTGAAAAGTTTCCCCCCTCACATATGCTAATTTGCCACAAACAGGAAGTTAACCAACCATTCCCATTTTATTAAGGTGTATCCATATAAATAGCCCACCCTGTGTATGTATGTATGTGTGTGTGTATATATATATATATATATATAATATATATATATATATACATTAAATAACACATTTATATGAGGTGACTAGGGGAAAGTCCTACAGGAGAGCCCTCTGAGAATGGAGGGACTCTGGCTGTGGGGACTTAAGACAGGGACAGAACCAAAGTTATACATAGGTGTTCAGAGAATTGCCGAGCCTCTTCATAAATGTCACAACTTCGATATTAATGTTCATGAATTTGGAGGTCTGGAGAGAGTATTCACACCTGAAAAAGAAGGCAACAGAGAGAACCTGTTACTACAGCGTGAGGCCCGCTGGATCCTTAGATGTAATGCTCAGGGTCCGGCTGGACTGAATGATCGTCTAGACTTGTCACCCTTCATATAATGCCCTTTATTGGCTCTCTATTATTTTACTCTATATTGATATAATATTAGTTTTGTCCTAGGTTTTCTCTGGATAACTGTTCACATACCTGGTGACGCGTTCTAGCGTTCTTGTTTTTGTTTGTCCCCTATCACACTCCATACCTTTGTTGACACGTTGTCTTGGATACCGCTCTAGTTACCGTACCCATAAGAAGACATGCACAATGACATTGATCTGAGGCCGGAAGAAGTACGTTCTATTGTGCGAAACGGCTGGCGTTGCCTCTGAGTGCTCCATACCATCGAGACCTGCTCCCATGGTCCCAGAAGTTGTGATGCTTTCCCTGCGGTGAGTGCATATACACCCATTTGTATTATATACCTTGATACCTCAGCTGTATATATATGCACCCCACAGGTGTCACCCTTACTAATGGGCCCAGATTTTCTGCTCCTCCCAAACTAGTTGATGTCAGTCACTAAGATGTAGTCAGTTCTAGATTGGTTGTTCGTGAGTGCTCTCCCCTTTCTTTCTTTGATTGGTATTCAGATGTTCTATACCCTTTTTACGGGTTGATGAGCACCACAGAGTTAAAGGAGATGTCCAGTACAGACTATTCTTATTCCATCCTTCCCGGGCTGCAAAAAAAAAGAGAAAACAAACTTTCACTCACCTTCCTACGTTCCCCTGGCGCTCCACAACAGCTGATCAGTCAGCCGGGCTGTCTACTTCCTACTTCCCTTAGAACGGGATATCACTTGGTGCTTCAGCCTGTCACTGGCCGAAGCGGGACATCGCTGCGGCCGGTGATAGGCTGAAGCCCCATGTGACATCCCGGGCTAAAGGAAGTAGGAAACAGACCGCTCAGCTGACTGATCAGCTGTTGCGGAGCCCTGGGGGAATATAGGAAGGCAAGTGAAAGTTTGCTTTCTCTTTTTTTGCTGCCCAGGCAGGATGGAATAAGAATAGTCCATACCAGACATCTCCTGTAACACACCTTAATAATCTAGACATGAAAGTTCAATCAGCTGAACCATCCGACTCCCAGGAGACAGGCAGGCAGGCAAGATATAGGAGCCTTTTTTTTACGTCATGTAACACTTTTAACCCCTTAAGGACCCAGCCATTTTACACCTTAGGACCCGGCCATTTTTTGCACATCTGACCACTGTCACTTTAAACATTAATAACTCTGGAATGCTTTTAGTTATCATTCTGATTCCGAGATTGTTTTTTCATGACATATTCTACTTTAACATAGTGGTAAAATTTTGTGGTAACTTGCATCCTTTCTTGGTGAAAAATCCCCAAATTTGATGAAATATGAACATTTTGCATTTTTCTAACTTTGAAGCTCTCTGCTTGTAAGGAAAATGGATATTCCAAATATTTTTTTTTTAATTCACATATACAATATGTCCATTTTATGGTTGCATCATAAAATTGACGTGTTTTTACTTTTGGAAGACACCAGAGGGCTTCAAAGTTCAGCAGCAATTTTCCAATTTTTCACAACATTTCCAAACTCACTATTTTTCCAGGGACCAGTTCAGGTTTGAAGTGGATTTGAAGGGTCTTCATCTTAGAAATACCCCACAAATGACCCCATTATAAAAACTGCACCCCCCAAAGTATTCAAAATGACATTCAGTCAGCGTTTAACCCTTTAGGTGTTTCACAGGAATAGCAGCAAAGTGAAGGAGGAAATTCACAATCTTCATTTTTTACACTCGCATGTTCTTGTAGACTCAATTTTTGAAAATGTATACTTATACTTGTAGCCCAATTTCTCTTGAGTAAGCACATACCTCATATGTCTATGTAAAGTGTTCGACGGGCGCAGTAGAGGGCTCAGAAGCGAAGGAGCGACAAGGGGATTTTGTAGAGTACGTTTTTCTGAAATGGTTTTTGGGGGGCATGTTGCATTTAGGAAGCCCCTATGGTACCAGAACAGCAAAAAAAAAAAAAACACATGGCATACCATTTTGGAAACTAGACCCCTTGAGGAACATAATAAGGAATAAAGTGAGCCTTAATACCCCACAGGTGTTTCACGACTTATGCATATGTAAAAAAATAAAATAAAAATTCACTAAAATGTGTTTCCCCCCAAATTTCAAATTTTTGCTAGGGTTAATAGCAGAAAATACCCCCCCAAAATTTGTAACCCCATCTCTTCTGAGTATGGAGGTACCCCATAAGTGGACCTGAAGTGCACTACGGGTGAACTACAATGCTCAGAAGAGAAGGAGTCATGTTTGGCTTTTTGAGAGTACATTTTGCTCGGGGGCATGTCGCATTTAGGAAGCCCCTATGGTGCCAGGACAGCAAAAAAAAAAAAAAAAAAAAAAAAAAAAAAACACATGGCATATAATTTTGGAAACTAGACCCCTTGAGGAACGTAACAAGGAATAAAGTGAGCCTCAATACCCCACAGGGGTTTCTCGACTTTTGCATACGTAAAAAAAAAAAAAAAAAAACTACACCCCTTGATGAATGTAACAAGGGGTACAGTGAACATTTACCCCCCACTGGTGTCTGTCAGATCTTTGGAACAGTGGGCTGTACAAAATTTTTTATTTGCACAGCCCGCTGTTCCAAAGATATCAGACACCAGTGGGGTGTAAATTCTCACTGCACCCCTCATTACATTCCGTGAGGGGTGTATTTTCCGAAATGGGGTCACATGTTGTTTTTTTTTTTTTTTGCGTTTGTCAAAACCGCTGTAACAATCAGCCACCCCTCTGCAAATCACCTCAAATGTACAAGGTGTACTCTCCCTTCTGGGCCTTGTTGTGCGCCCCCAGAGCACTTTGCGCCCACATATGGGGTATCTCCGTAGTCGGGAGAAATTGCATTACAAATTTTGGGGGGCTTTTTTCCCTTTTACCTCTTGTCAAAATGAAAAGTATAGGGCAACACCAGCATGTTAGTGTAAAAAAAAATTTTTTGGGGCAGCGTACCAATCTTGTTCCTCGAAGGAGACGTGTCATTCTTTCTCCCAATGTTTCAAGGGGTAGGACTTTACACATTCATCAGAGCGTGTGTGTGCAGTGTAAAGAGGTTTTAACCCGCGTCGAGAGGAGGACAGATAAGAAAATGTGTACCTGTCTATCGTCAATGCAGAGGGTAGTAGGTGTTGCAGAAAGTGTCTAATCCTTAAATAGATGTTGAAATCCTTATTGGGCAGCAGGAACTCGGTAGCTAGTTCTGAGAAAGGCTTCATCCCATGGACATCAGTTATCTGGTTCGTGAGTGTAATTCCTCGCCGTTGCCAGTTAGTGAGATCCAAGTCTTGTACTTGCGATTGGATTATAGAGAGGGACACATCTTGTGGGACCGGGAGGCCACGTTGGAATGTGGAGGAGAGATAAAGTTTCCAAATTCGATATGAGGCCCTAATCAGTGGATGATTTAAAGGGGGATCAGGAATACGCCATAGCGGTAGAAGCATAACTTCTTTCAGAGATAGGGGACGAGTGTAGAGGGTTTCCAGTTCCATCCAGGGGGAATTTGGGGGAGGGGACCACCAATGTTTTAATAAAGAGACCAGGGTGGCTACATAGTAGCTTTTAAGGTCGGGGCTACCTAAACCTCCTGAGTCAGAGCATTTGATTAGTAAAGAGCTGGCAAGTCTGGGAGTCTTATTGGACCAAATAAAATTTGAAAGGAGTTTCTGGGCAGAACAAAAGAAAGTATCAGGTAAGGAAATCGGAAGGGAGCGGAACATAAATAATAATTTAGGTAGCAGAAACATCTTGAAGGTGGAAATGCGTCCACTCCAGGATATCTCAAATTTAGATAGGCGCGTCATCTCGGTATTGAGGTCTTGCAGCAGGGTTTCGTAGTTAAGGTTATATAGGGAGAAATGAGGGTAGGACAAACTGACTCCTAGGTAATTGATATCACATGATCTCCAGTCAAATGCGTAGGAGTTTTTCAGGGCGTCAAGTGCGTGTTGGGGCAGGTTTAGAGGCAAAGCCTGTGTTTTGGAAGTGTTCAAGGAATACTAGGAGAGCTGTCCGAACTTTGAAATGATGTTCATAACCTCGACTAGGGAGTCCTGTGGCTCAGTGACCATACAACATTGGAACTTCACCCACGTAAAACTTGCACAGATATACCCGAATAGCTCTCCCAATTGTTGGAGGCTGTGCGGTCAAAGAGGATCACTTTTACATATTCTCTGGAGCTGCCCAGTCATCCAACCTTTTTGGGTAGCTTGCAAAAGATTGCTTCCTCCCTTTTCCCTTGCACGATTCACTGGTCCCCTCAGCTAGTTCTTCTATTTCTAGATATGGCCCATATCCCACCTCCATATAGAGCTCTTTTTTTGTATACTCTGTATAGTAGCAAAGACGACTCTAGTGACGCATTGGAAGACTCCTGATGTTCCGGTGCTTACTACAGTCATTCGTAAAGTTAACACGACTTTCTCTTTTGAAAAAATATTGGCTCTAGGTTCGACAAGACATGAACCTTTCCGACTTAAATGGCAAAATTGGATAGCATCCATACACTGTGTTGATATTTGACCCGAGTATCCATTCTCCTTCATATCAAGCAGGTTTAGCCAAAATATCTCACATTGTATCTTTAAATTCTCCCGTATGGGCAACTGGCACTAAGACCGAAAGCACTCATCACTTATAACCAGACTTAATTACTATAAACTTGTCTCTTCCTCTACTAGGCAGACAAAGTTCCTTATTACGTTCTCATATGACTTTACATACTACACATCCTGACATCCCTGAATAATACATCACTAGTGCTTGTAATGAGTGGTCTATGCTCTTAGTTGTTTCTCAACGCCAAGTCGTGGCGATGTTATTGTTATAATATTACTCTACTACCTTACATGCCGATATTTCTTTCTCGAGGTCTATGAGGATTTGTTCTGTTATTGTTTTTACTTTTCTGTTACTATCTCTAAAAGATGCTGGCATTTTGTTGTAATTACCTAAAATTTCTTAATAAAAAATTATTGAACATAAAATAATACCCTACTTATATAGGTTGGATATTGTCGTACGTATTTATACGTTTAAAATTGTCATTTTCTGTTTTTTTTTTCCAGGGGCGTGGCCTGGCTGCCGAGGACACTGGCCACGCTGTAAGACAGCTCCATGCCTGAGGCTCTTCTAGGCGACATTTCCTAGCATATACCGTTTTCATTTTGACCCCTGCCTGGAGTCATTCCTCCCTGGACCATGGTGGGCAGAATGAAAACGGCTCCCGAAACAAGGGACACTGCAAAAATTCAACTTTACCCGATCCGAGCAGGTCCCACAAGATGGCGCCGCACCGCTCTCGCGCGCCTCTCCCTCGCACTCCCTCAGCGTACCGCACTCACCACTCACTCTCCTCATCCAAGGAGCTCGAGCTCAGATCCGACGCTCTTTGCTCCCGCTCCGCTGCCACAGACTGAGGAGGCCCCAGATCACAGTCAGCCACCTGCAGCCCGCAGTACGGAGGACCTTCGCAGTACGGTCGTTCCATCATGGCGCCTCAGCGCAGCCTCACCATCTGTCAGCCCAGCTAAACAAAGGCCTCAGCTCTCTCCAGACATGCTGCTGAGAGCTCCCCGCACTGGGGTGACCCTCCTGCTCTGCCATCACATGTGAGTAATACTCCACCAGACTTTTCTAGGGGACATGAATGCTATGCTTGGTCCTGTAAATGCTGCTGTGGAGGAACTAGGTGGAAGGGTGGATCACCTTGAAAATAAATTGGAGGAATTCTCGAAGTGACATAATAACCTAATTGACTCACATACTTCTCTTGAAGAAACAGTGGATGCTCTTAAAGCTAAAATCGCTGATCTAGAAGATAGGAGTAGGAGGATAAGCATTAAACTGAGAGGAATACCAGAAACCATACAGCCGAAGGATATTCCCCAGTATGTCCGCTCTTTATTACAAGCAGTACTCCCCTCCTGCACCCCACATGAGTTGGAAGTAGACCGGGCGTCGCACAGAGGTTAAAGGCTAAGCAGCTCAAATCTAGACTCCCCTGACTCACTCGCCCCTCTTCGTGTGCTAAATTAGTCACCCCAACGTATTTAGCAAATGGCTTCAACGCATTCTATGTCAAACTATACAACTTACAAGACACCATCCCGACCCCCCCCAGACCATGTCGCTTCTATCACCCGGTATTTGGAGGAACTTCGTTTACCTACCCTGACAGAACAACATCTGGATCTTAGTGCCCCCATTACCCCAGCTGAAGTTCAGAGAATTATCACCTCTCTTCCAGCTAACAAAGCACCCGGCCCGGATGGCTTCACCAGTGCTTATTACAAATCTTTTTCCCTCCCCTTGTCCCATCACTTAACAGCGTTTTGTAAAGAAATCATGTCCACTGGCTCCCTTTCCAAGGAAAAGCTCCAAGCCCTGATTACCACCATCCCTAAAGCGGGTAAACCCACAGATCTCCCACAAAATTTCTGCCCCATCTCCTTACTTAACCAAGACATCAAAATACATGCTAAAGTAATTGCACTCAGACTCTCCTCTATTCTTCCTAGCCTGATATGCTCTGATCAATCCGGATTTGCGGCAGGTAGGCAAACCTCTGATAACACATGTCGAATGTTAAATATCCTTTACCATATAGAATCTAACTCCACCCCTGCGCTCATTCTAGCTTTGGATGCTTAGAAGGCCTTCGACCGGCTTTGCTGGTCCTATGCCTTCTTGGCCCTCCAGGCAATGGGTTTCACCTGCCCTATCCTTTCTGCTATGCAGGCCCTTTATACGTGTCCATCCGCTAGAGTCCTTGTTAATGGGGCCTTGTCAGAAGAATTTCCGAACTTCTTAAAGGCGCTTTCTATGTGGGAGGAGCATAGGAAAGCCTTGATAATTTGTTGAAAGGAAGTACGCCAATCCTCCTCAGTGAATGTCAGGCCCAATTCTCTTTCCCACAATCTAAGGGGGTGGTGTTTCTGGAAGGTATTGTTTTGTGTTACAGTGGACTAAAACAACTTAAGACCACTAGTCCCTGATGTGAGAAATCTGGTAGTGGAAGAGGGGAGACGTAACCTGGGTTGGTTTGAGAGAGGAATAAAAGTGTCTAATTTGCAGGAATTTAAAAAAATCTTTTACAGGGATAGAGTGTGCGGTACGTATAGACTCAAAGGACATCAGACAACCATCCGAGATGAGGTTAGAGATAGATGTTATCCCCTGATCTCTCCAATAGTCAAGATTGGCAATAGAGCCCACAATAATGGATATTGTGAGGTCCATCAGGGTGGAGGGTTGGGGTGGGTAGGGAGAGAGACAGGTGGTATGTCCAGTATGTGAGAGTAGCTCTAATAATGGGATTGTGGGCTGGGGGGGGGGAGGTTACACAGTAGTAGTAGCATGGTGTCTCTAAGCGTGAATGGAGAAGTCAGGTTTGCTTCAATCTGAACCCATGGGATGGATAGGTCATTATTCCACCAATGTTTGTGGGAGGAAACCAGAGTAGCCATATGATTAACCCTTAAGATCAGGAAGTCACAATCCACCCACTTTTTTTCTTTAGTCAGGATAGCTCGACTAAGTCTCGGCTTGGAGTCAGCCCATGTAAATTTGGAAAGAGTGGTGTGTGCGGTTACAAAAAAGGATGTGGGAATAGATATAGGCAGGGTGCGAAACAGGTATAAAAGTTTGGGCAGGAACAGCATTTTATATGTAGCTACTCTAGCTATCCAGGAAATAGAGGGCAGCCGTCTCTTTGGAAATAGAGGCTAAAAGGGGGACAAAGTTTTCCTTGTAGATGGTCGATATGGGGTAGGAGAGATGCATTCACAAATATTGGATAGAGGAGTTTTGCCAATCAAAGGAATAGGAAGAGCGCAGGGTATTAATTATAGCTGAGAGAAGATTAAGAGGGAGGGCTTGGGTCTTGGAAGCGTTTAGATGGTAATATGATAGAGAACCAACGAAAACGGATCTGTGACATTAGAGCAGGAAGTGATTTTGAGGGTTCGGACATGGATATAATTATGTCATCGGCATAAAGGGATATGGTGTGGTCTGTTGGGCCTATCTTGATTCCTATGATGTTGGGGTCGAGGCGGATTGCTTGAGCTAAGGGTTCAATAGAAAGAATATAAATCAAAGGGGATAAGGGGCACCCCTGCCTCGTGCCATTAGAAATTGTAAAATCTAAAGAAAGTGCGTTGGCTGAGGGGAAGGAATATAAAGAAGAGACAGCTAGGAGTATCATTCCTCCAAATCCCATCTCTCTGAGTACCAAGAAGGCGAACGACCACCTAAGGCGATCGAACGCCTTCTCATCATCTAATGCCAGCTGGACCGAAGGCATTGAATGTCGCTCAATATGGTGTAAAATATGGAGAATCCTTCTGGTGTTGTCCGAAGTCTGCCTTCCCGGAACAAAGCCAGCTTGATCTGAGGAAACCAGAGATGGGAGAACTCCAGCAAGTCTAGAAGCTAATAGTTTTGCAAATATTTTAACATCCTGATTTAACAGGGATATTGGTCTGTTATTGTTTGTGAGGTCAGTTGGTTTCCCTGGTTTGGAGATAGTCGTGATGAGTGCTTGTAGGTTTTCTTTTGGAAGAGTGCCAAGAATTGAGGCTTCTCGACAAAAGTCAAGCAACCGAGGGGCTAGGATATCAGAGAATATTTTATAATAATTGTGAATTCGGGTAGAAAACAGACATGGTGCACATCTACAATCTTGTATAATGATCTGATTGCTTCTCAGCATAATATCAAAAACTAACAGGTTGTTAGTATACATTTTTGATCAAAAAGTACAAGCCCACTTGCCACGTCAAGGCCACCTATTTAGAGTGGGTCCCTAACGTCCCTAGCATAAAATGGCGCAGCACTGGGCGGCGACCACCACCACCGCGACACCAGTGCCCACGGGGGGGAAACGACCCACCGGCAGAGCAGCCCCAATGCCACTCAAACCAGTCTATGGGCCGCACCCCCCCGCAGGCACGGCGCCACGGCAGCAACGGACACCGCACAGCACCACACCAGTGTGAACAAGGTGTAATAGCTCACTTACCATGCTCTCTCAGTCAGACTGGGAGGCTGCTAGGAAAGAAATGGCCCTTATGTAGCTAATTACTACTTATATAGGGTTGGGCTGAGGGGGTGGGGAAGAGTGCAGCACATGTTCAAACAAAAAAAAAGGAGGGGATAGAAAACACAGTGTGAATTCGGGTAGAAAACAGACATGGTGCACATCTACAATCTTGTATAATGATCTGATTGCTTCTCAGCATAATATCAAAAACTAACAGGTTGTTAGTATACATTTTTGATCAAAAAGTACAAGCCCACTCGCCACGTCAAGGCCACCTATTTAGAGTGGGTCCCTAACGTCCCTAGCATAAAATGGCGCAGCACTGGGCGGCGACCACCACCTCCGCGACACCAGTGCCCACGGCGGGAAAACGACCCAACGGCAGAGCAGCCCCAATGCCAGTCTATGGGCCGCACCCCCCCCCCCCTCCCCGCAGACACGGCGCCACGGCAGCAACGGACACCGCACAGCACCACACCAGTGTGAACAAGGTGTAATAGCTCACTTACCATGCTCTCCCAGTCAGACTGGGAGGCTGCTAGGAAAGGAATGGCCCTTATGTAGCTAATTACTACTTATACAGGGTATGGTATACTAACAACCTGTTAGTTTTTGATATTATGCTGAGAAGCAATCAGATCATTATACAGGATTGTAGATGTGCACCACGTCTGTTTTCTACCCGAATTCACACTGTGTTTTCTATCCCCTCCTTTTTTTTGTTTGAACATGTGCTGCACTCTTCCCCACCCCCTCAGCCCAACCCTATATAAGTAGTAGTTAGCTACACAAGGGCCATTTCTTTCCTAGCAGCCTCCCAGTCTGACTGGGAGAGCATGGTAAGTGAGCTATTACACCTTGTTCACACTGGTGTGGTGCTGTGCGGCGTCCGTTGCTGCCGTGCCGGCGGGGAGGTGTGACCCATAGACTGGTTTGAGTGGCATTGGGGCCACTCTGCCAGTGGGTCGTTTCCCCGCCGTGGGCGCTGGTGTCGCGGCGGTGGTGGTCGCTGCCCAGTACTACGCCATTTTATGCTAGGGACGTTAGGGACCCACTCTAAATAGGTGGCCTTGACGTGGCGAGTGGGCTTGTACTTTTTGATCAAAAATGTATACTAACAACCTGTTAGTTTTTGATATTATGCTGAGAAGCAATCAGATCATTATACAGGATTGTAGATCTGCACCATGTCTGTTTTCTACCCGAATTCACATTTTATAATAATTACTGGCAAAGCCATCTGGTCCAGGAGCTTTGTCTAACGGTATGGACTTGATCACCTCTAGGACAGTGATATCGCTATTTAGGTCGGACAATTGAGTCGGAGTGAGTTTACGGAGGTGGAGTTTTGCTAAGTATTCCTGGACTACCAAGGCGTGGTCTGGGATATCTTGGATCTCATCAGCTAGGTTGTACAGTTGGGCATAGAAAGATTTGAAGCCATTGGCAATATTTTGGGAAGTGGTAAGTTTAACACCAGTGGTAGGATGAATAAGATAGGGTATACGAGATTGCAGCTGCTTCTTTTTAAGATGACGAGCTAGGAGTTTGCCGGTTTTATTATCTTGCGAGTAATAGAGTGCTTGCATTTTTCTATAGGTAGCTAACATTAAACTTCTAAGGTCTCGTCGGAGGGAGATTATCTGAGCGGCTAAGGTATCAGAGGGGGACGTTTTGTTAGAGTCTTCTAATTTCTTTAAGGAGGCTAATAAATCAGTTGATTTTTTATATCTAAGTTTCTTAAGTGTGGAACTGTATTTAATATACAAGCCCCGGATAACCGCTTTATGGCAGTTCCATAGCGATATTTTGCCAGAGACCGAAGTCTCGTTGAGAGTGAAGTATTCAGGGATGTCTGTACGCAGGCGTTTGAAATATTCAGGATTGTTTAATAGAAAAGGGCTAGATCTCCACAGGGAGGCTACGTTGAGGAGAGTTTATCAGAGATGGTGATGGAGACCGCAGCATGATCTGACCACTTATGTAGGATCCAAGAGCGTGTGGTCACAAAGAACTGTTGAGAAGGATCATATCCAGTCTGGAGTACGTATTGTGTACCCCCCAAATGGAAGGTAAAATCTCTTTCTGAGGAATGCTGCAGTCTCCAAACATCATAAAGATCAGATTCCCAGGCCCAAATGGAAAGGGAAAAGGTGGGGGGGGGGGGGGGTTGTCTAGAAGGGGCTGTGGAGTTCAGGGTCGGATCCATTACAGTGTTAAACTCCCCACATAGTACTAAGGGTCCTCTGGAAATTCGTTGTATTTTACTAAGTGTACGGTGAAGAAATCTTAGTTGGCCTGTATTGGGAGCATAGAGAGAGACCAGCGTCATAGGGATAGTGTTAAGTGTGCAAACTACAGCAATGTACCTGCCATTAACATGTAGGATAACATCACGCAAAGAGAACGATATGGAGTTTTTTACGGCCAACATCAGTCCTCTCGATTTAGTGCGATATGGGGAATGGAATACATGTGGAAATAGTGGATGGTGGAGTCTATGGGTATCTTTGGCTAATAGATGTGTCTCTTGAACACAAAGGATATCGCTATGGGAAGATATAGCATCCTGCCAGAATTGTTTCCGTTTGTACGGCACATTCAGACCATTAGCATTAATACTCAATATTTTTATAACCATTACTACGGGGAAGACAACTAGTGTGTACAACTAGAAATATAAAAATTATCTTGAGGAGTGTGCCCCCAGCCAGCACACTCCCCTCCGTATACTAAAAGGCAGACTGTTGTAGTGAACCTCATCAGGCACTAGTGCATTCAGCATATTACAATGAGAACATAAGAAAAGGAAAACAATTAAGGTCAAACTAAATAATAAAATTATAGGGTTCCAAACCTGTGAACCCATATCTTGGTAGGAGGCAAAGTCCGTCCTGAGACCTAGTGGACAACCTAAGAGTCTCCTGGGAAAAAAATGAACAACTAAAGAGACAAATTAGACAGCAATAACAAACGTAGTAAACAGCAATTTCATGTTGTTACCCAGTCCTTTTTGACTCGGAGGGGTCTGGATCTTTGTGGTAAGGCCTTCTGGGGGGCTACTTTTAGGTTCCAAGTTGCTAAAAGATTCTCTCCTTCCTTTAAAGAACGCAGGATGTGAAGCTGGTCGCCGCAACGGATCAAGAGGCATACTGGAAATCCCCATCTATACGCTATATTGGCAGAGCGCAATTATTGGTTGATAGGTAGTAGTTGTCTTCTAGCTAGCAAAGTTGCAGCAGAGAGGTCTGAGTAAACTGAAATGTGGTGAAAAGGGGCAGGCAAGCCCCCTTGTTTGCGGGAGTATTCCAAAATTCTTTCTTTGGTGGAGAAAAAGTGTATCCTTGTAAGCACATCTCTGGATACACTGCTGTCTAAGTGTGGAGGGCGTGGAATGCGGTGTGCCCTGTCTATTTCCAATTCCTGAACAGAAGCAGAAAGGAGTACAGCTTTTAGGATGGAGCGGACAAATGGCAGAATGTCCGCTGGACGTACTGTCTCTGGGATACCCCGCAGTTTCAGGTTATTTCTTCGGCTTCTGTCCTCCAGCTCAGCCACTTTAGCACGGAGGGCTGCAACTTCTTCATCTAGGTCGGTATGTGACCACCAGAGTGTTATGGAGGTCTGAGAATTCTTCAAGTTTAGTTTCTATGCAATTTCCCCCACCACTGCTTGTAAGGGGTTAATAACTCCAGCTATGTCTTGCAGGAAGGTCTGATGCAAGGCAAGTAACATTGATTTCATAGCAGTGCCTGTGAGTAGTTGATCAGATACTTGGAGAGAGTTCAGAACAGTGCTATCTCCCTCAGGTGGGAGAAACCTCTGAGCCCCATCTGAGAGCACACAGCTAGTCTCTGGTAGGACAGTTTCTGGCGCTGTTTAGCAGGACTTGTGCAGGGAGAGTCTGCAGGCGGAGCAGGGATTGCACTCGGCGGGGCCGTCCAGCTTGTGCCGTCTCTTTCCCCCTCATCTCCCGACAGGGAGGCCGTGGAGGCATCTAAAGGTAAGTTTCCCCTCATGGAGGCGCCCGGTGAGCGGTGCAAGGAGGGGTCAGAAGTGGAGCGGCGGAGTGCGAGGGAGGCTGGCGGCCGCTTCCTCCGGCTGTAAGTTAGGCAGCCGTGGACTGAGGTTAGGTGAGGTGCCATCTTGGGGCACATGGTGTTTTCGGACAAAGTTAAATTTAGCCAGCGTTCCTTGCCTCACTTACTTTTTCCTCCGTCCGGCCATAGTGCAGGTGCGTTCAAGCACTTATGGGGAGAGTTAGAGCTGTCAGTCTGCTGTGGAAAGTCACTAATCCAGGAGATAAAGTAGGAGCACGCACTCTATGCGGCCATCCACTCCGGCAGCCAGGCCATGCCCCCATAGGGTATCATTTTAACCGTATGGACCTACAGAATAAAGATAAGGTGTTATTTTTACCGAAAAATGCACTGCGTAGAAAAATTTATTTTTTTCTTCAATTTTGGGGTAAAATGACCAATGTCACTGCAAAGTAGAATTGGTGGCACAAAAAATAAGCCATCATATGGAATTTTATGTGCAAAATTGAAAGCGTTATGATTTTCAGAAGGTGATGAGGAAAAAATGAAAATGCAAAAACGGAAAAACCCTGCTTCCTTAAGGGGTTAACATTTTATATTAATAGTTTGGATATTTATGCATGCAGCGATACCAAATATGTATATAAAATATTTTTTTTTACATTTTTTGGGGGTTAAATAGGGAAAATGGGACAATTTACATTTTTATTGGGGGAGGAGTTTTTTCAATTTATTTTCTACTTTTATTTTTACACTTTAATAGTCCCCATAGGGGACTATTTATAGCAATCATTCGATTGCTAATACTGTTCAGTGCTATGCATAGGACATAGCACTGATCAGTGTTATCAGTCATCTTCTGCTCTGGTCTGCTCGATCTCAGACCAGAGCAGAAAACCCATGGAAGGCAGCGGAGGCAGGCGGGGGAACCTCCGTCTGCCATTCTGGATGACCGGATCACCCCTGCAGCGCTGAGGGCGATCCGATCATCCATTTTAGTGACCACAATGCTGCAGATGCCGGGATCTGTATTGATCACGGCATCTGAGGGTTTAATGGCAGACATCCACGCGATCGCAGATGTCCACCATTACTGGCGGGTCCCTGGCTGCTATCAGCAGCCAGGACCTGCTGCACATGACCCGAGCATCGATCCAATGCTCACGGTTATGTATAGGACGTAAAAGTACGTCCTGGTGCGTTAAGTACCAGCTCACCAGGACGTACATTAACGTCCGGCGTCGTTAAGGGGTTAAAAAGATTGAACAGCGATCCTGGCACTTACGAACAACAAGCCAACAAGCTCAAGAATAGATTAACCGAACAAGGTTATCCCTCTATAGTTCTCAAAACAACCTAAGAAAAAGTCGAAAACATGAACCGTAATGACATCCTGTACAGAAAAAGATTAAGACCCAAAGACCATGATAAGAAACAAAGATTCATCTTCTCATTTGGGAACTCCCAAATGATCTCTCGGATAAATAAAAGCATAATGTTACAGTGGCACATCCTCGAAAACTGTGTCCCATGATCGCCTGTCATAAAAATTAAACTATTGCGGATCATTTGAAACATCTTACAAAAACCGTAAAAACTAAGAAAGACTTTAATTGGATAGGAGACCTTACTCCCATAGGAAATCACAAATGTGGAAACTTCAATTACTGCAAGTTTAATACATGTACTACTAGTTGCAATCTCAGAGGGGTATTTCACCCCATTACGCAACTAATCACTTGTAGAAGTTCATACGTGGTATATTACCTGGTCTGTCCTTGTGCTAGATTTTATATTGGCAAAACCAACAGACCTCTGTATGTGAGGTTTTGTGAGCACGGTTATGCCCTTACAAAAGGCATAGGTGTTCCAAGAGTTGCCGAGCTTCTTCATAAATGTCACAACTCCAATATTAATGTTCTAAAATTTGGAGGTCTGGAGAGAGTATTCACACCTGAGAAAGGAGGCAACAGAGAGAACCTGTTACTACAGCGTGAGGCCCGCTGGATCCTTAGATGTAATGCTCATGGTCCGGCTGGACAGAATGATCGTCTAGAATTGTCACCCTTCTTATAATGCCCTGTATTGGCTCTCTATTATTGTACTATATTGATATTATATTAGTTTTATCCTAGGTTTTCTCTAGATAACTGTTCACATACCTGGTGATCCGTTCTAGCGTTTTTGCTTTTGTTTGTGTCCTATCACGCTCCATACCTTTGTTGACACGTTGTCTTGGATACCGCTCTAGTTACCATACGCATAAGAAGACATGCGCAATGACGTTGATCTGAGGCCGTAAGAAGTACGTTCTATCTTACGAAACTGCTGGCGTTGCCTCTGAGCGCTACATACCATCGAGACCTGCTTCTGTGATCCCGGACTCCCAGACATGGTGATGCTTTCTGTAATGCCGAGCGCTCCGGGTCCCGCGGCTTCCCCGGAGCGCTCGCGGCGTTCTGCTAACACCAGCGCTCCGGTCTCTGTCTCTGACTGCGAGCGCTGCTGTGTTCGTCCCGGCGGGGACACGATCCGCGTGGCGGGTCAGGCCCGCTCGCGGATCACGCCCCGTTCTACTCACCCTCCTCCTCTGGTGTCTGTCTCGTCCCGGCGCGCGCGGCCCCGCTCCCTAGGGCGCGCGCGCCGGCTTTCTAGGATTTTAAGGGCCAGTGCACCGCTAATTGGTGCCTGGTCCAATCAGTTCAATCACCTCTCTACACTATATAAACCCACTTCCCCTTCCTGTCCCTGCCGGATCTTGTTGCCTTGTGCCCTGTGAAAGCGTTACAGTGTGTTCGCTAGCCTGTGTACCCAGACCTTCTGCTGTTGCCCCTGACTACGAACCTCGCTGCCTGCCCTCGCCTCTGTCTAGTCCTTGTGTACCGCGCCAGTCTCAGCTGCCAGAGAGGTTGAGTCACTACTGGGGAACACGACCTGGTAGTTACCGCCGCAGCATGTACATCCCGCTTTGCGGTGGGCTCTGGTGAACACCAGTAACTGCTTAGAACCGATTCCCCAGTACGACCCGCGTCATCGCCTCTCTGGCACAGAGGATCCACCTCCAGTGTCCTCACCAGCCGCTAGTCCGGACCCTGACAGTAGATCCGGCCATGGATCCCGCTGAGATGCCGAGTGTTGCTGATCTGACTACCATTGTCGCCCAACAAGGACAACAGCTGACGCAGTTGACCGCCATGCTCCAGCAGCTTCTGCCTGCCCAGCGTCAACCATCTTCTCTGCCAGCTCCAGCTTCTCCTCCACTCTGAGTTGCTGCAACTACCCCCTAGAGTCCGCTTGTCTCTTCCAGAGAAATTTGATGGGGACTCTAAGATGTGCCGGGGATTCCTGTCCCAATGTTCCCTGCACTTTGAATTGATGTCGGACCAGTTCCCCACAGAACGGTCAAAGGTGGCTTTTTTGGTCAGTTTGTTATCTGGAAGGGCCTTGTCCTGGGCCACACCGCTGTGGGACCTCAACGATCCTGCCACTGCTTCAGTCCAGTCCTTCTTTTCCGAAGAACGCAGCGTCTTTGAGGAGCCAGCCCGGGCTTCCTCTGCCGAGACGGCTCTTCTGAATCTCATCCAAGGGAGCTCTTAAGTGGGTGAATATGCTATCCAGTTTCGCACCCTCACCTCTGAGCTAGCTTGGAACAATGAGGCCCTCTGTGCGACCTTCAAGAAAGGTTTATCCAAAAGATGTTCTGGCCGCACGAGAAATTCCTGCTACCTTGCCTGAACTCATCCAATTGGCCACCCGCATAGATATGCGTTTCATGGAGAGACGCTTGGAGCTCCGTCAAGAAAAGGATCTTGTTCACACCTGATGGTTTCCTCGCTTGGGACCTCTCTTCCAGAGTCCTCTGCAATCTACCCCTGTGCCTCCTGCCGAGGAGGCTATGCAAGTGGACCGGTCTCGCCTGACCCAAGAAGAGAGGACTCGCCGCAGAAATGGAAATCTGTGCTTGTACTGTGCCAGTACTGAACATTTCCTTATAGATTGTCCTATTCGTCCTCCGCGTCAGTGGAAATGCATGCACCTAGTTAACGTGGGAGAGGCGTTACTAGGTGTGAGTTCCTCCTCTCCATGCCTAACTATTCCAGTGCGGATTTCTCCATCCGCTAACTCCTCCTTCTGTGCGGTGGCCTTCCTGGACTCTGGTTCTGCAGGAAACTTTATTGAAGCCTCATTCATCAACAGATTTAATATTCCAGTTACCCGTCTCTTCAAACCCTTCTTCATCACATCTGTAAACGGAGAGAATCTGGACTGCACCGTGCGTTACCTCACAGAACCCTTACTCATGACTGTTGGAGTACTCCACCAAAAAAAAATTTTATTCTTTGTTTTGCCAAATTGTACCTCGGACATTCTGCTTGGCTTGCCCTGGCTCCAGCAACATACTCCTACCCTCGACTGGACCACTGGGGAGATTAAGTCCTGGGGCGCTTCCTGCCACAAACATTGCCTTAAATCTGCACCAATCAGCCAAGTCCCCGTCGCTACTCCACTGCCTGGTCTTTCCAAGGCCTACCAGGACTTTGCTGACGTCTTTAGTAAAAAAAAAAGCGGAGGTCTTGCCACCACATAGACCATACGACTGTCCTATTGACTTGCTCCCTGGTACCACACCACCCCGTGGCAGAATTTATCCTCTCTCCACTCCTGAGACCAAGGCCATGTCTGAATACATCCAGGAAAACCTTGAGAAAGGATTCATTAGGAAGTCTTCTTCACCTGCCGAAGCGGGGTTCTTCTTCGTGGCTAAGAAGGATGGCTCACTACTCCCCTGCATAGACTATCGTGGCCTCAATAAAATTACAGTGAAGAACCGTTACCCTCTGCTTCTCATCTCTGAGCTCTGCGACAGACTGCGCGGAGCAAAAGTGTTTACAAAGCTTGACCTCAGGGGCGCCTATAACCTCATTAGAATTCGTGAAGGTGATGAGTGGAAAACCGCTTTTAACACCAGAGATAGCCACTTCAAATATCTCGTCATGCCATTTGGACTTTGCAATGCCCCTGCAGTTTTTCAAGATTTTGTCAACGAAATCTATCGGGACTTACTGTATACCTGCATAGTGGTCTATCTTGATGACCTACTAATCTTCTCCTCCAACCTAGAGGAACACCGGCTCCATGTTTGTCAAGTGCTCCAGCGCCTCCGTGTCAACCATCTCTACGCCAAAATTGAAAAATGCCTCTTTGAACGTAGCTGTCTTCCTTTCCTGGGATACCTGGTCTCAGGACATGGTCTTCAAATGGACCTTGACAAGCTCTCCGCAGTCTTGGATTGGCCACGCCCCTCGGGACTTCGCTCTATCCAGCACTTCCTCTAATTCACTAATTACTACCGTCAGTTCATCCCCCACTTCTCCACTATCGTGGCTCCTATTGTGGCACTGACAAAGAAAGATGCAAATCCGAGATCCTGGTCTCCCCAAGCGAAAGAAGCTTTTTCTCGCCTTAAGGCCTCCTCTGAAACCATTCTTCCTTGACGTAGACGCCTCTTCGGTAGGAGCCGGGGCGGTTCTTCTTCAAAAAACCGCTAGAGGAAAAAACTTCACTTGCGTTTTTTTCTCTAAAACTTTTTCTCCTCCTGAAAGGAACTACGCTATTGATGACCGTGAATTGCTGGCCATTAAGTTGGCACTAGAGGAGTGGAGACATCTCCTGGAAGGATCCCTTCACCCTATCACCATCTACACTGACCACAAAAATCTGTCCCACCTACAGTCAGCCCAGCGCTTAAATCCTCGCCAGGCCAGGTGGTTTATTATTTTTTGCCCGCTTCAATTTCCAGATCCATTTTCGTCCTGCAGACAAGAATGTCAGGGTGGATGCCCTATCACGTTCCACCGATGCCACGGAAGCTGAAGCCTCTCCCCAACACATCATCCCTCCTGAGTGTCTTATCTCTGCTGCTCCTGCCTCTCTATTGCCAGTTCTTCCAGGAAAAACGTATGTCCCTCCACGTCTTCGCCTCTGGACTCTCAAATGGGGTCATTCCTCCCACTTGGCTGGTCACGCTGGAATCAACAAATTCATTCAGTTGATTGCCAGACACTATTGGTGGCCTGCCTTTGAAAAAGATGTGACTGAGTTCGTACGGTCCTGTATTGTCTGTGCACGTGACAAGACTCCTCGCCAGAGGCCTGCGGGTCTTCTCCTTCCTCTGCCGGTGCCCGAACAGCCTTGGTCACACATAGCGATGGACTTTGTCACTGACCTTCCTGTATCCCATGGCAACACTGTCATTTGGGTGGTTGTTGATCGATTCTCCAAAATGGCTCATTTTGTCCTGCTTCCTGGTCTCCCTTCTGCGTCACAGTTGGCGAAGCAATTCTTTTTGCACATTTTTCGTCTCCATGGACTGCCGACACATATCGTCTCTGATAGAGGCGTTCAATTCATCTCAAAATTCTGGAGAGCACTCTGTACCCAATTGAAGATTAAATTGAATTTTTCCTCCGCCTACCACCCACAGTCCAATGGACAAGTGGAGAGAGGACAAGTGGAGAGAGTGACATACCTGCGACATTTTGTCTCCTCCCACCAAGACGATTGGGTCGACCTGTTACCCTGGGCTGAATTCTCGTACAATTTCAAAAACTCATCCGCCAAGTCTCCATTCTTTGTGGTGTACGGCCGTCACCCGATTCCCCCCCTCCCCATTCCCACTTCATCTGGAGTTCCTGCCGTAGATGAATTGACCCGGGACTTTTCTTCGATTTGGAAAGAGACTCAAAAGTCGCTCTCACTGGCCTCTTCTCGAATGAAGAAACATGCTGATAAGAAGAGAAGAACTCCTGTCTTTGCCCCTGGTGACCAAGTGTGGCTCTCTGCCAAATATATTCGGTTTCGTGTCCCTAGCTACAAGCTGGGTCCACGTTACCTCGGGCCATTTAGAGTCAAAAGTCAAATCAACTCTGTCTCCTACAAGCTCCATCTTCCTCCTTCTCTTCGCATTCCTAACTCCTTTCATGTTTCCCTTCTCAAACATCTCATTCTTAACCGCTTTTCCCCCAAGGTCACCGTTCCTGCTCCTGTCTCTGGCTCCTCTGATGTCTTCTCGGTAAAAGAAATCCTCGCCTCCAAGGTTGTCAGAGGTAAAAAAAAAAAAAGTCTTGTTGACTGGGAGAATTGTGGCCCCGAAGAGAGTTCATCCATAGGTTCCTGGGCTCCAAAAAGAGGGGGAGACCTAAGGGGGGGGTACTGTAACGCCGAGCGCTCCAGGTCCCGCGGCTTCCCCGGAGTGATCGCGGCGTTCTGCTAACAGCAGCGCTCCGGTCTCCGCTCCAGCGCTCCGGTCTCTGTCTCTGCTGTGTTCGTCCCGGCGGGGACGCGATCCGCGTGGCGGGTCAAGCCCGCTCGCAGATCGCACCCCATTCTACTCGCCCTCCTCCTCCGGTGTCTGTCTCGTCCCGGCGCGCGCGGTCCCGCTTTCTAAGATTTAAAGGGCCAGTGCACCGCTAATTGGTGCCTGGTCCAATCAGTTCAATCACCTCTCTACACTATATAAACCCACTTCCCCTTCCTGTCCCTGCCGGATCTTGTTGCGTTGTGCCCTGTGAAAGCGTTATAGTGTGTTCCCTAGCCTGTGTACCCAGACCTTCTGCTGTTGCCCCTGACTACGAACCTCGCTGCCTGCCCTGACCTTCTGCTACGTCTGACCTCACCTCTCTCTAGTCCTTGTGTACCGCGCCAGTCTCAGATGCCAGAGAGGTCGAGTTGCTACTGGGGAACACGACTTGGTAGTTACCGCCACAGCATGTCCATCCCGCTTTGCGGCGGGCTCTGGTGAACACCAGTAACTGCTTAGAACCAATTCCCCAGTACGACCCGCGTCATCGCCTCTCTGGCACAGAGGATCCACCTCCAGTGTCCTCACCAGCCCCTAGTCCGGACCCTGACCCTTTCCCTGCAGTGAGTGCATATACACTCCTTTGTATTTTATACCTTGATACTTCAGCTGTACATATATGCACCACACAGGTGTCACCCTTACTAATGGACCCGGATTTTCCACTGCTACCATACTAGTTGATGTCAGTCACTAAGATATAGTCAGTTTTGGATTGGTTGTTCGTGAGTACTCTCCCGTTTTCTTTCTTTGATTGGTATTCAGAAGCCTATATAGAGATGGCTATGGCCCTCCTGTCAAAAGTTATCTGCAGACCCTACGAGTATGTATCTTATTGAGTACAAAGGAGAGAGGATTAATTTCAGTTGGCAAATTCAAGGTATTATTTAATCCCCATCCCACCATTGCCACTTTTTATGTACTACCTAAAATGCACAAATCTACTGTCTTACACAGGGCGGGTAGTATTTATCTCGATCACATATTATCTCCTTTTGTCACGACACTCCCATCTTACCTACGAGACACTAAGGACACTGTTTTTAAATTGAGTAATATTACTGTCACCGATTCCACTATTTTGACTAGATTAGACATTGAGAGTCTATACAGTAATATAAACATGAATTAGGCATTCTATGTTTCACAAGCAGAATGCTTTTGTTTTATCTTTACTTGTATTCATACTCACACATAATTTCTTTTTAATGGCACTTTCTATCACCAGACACAAGGCACTGCTATGGGGGCTTCTTGTGCACCATATAACCTCCTTTTATGGACATTACATAGATGACTTTATTTCAAGAATTCATCGACAAACTTAATTGTAACAAAATCGCTACGGCCTACACTTCAGAGATTGGTGGATGGTCTATTAATATTTTAGACCTAACCATCTATTGTAATGGGTCATGGCAGGTGCTGGATCCTCTGGGCCTGTGTGGATGATGGCGTGAGCCGTGCCAGGGAGCGGAGTCTAAGGTGCCCAGGTCGCTACCCCTAGCATGATTCATCCACGCAGTTTGCTGGGATGTGGCGTGGCACAAAAGGAAACTGGCAAGACGTGTTCCAGTTAGCAGAAGGTCAGGGCAGGTGGCACAGGTGCAGGCTCAGGTAACCGAACAAGGATCAGGAACACGGATATCAGGAACACAGAAACACAGGGACTCAGTATGCTTTCACTAGGGCACAAGGCAACAAAGTTCTGTCAGGGAACAAAGGGAGGAGATGATACTTATAACAAGAGCAAAGGTGAATACACTTAATAAAATGAGTACAGGTCCTTGAAATGTTAGAGCTCTGGCACACACGTGCCATAGGAGGCAGGGGCACACACGCCGGGGCTGCGGGAACAGAAAGACCAGGGAGGTGAGTGATGGGCTTGGATTCGCATGTGGGCACCACAATGCAAATCCAAGCCACGCCGGAAGTAGGGACATGACAAGAGAGCATTCACGGCCAGCGAGTCTGGCCGGAGCACAGATGTTACAGTACACCCCCCCGCTTTGGTTTCCCCCTCTTCTTTGGAACTCACAGTTCCCCACAACATGAGTCAAGGGGTTTCTGGAATGGGCAAAGGCTTCTAAGGTGACCAACTGGCAAAGAAGAATGTCCCCAATTCAAGACTTTACATCTGAGTTTAACAGGCAGAGAAGATATCACATGAGGAACATTATGCCTTGGCGTGGAGTCCAATCCTGTGACATCGGAGGATCTGGAAAGAGAGTCGACTCTGAAGCTTTTATTAGCAGGCCTAAGAGGAGGCAGGAGGCAAAATTGTCCCCAACAAGTGATTTCACCAGATTTCCAGTCAAATTGTGGAGAATGACATTGAAGCAAAGGAAGACCAAGAAGAACCTCTTAAGTACAATGTGGTAGCACCTAAAACTAAATGTTTTCCTTATGCAAATCCACCACTTGCATGACGAGGGTTTCAGTGCGGAATTGCACCTTACAGTTAAGATTTTGTCCATTAACAGAAGAAATGCAGAAGGGCTTGACAAGAGGCGTCACTGGAAGATGGTGTTTATGGACCTGGGAGGCACCAATGAAGTTGCCAGCGGAACCGGAGTCCAAAAAAGCAGAAGCGATGAAAGAAGTCTTGGCAGAGGTAAACACTTGAACCGGGGTGGTCAAGCGAGGAGAGGTAATATTCAGATCAAGGGATGCAACTCCTAATTGTCCAAGATGAGATCGTTCTCCCAGATGCGTAGGACGTACGTAACAGTCTTTGAAAAAGTGCTCCGGACTGGCACAATATAGGCACAAATTCTCATTGTGTCAACGGGGTTTTCATATTGTGTTAAGCAAAAAAGAGTTGATTCAGTTGTTGTGCCTGACAGGCTAACTGCTGCGACTGTCGAGCCAGTGGAGACATCTGAAACATCTAGCAGAGGCACCCCAGCGGCATCCATGGCCGGTTCTTACTGTAACGGGTCACGGCAGGTGGTGGATCCTCTGGGCCTGTGTGGATGATGACGTGAGCCTTGACAGGAAGTGGAGTCTAAGGTGCAGCTGGTTTTAACCAGAGCCCACCGCAAAGCGGGATGGTCTTGCTGCGGCAGGCGCCACCCAGGTCGCTACCCCTGGCACGACTCGTCCACACAGGTTGCTGGGATGTGGCACAAAATGAAACTGGCAAGACGTGGTCATGGTAGTAGAAGGTCAGGGCAGGTGGCACAGGTGCAGGGTCAGATAACGGAACAAGGATCAGGAACACGGATATCAGGAACACAGAAACACAGTGACTCAGTATGCTTTCACTAGGGCACAAGGCAACAAAGATCCGGCCGGCAACAAAGGGAGGAGCTGATACTTATAACAAGAGCACAGGTGAATACACTTAATTAAATGAGCACTGGCCCTTTAAATGTAAGAGCTCCGGCACGCGCATGCCCTAGGAGGCAGGGGCACATGCGCCGGGGCTGCGTCAACAGAAAGACAAGGGAGGTTAGTGATGGGCTTGGATTCACATGCGGGCGCGTCCCGCGATGCAAATCCCAGCCCCACCGGCATCGGGGACATGACAAGAGAGTGCTCACGGCCAGGGTGTCTGGCTGGAGCGCAGATGTTACATCTATATTGATGGACATAACCATATTCAAACTGATATTTATCGCAAACCTACATCTACCAATTTGCTTTTCCACTGGGGTAGCTGGCACCCGGGATCCCTTAAAAAAGAGTATCCCCATGGGCCAGTACCTCCGGGCAAAGAGGAACTGTTCAGAGGAGGCTAACTTTATGCGGGAAAGTACCAACTTGTACCAGAGATTCCGACAGAGGGGTTTTCCCTGTAAATGTTTGAAACATGCATATCAGCAAGCATGTAGCTCTGAAAGAAATACATTACTTACAGAGGCTAGTGAATGTAACACATCCAAAAAGGTTAGATGCATTGGCACATATGATGGCCATGTAGATCAGGTAATGGCAATTTTAAGGAGACATTGGCATCTACTAGCAAGAGATCAAGATCTCTTACCAGTGATTAGTACATCACCGAGCATCACATTTAGGAAGGGACCTAGTCTCAAGGATCAGTTGGTGCACAGTCACTTAAACTAAAGAGAGCGGAAGAACGTGGTTAGTTAACAATACAGTGGGCACATATCCATGCGGCCACTGTAAATATATAATCCAGTGGATGGTTGTTTGTACCAGATTCGACAATTTATCAATTTCGGAACACGTAATATTATCTATATTGCTCAATGCCCTTGTCCTAAGTGGTACGTAGGTAAGACTACGCAAGAATTCCATAGACGTATTTCACAGCACCTGAGTAATATCAGGACCAAAACGGACGCACCTTTAGCCAGACATATGCATGTGGCGCATGAATGAATTATCTTTTGTTGGTTTGTGCCAACTGAAAATGGGACCCAGAAAGGGGGACATTGATAATCTCCTTCTACGAGAAGAAGCCAAATGGATTTGGAGATTGAATAGTCAAGCACCATGTGGCATTAATGAAGGCTTTTCTTTTTCTGCTTTTTTGTAAATGATAGCACTTTCTAATTATAGATTATATCCCTGGTATTTATCATGGCATGGACAATTATTGGTGCATAGGATTGATTATTTGGAATTATTTGAAGTTTTTTGGGTGACCTAACTATTTGGTTGTTTTATTACAACTACTTTACCTGAATATTGGTTGTCATAATCAATCCATTATGGAACCTTAGTTTCATGGATAATATGATGATGGAGACTGATAGATAATCCTAATTGAATTTCTCTATTGTACGTACCTGTATGGAATGTACTGAACACTTGATAATACATTATAATGGTGCTGTATGAGCTATCAAAAGAGTCCATATCAAAGTTATTAATGACCATATGTATAGGTCCAGACACTTTGTTTTATATATATATATATATATATATATATATATATATATATTTGTGGTCGGTGCTTATGAGCGTAGCGTACCTACCTACTAACACCTTATACCAGACTAGACATTCTATAACCTCTAGGCAGTCTGTTTTATGCCAAGTACACCTGAAATTAGAGGGCATACCCTGAAGTAAAAATGAAAGAAATGAAAGATAATCTGAATGAGGGAAGGTTGGGTGGGGCATGAAGAACCCGCGGCATCAGGAAACAGGTACTCCCGCGGGTTCTTATGGCAAATCCCAGCCCCTCCCACAAATTCAGGCTTAATGCTTTAGCCTTCTTACTTGTGGTCGGTGCTCATGAGAGTAGGGTACCTACCTACTAACACCTTATACCAGACTAGACATTCTATAACCTCTAGGCAGTCTCTGTTATGCCATGTACTGGCGCATAAGAGTACACCTGAAATTACAGGGAAAAACTCCAGTGTCAGTTCAAAAACGTTTTATTATCATATTACCAATGGTTGAAATGCGTGACACCTTTCTGACTTGGGGTTGGGGCTATATCTCATATATAAGTGCTCAATTCCTTATGAAGACGAAGAGTATCCAAAATCCAAATATACAAAGAAAGGAGGAATGGCACTCACCGCTTACTGTAATTTCTTATCTTTTATTCTTCATAAAGTGCAGGTGCTTTAAAAAGGCATTTCACCCAGCCGGGTGTGGACGCCAGTGCGCGTGCTACAGGTAACAATTGTTTTGCTCTGGCTTGAGCTTCAACAGACCTTCCCTTTCCCATGCTCCTTCATTCCTTATAACACGTCATGAAGGATCCAGGGTGCGGGGATTACAAGCACAATAGGTTAAAAACAGTGCAAAGTGCAAAAAACACATACAGTTAAAACCAAAAACTAAGTAACTACAGAAATAATCCTAAATCAATCCTGTCATTTAATCCTCCTAACTCTTGTGCACCAGTAGTCTGTAGTTACTTAGTTTTTGGTTTTAACTGTATGTGTTTTTTGCACTTTGCACTTGTTTTTAACCTATTGTGCTTGTAATCCCCGCCCCGTGGATCCTTCATGACGTGTTATAAGGAATGAAGGAGCATGGGAAAGGGAAGGTCTGTTAAAGCTCAAGCCAGAGCGAAACAATTGTTACCTGTAGCACGCGCACTGGCGTCCACACCCGGCTGGGTGAAATGCCTTTTTAAAGCACCTGCACTTTATGAAGAATAAAAGATAAGAAATTACAGTAAGCGGTGAGTGCCATTCCTCCTTTCTTTGTATATTTGGATTTTGGATATTCTTCGTCTTCATAAGGAATTGAGCACCACTAACTGTTATGAGACTGACCTGGTTCATATAGGAGTCACGGGAAGCTTGGCAGTGCCGGCCAGCTTTTTCTAATCCAAGTTGTGATTATCAGAACTTTGCTCCCTCTTGACCTGAGCACGCCTGGGAAAGCTTGTTATTTCAATAGAAACCGTGACTTACTGTTCGCTTAAGAATGGAAATGGAAACTGCATTGCCGATGCAGGATAAAGAAGAACCAGAGTCATCACTGCGAGCAGGTAGGCAGGACGCCAGTGCGTTTTTTTAAACTTTGTAACACTAAAGATCCATGTCAATTCATGAGCACCAAAACACGAGTATAAAATCTCAAACCTTGCAGAAAAAGAGACGCGCCTCTTTTGGACTATAAATTCCCTGGAATCATATCAGGATTGCGAAAGGGTCCCAAGAGGACTTAGAGGTTATAAGGAAGCGTCCCAATTTGCAAACGATCCCACTTTTATGTTGAAATGGACAAAACTGCATAAATCTTATTCCCTTGGCATGCTAAATCTAGTGTTAGAAAGAAACACTGAAGAATACAATCATGTAACATCTGAATTAAAAGCAGCCAAGTTGGAACTTAAAAAACGCGTGTCTGAACAAGCCTATAATGATTTTATGAAAAAATTGGAAAAAAGATTAATAAATCTACAAAAGATAATAAAGGATACAAAAAGGGATACATTTTTGCGCGATCGTGAAGATTACGAAAGTGGCAATATTTTTCAAAAAAGAAATGAAAATGTAAAGAAAGGAGGTAGAAACTTCTATAAAAAGAAGGGAAATAAAAACAAAAATAAAAAATTCTCTGACACCTGGACCACCGAATCTGACTCGAGTAGTTCAGAAGATTTGGAAAACAAAAGGATACAGAGAAAAGATAATGTGAATAAACCCCAAGGTCCATCAAAAAACGGGGAAGTAGAGAAACATACACAAAAGAAAAAAGAAGGACACAGAGAGGAGGATGGAAAAAGAAAAAGCTCCTTGAAACACAAAAGGAAGTGGGTCTCTTGGCAGCAGGACTAGAAAATGGAGATCTTGGTCCCGGACTTATGGACAAGAACTCTGATTCTACTTTAAAAGACGCTGCAAGCGTAATAAACCTGTCTGGTATTGCATTGAAATCCGGAGTTGAATCCCTACTTAAAAAAGGCTTACATTTTTGTTTGACAGAAAAATTTGATTTTGAAGATTTTGAAATTGACCTGTTCCGAAGTATACGAAAATTAAACTTAAAGAGATTTTTTTCAGATAAAAATAAAGTAGAAAAAGAGGAAAAAAGGAGGGAGGGAGAGGTACCAACTGTGATAGGCCCTTTGGGCTTTAGTATTATGGGAGAGATAAACGATACAGAAAAGGAAGGTCTTAGAGTACTTCTAGATTTAATGGGTGAAGAATCAAATATTCTAGATAAAGAAGAGACCGATACTATTGAGATTGCAGAATTTAGAGGTGGAAATAAGTCAAGGTTCTCACCCCAGCTGACTCCTGGAGGGAACATTGATATTTTCCAATAGAAAGTATTAGCCGAAGTACGTGCTCTGATTTATCCCTGCGTCCCCCCTAATCTCGCCAAAGAAGAATTAGATGCCTTGAAATGGCTAAAGAATCATGAAGAAATAATTATAAAGAAGGCGGATAAGGGGGGTAACGCAGTGATATTATCTAGAGATTATTATGTAAAAGAGGCATTGCGCCAATTAAATGATCCGATCACCTATACAAAATTAGAAAAAAATCCCATGAAAACTCTGACATCTAAATTACAGTCTTTCCTAAGAAAACAGGTAGAAATGGGAATTCTCTCTGAGAATTTGGCAAAACGGTTGTTTCCTGAAACACCAAAAGAGGCCAACTGGTACTTCTGCCGAAAATACATAAAACGTTGGAGACCCCACCCGGGAGACCGATTGTCTCCGGGGTGGGGTCTCTAATGGAGTCCCTATCGAAATATATGGACTGGTTACTTAGACCTTTATTACAGAACATTCCCTCCCTCGTAAAAGACACCAATGATTTCCTCACTGCTCTGGATGGCATCCCCTGGCAGGATGATTTCCTAATAGCATCCATAGACGTGGAGAGTCTTTACACTAGGATACCCCAGGGGTTAGCCGTCCAGTGCATTGAGGAAATCTTGGGAAAAGCAGGAAAAAGTGAAGCTTACATTAAATTTGTTGGAGAATCTCTTTCATTTATTTTGGGTAATAATGTATTTAAGTTTGGCAGCCAGTGGTACAGCCAAAACCGGGGGACCGCGATGGGTGCCCCGGTAGCATGTACCCTGGCTAACCTTTTTCTTGCCCATTTTGAGGAAAAATATGTTTTTTGTTTAAAAAACCCATTTCTTAAGTATATACGTTGTTATTTTCGTTTTGTAGATGATGTTTTCCTACTTTGGAACGGGTCTGTGGAGGATTTTAAAGGGTTCATGTCCTTGTTAAATAACAATGACATGAACATGTTCTTCACATGTAAATGGAGTAAAGAGGAATTGGAGTTCCTGGATGTACGTGTGATAGCAAAAAATGGTACTCTGGAAACAGAAGGTTATAGAAAGGAAACAGCGTCAAATTCGTATTTACATTACCAGAGCTATCACCCAACTCACACCAGGAACACAATCCCATACAGCCAATATTTACGATTAAAAAGGATTAACAGCTCGGATGAAACATTTGAGCAACAAGCCGAGACCCTAACTAAGCGCTTTTTGTTAAGGGGATACCCACAGACCGTGTTGACTGAAGCATTAATTAGAGCTAGAAAATTAGATAGAAAAACTCTACTCCATAAAAAAACTAATAAACGAAAAATTTTAAATCCCGAAAATGATAGGTTCTGCTTTTCCTTTAAATATAGCCCAGTAGCAGAAATAATAAAAAGTGCTATTTTTTCCAATTGGCATTTGATTGAAAGAGATCCGCTTATAGGTAATGTCAGAAAAAATAAACCAATAGTTACTTTTAAACGTACAAAAAATCTAAAAGATGAATTGGTACGTAGTAAATATAAAGAAAAGGAAAGCAACAAAACATGGTTAGAAAAAAACGCAGTAGTCGGGAATCATAAGTGTGGACGATGCAATTGGTGCGCATATTTCCAACCAGGAAAATGCATCTCCATTGGTGGCCAAACAAAAAACATTACCGAATTTATTTGTTGTAAAACCTCCTTTGCAGTGTATGCATTAGTTTGCACCTGCGGGAGATTTTATATAGGAAGCACTATTCGTGCACTAAATACACGTTTTCGGGAACATACCTGGTCAATAAAATCAGGAAAAGGTTCCCCGAGATTAATAGAACATATTAATTCGGCACACAATGGAGATGCAAGCGTTCTGAAATTTATGGGAATTAAATGGTTAATTTGTACTCAAGTTAAAGATAATGAAAAAATCCTCCGTGAGATTGAAGCAAAGTGGATTTTGAAAACTGGTGCACAAGAGTTAGGAGGATTAAATGACAGGATTGATTTAGGATTATTTCTGTAGTTACTTAGTTTTTGGTTTTAACTGTATGTGTTTTTTGCGCTTTGCACTGTTTTTAACCTATTATGCTTGTAATCCCCGCCCCGTGGATCCTTCATGATGTGTTATAAGGAATGAAGGAGCATGGGAAAGGGAAGGTCTGTTGAAGCTCAAGCCAGAGCGAAACAATTGTTACCTGTAGCACGCGCACTGGCGTCCACACCCGGCTGGGTGAAATGCCTTTTTAAAGCACCTGCACTTTATGAAGAATAAAAGATAAGAAATTACAGTAAGCGGTGAGTGCCATTCCTCCTTTCTTTGTATATTTGGATCTCATATATAAGTGCTAGATTTCCAGTGCCCCAGCTTCTTGATGATGTGAGCTGGTACCCCATGCCAAGATGCTGATGCCACGGCGCCTATGCGTAACGAGTGGCCGGATATAACTGATGGATCACTACCCAATGCTTTAACCAAGGCGCAAATGTCTAACAAATTGTGCCGTAGTGAGGACGGCCCCTCTAAATAGCAACAGTGGTTTTAATCACACCATAATGGGATGCTGATGCAGCTGCCCCGATGCGTAGATAGTGATCGAATATAAAGGACGGATCATTACCTAAGGATTTAACGAGGACAAGTACATGTCTGACAAACGACGTATTAGTGAATGCCGCTCCCTTGAACAACAACCGCGGCTGATCCCCGTTGGATCCTTAACATGCAGAAAGCAAAGCTTGCAACACTCGAACTGGGCACCACTTGTTGGACGTGGGAAAATGCCGTATGATAACATCCTGACCGGGCAATGACATTTTGCTGCTATACAATTTTATATAAATCCAAGACGCTCGTATTATGCTATACTTCTTTTACTTAAATTCTCAGCAGCAAAAGAATTTGTATTAATACATAAAGAAAAACTTTGAAAACATGAATATGGTATAGTCAAACATGCTGTTATACACATTGACCAATCAGAGTCCAGTATAGGCCATATAGGTGACCGTTGGTGTAATATCCTCCTCTTCTTTTGCTGCTCAGCAGTAGATCTAGATGAATATATTCTTTCTCCCAAAATATTTTATTATTGTCATATTTTTCCTATATTTCATTGTGTTATATGCGCTTGATGTGTATATGTTTTTACCTATACATAATCTCCATTATATATAGTGGTGATTTTTTATATACTCTCATATTTATTTAATTATTATTATATTTCCTCGCTGTGTTTTTTCTATTATTTAATTCCCCTTTTTTCCATTATTATACCCGAACTCCCCAACACCCCCCCCTCTCTCTTATACATTTCTTATTTGTAATCATTTAGTGATTTCATAGTTATTCTTTTCCCCTCTTCCAGTTTTCTTACTATATACATTATACTTTACCTGCATTCAACGTTCCGTTCCTCTTCGCCGCCCTTTCGGATCCAAGAGACCACGCCAGCGCTGTTCTTCCCCGCTGTCATTATTTCCTGCTGCGTCATCGCCGCCATCTTCTTCGTCTTCTCCGAGTTCACGTTGCTGATCTCGCGAGACTTCGCAGTGGAGTGGTTCTCACCCACTGTAGGCGGGAATTCCTGTCACTCATCGGAGCGGCAGTGAAGCGAGTGGACGTATCCTCCTCCTACTATTTATCTAGTCTGTGAAACAATTTGTTTCTTTGTCTATACATTTACTCTACGTTCAAAACACCATTCCTGGTCTTGGACTATCATCCAGCATTAATTTTAAATTACCGTATATACTCGAGTATAAGCCGAGTTTTTCAGCACGATTTTTCGTGCTGAAAACACCCCCCTCGGCTTATACTCGAGTGAACTCCCCCCACCCGCAGTGGTCTTCAACCTGCGGACTTCCAGAGGTTTCAAAACTACATCTCCCAGCAAGCCCGGGCAGCCATCGGCTGTCCGGGCTTGCTGGGAGTTGTAGTTTTGAAACCTCCGGAGGTCCGCAGGTTGAAGACCACTGCGGCCTTCAACATCATCCAGCCCCCTCTCACCCCCTTTAGTTCTGAATACTCACCTCCGCTCGGCGCTGGTCCGGTCCTGCAGGACTGTCCGGTGAGGAGGTGGTCCGGTGGGATAGTGGTTCCGGGCTGCTATCTTCACCGGGGAGGCCTCTTCTAAGCGCTTCGGGCCCGGCCTCAGAATAGTCACGTTGCCGTGACAACGACGCAGAGGTGCGTTCATTGCCAACGTACTCCTGCGTCATTGTCAAGGCATTCCTCTATTCCGGGCCGGAAGCGCGGAGAAGAGGCGCCCCCGGTGAAGATAGCAGCCCGGACCACCTCCTCACCGGACCACCTCCTCTCCGGACAGCCCTGCAGGACCGGACCAGCGCCGAGCGGAGGTGAGTACTCAGAACTAAAGGGGGTGAGAGGGGGCTGGATGATGTTGAAGGCCGCAGTGGTCTTCAACCTGCGGACCTCCGGAGGTTTCAAAACTACAACTCCCAGCAAGCCCGGACAGCCGATGGCTGCCCGGGCTTGCTGGGAGTTGTAGTTTTGAAACCTCTGGAGGTCCGCAGGTTGAAGACCACTGAGGGCGAATGATGAGAAGAGGATGATGAAGGGGGGTGGGGATGATGAAGGGGGGGTGTGGGATGATTACAAGGGGATGATGAAGGGGGGATGTGTGGGATGATAAGGGGATGATGAAGGGGGGATGTGCGGGATGATAAGGGGATGATGAAGGGGGGATGTGTGGGATGATAAGGGGATGATGAAGGGGGGATGTGTGGGATGATAAGGGGATGATGAAGGGGGGATGTGTGGGATGATGACAAGGGGATGATGATGAGGATGTTAATGACGGGTCTGGATGATGACAGGGGGGGATGAGGTATTTCCCACCCTAGGCTTATACTCGAGTCAATAACTTTTCCTGGGATTTTGGGTTGAAATTAGGGGTCTCGGCTTATACTCGGGTCGGCTTATACTCGAGTATATACGGTAATTCCCCTTATTGGTAATTTTCTATAAATAGATTTACCTCACAGATATTGAAGGGTGTGTATATAATATATATATATATATATATATATATATATATATATATATATATATATTTTAATAGTGTCTCTATTGGTCCCCCCCTTTTTTATCTTTTATTTATTTTCAGATCAGTGTGGTGCTAATTATATTAAAATGACTGATGAAATTAGACCTCAGAACACTGACCCCTCTAACGGGGAACTCATCCAGTCTATGGTGGATGATTCTGTGGCCCGAACTGTTAATACAGCTATTCAATCTGCTGTCTCGGTGCTGCAGCATTCTATGAATAAAACTATTAATATGGCTCTATCTCTCCCTAGTTCTTCCCATGAGATAGGGAGTCCACATACTCCATCAGATTACTACTGGTCCCCTGAGGACTCGGTTTCCAAATTGGCTAGAGGTTTTCAGGGGCATAAAAAAGCCACTTGCAAGAGGCGCCATTCTGCGGAGGGCTATGTTCCCCTCAATATAAATGATAAGGGGTTACGCCAAGACGCCCCCCTTAATACCAGACCTGTGGTAGGTCAATATGACTGTGTTTCCAAACAACACGTTATACCCTCTGCCCAAGAGGAAGATATTATTGATAGGGCTCAGATTACCGCCAAGCGGTCTAAACCTAATTCTTTCATTGAAATAGACTCTGATGATTCCGACGACTCTCAGGAGTACGAGGACGTCAATCAAGATTCTGACATTTTATACGGTGAAAATGCCGAAATGGTGGACAATACCACCTCTCCTGAGGATCCGGCTGCCTTGGAGGCTGACCAATCCTTATTTGATCCGTCACTTATCCGCCATCCTCGCTCTGGGGAGTGGCTTCCAGCCCCTATGGTAGCCAAATTTATTTCTACCAGAACCTTTAAGAGCCTTGACAAGGCTACTCGTAATAAATTTAAAGCGGAGTGTCCTAGACCATCACTCCCACATAACACTTCAGTTACACCTGAACTTGACCCCGTGTTGAATACATTTATCAACAAGGGAAGTAAGAATCCCAAGAAAGGGATAGACAGGAGCTTTCGCTCTTGTCAGGATAAGCTCATGGAAATGCTTGGCCCCCTAACAAAGATAGTGGACATCGCTGAAGCTTCCAAAGCCTCTAAACAACCGATGGATACGGATGTGGTGTTAGGATGGGCACAACGTGCTGTATGCTTCTTCGGAAATGCCAACGCGGCACTTTCCGCTGAACGCAAGAGGTCCTTTCTTATTAAAATAGATCCACAATTGATCAATTTTGCTACCAATGAACCCCCTCGCCCCATTGAGGGTATGTTGTTCGGGGAAGATTTCATAACAGAAATGGGCAAATATGTTGGTATGTTCTCATCCATCAATAAAGCCCAGTCTTCAATTAAAAAAGTGTTCTCTCAACAAATTTTTGGCAGGGCCGGGAAAGGCAGGAGCCGCTTCCCCGGCCGTTCTATGCCATCAAAAAGAGGTTCCTACCAACCTACCCAATCCTTCCCTGCCGCACCGACCAACCCATCTCCATTCTTCCCCTATCGGGCCAGACCCTGGAGAGCTAGAGGACAAAGAGGAGTTCCACGAGCCAGACCCTACTCAGGTAAGTCTACCCATTTTTTCCCAACGGGTTCCATTGGGCGGAAGACTCATACATTTTTTGAAAAATTGGACTATGATTACATCCGACTCTTGGATAATCAATACAGTGTCAGGTTTCCAAATAGAATTTGTTTGTCAACCTATCCAACTTTCTCTTCCTCACCCTATTCAATTCTCGTCAAAAGACCAGATCTTGATCAACTCAGAGGTAAAGGACCTCTTTACAAAAGGTGCTATAATCCAAGTACCCTTAGATTCCACAGGTTTCGTCAGCAATCTGTTTCTGGTGGACAAGAAAGATGGAGGTCACAGACCAGTCATCAATTTGAGACTACTCAACAATTACGTTGTGTACAGACATTTCAAGATGGAGGGCATCCATCTTTTAAGAGACCTACTTCTGAAAGACGACTGGCTGATAAAGATAGATCTGAAGGATGCTTACTTAACTGTACCAATTCATCCTTCTTCACAAATATTTCTCCAGTTCATCTGGAAAAACACAAAGTGGCAATTCACTTGCCTACCATTCGACCTATCCTCGGCCCCATGGTGTTTCACGAAGCTACTAAAACCGATCGTTTCTTTATTAAGAAGTCGAGGGGTTCGTCTCATTATTTACCTCGACGATATTCTCCTTATGGCAGAATTCATTCCTCTGCTTCTCACCCACAGAGACTGGACTTTGTCTCTTTTGACAAGTCTAGGGTTTCTCATCAATCACAAAAAATCGGTTCTTCTTCCATCTCAAGAGACCGAATTTTTAGGTTTCCTGATCAATACAAAATTGACAACTTTAAGTCTCCCTTCCAGTAGACTGAAAACCATTCGCAAGGAAATTTGACAAGTCCTGCACAAGGACCTTATTTCCTTGAGGACCATTGCTCGGATTGTAGGTCTTCTTTCAGCATCCATCCAAGCCGTTTTTCCTGCCCCCCTCCACTACCGAGCCTTACAACGGCTAAAAATCAAACACCTCAGAGAGGGGCTAGGATATTCGGACGAAATTCGTCTTTCTTCCGATGCCGATTCCGAATCCAGATATCATTATCGAATCGGATGCAAGTCTTTCAGGATGGGGAGCGCGTTGCGGTTCCCTCTCTACTGGAGGGAAATGGTCTCCTTTGGAATCCAAACTTCACATCAATTGTTTGGAGCTTTTAGCTGGGTCGTTCGCATTAAAAAGTTTTGAGAAGGATTCTTCACATTGCTGTGTCTTACTGCACATGGACAACATATCCGCTGTACAGTATATCAATCATCTTGGTGGAACGACTTCCAAAGACCTTGCAGACATTGCCAAAGATTTTTGGCACTTTTGTCTAGACAGACATCACATCACTTTGAAAGCCGAATATCTTCCAGGCGTCTCCAACGAGATCGCAGACTGGAACTCTCGCTTTCTGACGGATTACAGCGATTGGCAGATTCACCCTACAATCTTTCGGAGCATAAACGCTCTTTGGGGCCCCTAGCCATAGACCTGTTGGCTTCTCTTCTGAATTGTCAACTCCCACAATTCTTCAGTTGGAGACCAGATCCAGAAGCTCTGGGAGTGAATGCCTTCCTCCAAAATTGGCCGCAGGAAACACTTTATGCGTTTCCTCCCTTCAATCTAATTCCACGGCTCTTGTTTCAGACTTCCATTCGGAAATCAACATTGATCCTCATCACTCCTTGGTGGCCAACTCAGTCGTGGTTTCCTCAAATACTGCATCTTTTAATAGATTTTCCACGCATCATTCCTCCTTCTCCGGATCTTCTCCAGGACCCTCTTGGCAACTTTCATCCTCTAATTCTATCGGACCAACTCACTCTAGTTGCTTGGTTACTTTCGGGTCTCCCGCACCGTTCAACACACTTTCTCTCACAGCTAGAGAACTCCTCTCAGACGCTTGGGCTCCAGGTACCAGATCTGCTTACAGATCAGCCTGGAAGATTTGGCTACATTGGTGCTCTCAACGGGATTTGGATCCCTTACATGCATCTATCCCTAATATCCTAAATTTTCTTTCTGGATCTTTTGATTCTGGTAGAGCTTATAGAACAATAAATTTATATCGTTCTGCTATTTCAGCCAATCATTCCCTCATTGATTCTGTTCCCATTGGTAAACATCCCCTTGTTTGCAAACTCCTTAAAGGCATACGTTTCAGGCGTCCCCCTCTACCTAAATATAATACGGTCGCACAAAAACCAACCTTCATTCCGTGTTTTATCCATCTTTTCCCCATCAACCTAAACTTTGTGTTGTAAGGTGTCTTCGCTCTTATGAGACTAAAACTGATTATATAAGACCTTTATCATCTTCCCAGTTATTGATTTCCTATGTCAAACCGCATAATCCCGTTTCTTCTTGTACTTTAGCCCGATGGGTTAAATCTACTATGGTATTAGCTGGTATAGATGTATCTATATTTGGCGCTCATTCCACTAGAGGTGCAGTCTCTACAAAATTATTTCAATCTGGCGCTTCCTTATCTGACATTCTCAAGACTGCTAACTGGTCTTCCGACTCTACTTTTAAATCTTTCTATTTTAAACCTGATTCACATGTTTCTATTGTATTACTGTAATTTGTTTATCTATATTTATTTTGTTGTTATTAATCTATAATTTACTATATGCTAAGCTTTAAACTAGCATAATACGAGCGTCTTGGATTTATATAAAATTTGAGATTTTCCTATCCTTGGTGAAGGAAAATATAGATTTTATTAAAGACAAGACGCAAGTATTATCCCTCCCTGGGAAGCCATCCCTTAATTTGTTATATTTATTTATATTTACAGCCAACTAGACCTTTCCGTTCGACGAGATATTCTCCTTGGTTGTTGACGGAGTTCTACTTCATTGAAGATTCCGATCCACGTCGGTTGTTGTTTCAAGTTAGGTTTCTACTATGACCTGTTTACCGCTTCGAGTCAAAAGAAGAGGAGGATATTACACCAACGGTCACCTATATGGCCTATACTGGACTCTGATTGGTCAATGTGTATAACAGCATGTTTGAATCCTCTTTGAATGCTCTTCAGAGCAGCATTAATGGCGTGAGATGCAAACAAAAGACACCTTGTCAGGCCAAGACAACGTGATAAGATGCTGGATGCCTGACAGATATCCTTTGATAGTATTATGAGTTCGATGGAGTGAAGAGCTGCAAAACCCAATGAAAGCAAGTAGGAATGAAATGGTATGTGGAACATTCTCTGGGTATCTATTGTAAAATTTTGTGCAAGTATTCCCGGCTGTGGTGTACACACTCTGCGTGTTGGAGGCTCTCCGTGACCTGTAGACGTGAAAAGTCTCAACAAAAACAAACCATATGCACAACCCTAAGTTCTAAATAACATGTATACACAAATAACTAACTTGTCGCCAACCTAAAACCGTGTCCAGTTGTTACTGTAACCTACCTGTGGACGTGACAGGCAATGAAACCACTTATGCAGCAAACATGACAATGAGACTCAACCCATACATAACTAATATCGTTGTCAACCTGAAGCCGAGACAGACGAAAAACCTCAACAGAGACCAAACTATATCCCTGTATGCATAATCCAAAACATATAATGACATCATCGCCAACCCGAAGCCGTGTCAGGTTGTAAATGAACAGACCTGTAGACGTGACAGGTCTGGCCAATAACTAATAGTATTACCATCAACTTGAAGCCGAGACAGGTCGTAACCATGCTCAACCTATAGACGTAACAATCCTCAACGGAAAACAAGCTATAACGCATAGCATAACCCAACTGCTGAATAAACATAATGTATATAATGATATTGTCGCCAACCTGAAGCCATGTCAGGTTGTATCCGGATCGACCTGTAGACGTGACTGGTCAAGCCGGAAATAATACTCAACCAATATACAACTAATAGTATCGACGTGGACCTGAAGCCGAGACAGGTCGTAATCATGATTGACCTGTAGACGCGACAAGTAACAACAGAAAATCCAACTATATTCTCGTGTGTACAACCCAAATGTTAATAAACATGCTGACCCACCTAATTATCCATGCACCTATTAGCACCATGCCATAAAAACGTGTGCAGAGTTAACGATGTGAGTGTATGGTCTAAACACCATAAATGTATGCACAGTAAAACGTCATGAAATGTAAGTACCGAATGAACATATGAATGAGTATCGAGTATAACACTAGAAACGTAAGTCTAGCATAACTCCTTGAACCTATGCAGGACATGACAATATAAACATGGGCCCGGCATAACCAACAAGACCATATGCACATCACAAACACCGTGACCGCATATCCAAAACAAACACCATAACCGTATACACAGACTAAACTATATGGGCTTATGCACAGAACAAAAGTACGAGTGCCTGCACTGAACAAACTATCTGAACATATGGCTAGAATGAACTGCATGAGCGGGCGTAAGCACAGAACAAACTATATGAGCCTATGCACAGAACAATTTATCCCCGCATATGCCCAGTACAAACTGCATGATAGTATGATGGACTGATATGTGATACTACGCACAATATTGTCATTTCGTCATCTATCCCTCATGCCACAAGACACAAAATTTATGACCCACCTCCTACCAGTGCTCCATGCACATGCATACCCGGGACAACTGTCTGTATGCCCCCAACAACTTTATACACATGAACTATCTGATCAAATGAGCACTTATACAGAACTATCTATGTGAGCGTATGAACAAAACAATGATGTGAGCGTATAGACGTATGCACAGCATAAAATGCATGAGCGTGTGGGCAGAACTAACTATATGCGCGTTTGCATTTGAGCATATGCACAAAATAACTGTCGGAGCGTGTGGTCGGAGCAAACTATAAGAGTGTGTGCCCAAGAGAAACTACGACTGTATGCACAAACCTCACAATCTGAACGTATGGCCAGGACGAACTATGCAAGCGTATGCACAGAACAAACTATGGCGTATGCACGGAACACACTATATGACTGTATGGCCCGAAACAAAATATTGTATGGCCTGTTGTATGGCCAGAACAAACCATCTGCGTGTATGACCGGAATGACTTATATGCGCATGTGGCCAAAACAAACTATATGAGCAAATGTACAGTATAGACTATATGCGCATATGGCCAAACAAAACAAAGACTGTATGCATAGAACCCCTAAGCGTAAGTGCAGAACAAACTATGTGAATGTAAGCATCAAACATATTATATGAGTGTATGCACCGAGCAACTAAATGAGTAGATGCATGAACAAACTATACGCATGTATGCCCAGAACAAACGATAAGCTAATGAGCACAAGCATGAAACAAAATATGTGAGCGTATAGCCAGATCGAACTATGCCTGCATGCTCCGAACCAATTACATGAGCACATCCGTAAACATACTAAGTGAATGTGTGCACAAGACTATATGAGCATATGAGTAAGTAAAGGTAGGAGGGCGGCACTGGTTGTTTGCTTTGCACGTGGAGGTTAACAAATCCAATCGTAGAAAAGACTCCCGGCACCGGCTTCTTTTTCAAATGCTTTTATTGTGCATATAACACACGCAAGACGCGTTTCGGCTGCTTAGCCTTTTTCAATTGCATAAACCAAACTGACCAAATACAATCTTATATAGTGTCACTTCTTGTCTCACGGACATCAGCTGAGCTTAATTGTGATTGACAGGTATATAGACCAATAGATACAAATGTAAACAAAAAACAAAACATAAAAGACTGAAGTACACGTGGGTAATCTGTCAGACTTCCGCAAGTCCCGTACCTATGTGATTGTACTATGTATCTGAAATGCAAAAAGAGATATAAATTATTATAATAGTGATGTGGTAATATAGAAATATATAACTCTATGTCAGTAAATATAAGACCATGATATGACAATATGTGCTGTATGATGGTATATGAAACAAAGAATATGAAGCAATAAAATCATAATCTTGTGAATTATGTCAGAAAACTTGTCAACTCATAATCCCTGTTCAAACCATTCGGTTCCAATGTATTTAATCTATGAATCCACGCGGCCTCTCTCTTACGTTGTAATTTTTTTATGTTACCTCCACTCCTGGGTAAATGGACTTCCTCTACCACCTGAAATTTGAATTGTGATATATTATGACCCCTATTTTTGAAATGTGCTGGTATGGGAAAAAGGAGATTTTCACAGCGGATCGTGGACTTGTGGCGGTTTATGCGGTCTCCTATACGTTGTATATGCACAATAAAAGCATTTGAAAAAGAAGCCGGTGCCGGGAGTCTTTTCTACGATTATATGAGCATGTGCACTGTCACGATTCGGCTTACGGGTTGTGGATCCGCTGTGTCAGCGAGGGATAGGCGTGGACTGTGCTAGTGGACCGGTTCTAAGAGGCTACTGGTTTTCACCAGAGCCCGCCGCAAAGCGGGATGGTCTTGCTGCGGCAGTAGCAACCAGGTCGTATCCACTAGCAACGGCTCAACCTCGCTGACTGCTGAGAAGGCGTGGGACAGAAGGACTAGGCAGAGGCAAGGTCAGACGTAGCAGAAGGTCGGGGGCAGGCGGCAAGGTTCGTAGTCAGGATGGATAGCAGAAGTTCAGGTACACAGGCTTTGGACACACTAAACGCTTTCACTGGCACAAGGCAACAAGATCCGGCAAGGGAGTGCAAGGGAGGAGATCAGATATAGCCAGGGAGCAGATGGAAGCCAATTAAGCTAATTGGGCCAGGCACCAATCATTGGTGCACTGGCCCTTTAAGTCTCAGAGAGCTGGCGCGCGCGCGCCCTAGAGAGCGGAGCCGCGCGCGCCAGCACAAGACAGCAGGGGACCGGGACGGGTAAGTGACCTGGGATGCGACTCGCGAGCGGGCGCGTCCCGCTGTGCGAATCGCATCCCCGACGGCCATGACAGTGCAGCGCTCCCGGTCAGCGGGACTGACCGGGGCGCTGCAGGGAGAAAGACGCCGTGAGCGCTCCGGGGAGGAGCGGGGACCCGGAGCGCTAGGCGTAACATGCACCTAACTATATAAGCGTATACGCAGAACAAACTAAATGCGCGTATGCGTTGCACTAACTAAGTGAGCGTATGCCGAAAACAGGCTATGTGCGCATGCACAGAATAACTCTATGACCATATACACAGAACAAACGATATGCGCATAAGCACAAAACAAACTATGTGAACGTGCAGAGAACCAACTACATGCTCATATGTACAGAACAAACCATGTGAGAGTATGCACTTAATAATTATGTGAGCATATGTACAGAATAAATTGTATATGCGTATGCAAAGAACGAACTAAATGAGCGTATACCCAGAACAACTGAGCGTATACACAAAATGAACTATATGTGCGCAAGCACAACGAACTGTATACACAAAACAACCTATATGCACGTGTGCCCAAACCAAACTATATGCGTGAAAGCCCAACACAAATTATATGAGCGTATACACAAACTGTGTGTCACCCACAAACTGAGAGACTGCAACCAAGCAAACTGGATGAACTTATGCACAGGACCAACTATATGAGTGTATGCACTGAAATATTCTGAGCGTATAGACCAAACTATATATGCACATGCACAACGAACTATGTGAACGTACAGACAGAATAAACTATATGCGCATAGGCCCGCAACAAACTATTTGAGAGAATGCAAAGAAACAAACTATATGAGCAAACAAACTACATGCGCAAATGTACAGGACAAACTATGCGCATGTATGGAAACTATGGCGTATCACAAACTATGAGCGACTGTACGAAACAAACTTGATGAACCTATACTCAAGACAACTATGAGCATATGCGCCAGACAAAGTGCATGCGTGTATACGCAGAACAAACTATGAGCGTCTGCACCAAACAACCTGATAAACGTGTGCACAGAACAAACTATATACATGCATGGGGTAAATTACATGACCTCGTACTCATGCACATAACGCTCTTTACGCTGAACGAACATATATGCAGAATAAATGCTATGAGCGTGTGTACAGCATAAACGCCAGGACGTATGTACGGCAAAAATCCTATGAACGTATGTTTCGTATAAATGCTACAAGCGTAGGTACAGTATAAATGCTACAAGCGTATGTACAGCATAAATGCCAAGAGCATGTGTATAGTCTAACTGCTATGAGCGTATGAACAGTATAAATACTACGAGTACATGTACAGCACTACCAGTGTCCATGCACTGCACAAACGCTACAATCGCACGTATGGCGATAAACACATGACACTCCCTACCTATCAGCAGGAAGGCCTTGTCATAAACCCAGAATAAACTAAGAGCCTGTACATCGAATATGATCGTATGCATAGAGCAAATTATAGTAGCGTGTGCTCAGACCAACCATATCACAGTATGCACAGCATCAATTATAGGAGCTTGTGCATAGAACAGATTACAGGAGCGTGTGCTCAGAACAACTATATAACCTTATGCGTATACAAGAATATAGCAGCATGTGCACAGAACATCTATAATCATATGCACTAAATAAATGATATGACCGTAAGCGCGTAATTACATGACCTAACAGTATGTAACAATACGAGAGTATGGTTATTATGTGTATATATATATATATATATATATATATATATATATATAGACAAAGAATAAGTCAGCCAGCACTTTAGTTGATACCAAACTATTATATGGACCTGGCGGGGGAGTGGCTACCTCCATGTTGGCCTTGCACCCCACCCACCTCTATCAGGTGTGTATATAAGGTGTCTTGGATGTTCCAGACCCTGCCATGCTTACTGAACTGTTCACACAGAGGCATATACACAGTGTAGGGTCCGTCCCAAGGAGGCTACCTTATCGCGGTGGGACGGTCCAAGCTATTTGACCGCCGGCGGAGACAAATTTGCGAGCTAAGTGCCTCACTATTTCATAGTTTCACATTTGCATCTATTACACCATAGCTGTATATCTCTCCATGTTTTAACTGCATATTCATGTTTCACCTATATCCTTGTGCTGGCAGTGTGCTGCTGCATTCTTCTGTTGCTATATAAATATTTTTTTTTTATATGTGCTATGCTACAGGGGGGCATGCTGCTGACAACTTAACCTAAAATATCAGGAGACACCAGGGACTCATGAATCTACAATCACCTGAGTTACTTCGATTTGCATAGCACAAAGTGATTGCATGCTAGATTTAATTAGAAAGGCATCACCTAAGTATGCTGTATACAGATGACTGTAACAAATAGACTAACAACACCCCGCAGGGAAATGTATACAGTGGTCCCTAAACATACAATGGTAAACCGTCTCTGCTGCCTGGGATCGTCGCTCTTCATCACCATCATCACGTCACTGTGCACGCCGCTCCTATTGGATGACGGGACGGCGCGCACGACGACGTGATGACGACGAAGTAGAGAGATGGCGATGCAGGGGATCCTGAGGAGAACGGTCCTGAGCGCCGGGGACAGGTGAGTGATCATCACCAGAGCACACGGGGCACCTTAAACGGCTATCCGGCAGCAGCTGAAGCAGTCTTTGTATGTTGTATGTTGATGCTGCCTTCAACTTGCGATGGCCTCTGAGAGACCATCGTATGTTGAAATTATCGTATGCAGGGGCCATCGTAGGTCGGGGGGGGGGGGGGGGTCACTGTACATGTCCCCTGTGTGTGGGGGGGGGGTCACTGTACATGTCCCCTGTGTATAAGGAAGCAGCTCCTGGGAGTAATAATCTGAATGAGTGGAGAGCCGCCCCTGATACTGTGCAACTACCAGGGGCCAGCCCCGAGGCGGAAATCCCGAGGCGACCACACAGATCCGCCTATAGACGTGCTGGATCAGTACTGCCACTGCCCGGGATGCCGCCTGCCAGCCCTCCCCAATGCCACCATGTGCCAATAGAATCGTGCCGGCATGGCTAAACATATCTCCGTACCTGTGTTAGTCACTGCCTAGGCACCGTTACCCATGAGCTGGACACCTTAGCATTTGCTGTCACACCGGTGCAAACGGTCCTGATGAACAGGAGGACCGAGACCGGCTCGCCCCGGCTCCCACAGACCTACTCACCTAACCTTGGGACAACAAATCGCCATGCGACAACAGGAGCCTGGAGCACGGAAACAGGTACTGCCGCAAGTTCTTATGGCAAATCCCTGCCCCTCTCACAAATTCAGGCTAAATGCTTTAGCCTTCATATATATATATATATATATATATATATATATATATATATATATATATATATAATATATATTTTTTTTTTTTTTTTTTTATGTTCTATTACACTCAATATTTATCAATGGGATCACTAATTAACACCTATATTTACGGTTGTGCCCGTGTCACTTATTATATACATTAATCCATCATTAAACATTGGTGGTCACTTTGATATGATAACATCAATGGTTATATTAGAGGTATTTAAGCCTCAGAAGAGACTAAGTCCCAAGAATTTTAACGCAGGCGCAGAGCGGCGACACAGTATATGGACACTGAAATTTCCTGTGCGCATGAATTAGCATGCGTGGCGCAGCGGGATGATTTCAACGTACAGATGGGCGCAATAATATGACATCAGCATAGGGAACAGGACAACTGATATTGACGTAAGTATATTATTGTATTGTGATTGGAACTTAAGGATTTTGACTTGGGAAGTAATTATGGAAGTGTGGATCTCATTGGACTGCACTTGTTATCGGATCCAACATTGGTCCAAGGACTTGGACGACTGAGTATGTGGTCATAGGGGATATCTATAAAAAGCCCCTTCGCCATCTTTTGTCAGCCACTGCCACTGTTTGCCTCTTGAGAACACCATTGTAATGGCAAAACATGTAGAGGTTGGCATTCTAGTGTCTGCATTTTAATGATCTACAGATTGGGTTATAGGGTATCTGCAGTATCCCTAAAATCAGAACGTGAGGGTGTTTTACCCTGTTGTACATCACTAACACATTACCCATCTGGCATCCATTTTAATAATTCTGGGTTGATATCACATTATATAAGGTTTTAATCGACCACTGATTAAAAGTTATATTTTAGGGGTATTCTAATAGGGGGGTTTTACCCCAGGCTACGGCCCTGGGGTTTTGGTGAACATGGAATTAAGAGGGCCCCTTATCCCCCTTTTGGGGTGAATTGGTGTATATCAAAGGGTACAGTGAGCATTTACACCCCACAGGTGTTTGACAAATTTTTGGACAAGTGAAATAAAATTTTTCATTTGCACAGCCCACTGTTCGAAAGATCTGTCAAACGCCAGTGGGGTGTAAATGCTCACTGCACCCCTTATTAAATTCTGTGAGGGGTGTAGTTTCCAAAATGGGGTCACGTGGGGGGGTCCACTGTTCTGGCATCATGGGGGCTTTGTAAACGCACAAATTCTCTCTCCAAAAGCTCAATGGCGCTCGTTCACTTCTGAGCATTGTAGTGCGCCAGCAGAGCACTTGACGTCCACACATGGGGTATTTCCATAATCAGAATAAATGGGATTACAAATTTTGGGGGACATTTTCTCCTATTAACCCTTGTAAAAGTAAAATTTGGGGAAAAAATTCATTTTTGTGATTTTTTTTTTCTCATTTACACATCCGAATTTAACGAAAAGTCATCAAACATCTGTGGGTTGTTAAGGCTCACTGTACCCCTTGTTATGTTCCTTGAGGGGTGTATTTTCCAAAATAGTGTGCCATGTGTTTTTTTCACAGTTCTAGCACCATAGGGGCTTCCTAAATGTGATATGCCCCCCAAAAACCATTTCAGCTAAATTTGCTTTTCAAAAGCCAAATGTGACTCCTTCTCTTCTGAGCATGGTAGTGCACCAGCAGAGCACTTGACATCCACACTATGGGTATTTCCATAGAAATGGGGTTACAAATTTTGTTGGGCATTTTCTCCTATTTCCCATTGTAAAAATGTAAAATTTGGGGAAAAATCTGCATTTTAGTGATTTTTTTACACATCGGACTTTAACGAAAAGTCGTCAAACAGCTGTGGGGTGTTAAGGCTCACTGTACCCCTTGTTACGTTCCTTGAGGGGTGTAGTTTCCAAAATAGTGCACCATAGGGGCTTCCTAAATGCGACATGTCCCCCAAAAACCATTTCATCAAAATTCACTCTCCAAAATCCCATTGTCGCTCCTTCCCTTCCGAGCCCTCTAGTGCACCCACTGAGCACTTTACATCCAGATATGAGGTATTTCCTTACTAAAGAGAAATGGGGTTACAAATTTTGGGGGGATTTCTCTCCTTTTACCCCTTGTAAAAATTCAAAAAATGTTCTACAAGAACATGCGAGTGTAAAAAATTAAGATTTAGAATTTTTTCCTTCACTTTGCTGCTATTCCTGTGAAACACCTAACGGGTTAACAAACTTTCTGAATGTCATTTTGAATACTTTGAGTGGTGCAGTTTTTATAATGGGGTGTTTTATGGGGTATTTCTAACATGAAAGCCCGCAGTTTAGGTAATAAAATCAATGAACTTGGGTCAATAATGGCATCTGAGAATGTAGATTTAGTGGCTGTTACTGAGACATGGTTTAATGAAAGTAATGACTAGGACATATCCATACAAGGATACTCTTTATACAAAAGAGACAGAGAAGGCAAGAATGGAGGAGGAGTGGCCCTATATGTGAAAGATAGCATAAAATCTAATCTAATACAAGTTAGCGAGGCCAACATAGAGTCAGTTTGGGTTATGTTGCTGTTACGCCTAGCGCTCCGGGTCCCCGCTCCTCCCCGGAGCGCTTACGGCGTCTCTCTCTCCGCAGCGCCCCGGTCGGTCCCGCTGACCGGGAGCGCTGCACTGTCATGGCCGTCGGGGATGCGATTCGCACAGCGGGACGCGCCCGCTCGCGAATCGCATCCCAGGTCACTTACCCGTTCCCGTCCCCTGCTGTCATGTGCTGGCGCGCGCGGCTCCGCTCTCTAGGGCGCGCGCGCGCCAGCTCCCTGAGACTTAAAGGGCCAGTGCACCAATGATTGGTGCCTGGCCCAATTAGCTTAATTGGCTTCCACCTGCTCCCAGACTATATCTGATCTCTGCCCCTGCACTCCCCTGCCGGATCTTGTTGCCTTAGAGCCTAGTGAAAGCGTTACTGTGTTTGTCCATACTGTGTACTTGACCTCCTGCTATTACCTTATTGACTACGATCCTTGCTGCCTGCCCCGACCTTCTGCTACGTCCGACCTTGCTTCTGTCTACTCCCTTGTACCGTGCCTATCTTCAGCAGTCAGAGAGGTTGAGCCGTTGCTAGTGGATATGACCTGGTCACTACCGCCGCAGCAAGACCATCCCGCTTTGCGGCGGGCTCTGGTGAACACCAGTAGTGACTTAGAACCGGTCCACTAGCACGGTCCACGCCAATCCCTCTCTGGCACAGAGGATCCACCTCCTGCCAGCCGGCATCGCGACAGTAGATCCGGCCATGGATCCCGCTGAGGTTCCCCTGCCTTCTATCTCTGATCTCACCACGGTGGTCGCCCAGCAATCCCGACAGATCGCCCATCTAACCCACCAGCTGTCGGAAGTGTCCACCATGGTGCAGCAACTTCAGTCGCAACTTCTGCCTCTGCTACAGCAGCAACCATCTCCTCCGCCAGCTCCTGCACCCCTTCCGCAGCGAGTGGCCACTCCTAGCCTCCGCTTGTCCCTGCCGGACAAATTTGATGGGGACTCTAAGTTTTGCCGTGGCTTTCTTTCGCAATGTTCCCTGCACTTGGAGATGATGTCGGACCAGTTTCCTACTGAAAGGTCTAAGGTGGCTTTCGTAGTCAGCCTTCTGTCTGGAAAAGCCCTGTCATGGGCCACACCGCTCTGGGACCGCGATGACCCCGTCACTGCCTCTGTACACTCCTTCTTCTCGGAAATTCGAAGTGTCTTTGAGGAACCTGCCCGAGCCTCTTCTGCTGAGACTGCCCTGCTGAACCTGGTCCAGGGTAATTCTTCCGTTGGCGAGTACGCCATACAATTCCGTACTCTTGCTTCTGAACTATCCTGGAATAATGAGGCCCTCTGCGCGACCTTTAAAAAAGGCCTATCCAGCAACATTAAAGATGTTCTGGCCGCACGAGAAATTCCTGCTAACCTGCATGAACTCATTCATCTAGCCACTCGCATTGACATGCGTTTTTCTGAGAGACATCAAGAGCTCCGCCAGGAAAAAGACTTAGATCTCTGGGCACCTCTCCCACAGTCTCCGTTGCAATCTACGCCTAGGCCTCCCGCCGAGGAGGCCATGCAAGTGGATCGGTCTCGCCTGACCCAGGAGGAGAGGAATCGCCGTAGGGAAGAAAATCTTTGTCTGTACTGTGCCAGTACCAAACATTTCTTGGTGGATTGCCCTATCCGTCCTCCACGTCTGGGAAACGCACGCTCGGACCCAGCTCTCGTGGGTGTGGCGTCTCTTGATTCAAAGTCGGCTTCTCCACGTCTCACGGTGCCCGTGCGGATTTCTCCTTCAGCCAACTCCTCCCTCTCAGCCGTGGCCTGCCTGGACTCTGGTGCCTCTGGGAATTTTATTCGGGAGTCCTTGGTGAATAAATTCCGCATCCCGGTGACCCGTCTCGTCAAGCCACTCTTCATTTCCGCGGTCAACGGAGTCAGGTTGGATTGCACCGTGCGTTACCGCACGGAGCCCCTCCTAATGTGCATCGGACCTCATCACGAAAAAATTGAGTTTTTGGTCCTTTCCAATTGCACTTCCGAAATTCTCCTTGGACTACCCTGGCTTCAACACCATTCCCCAACCCTGGATTGGTCCACAGGCGAGATCAAGAGCTGGGGTACCTCTTGTTTCAAGGACTGCCTTAAACCGGTTCCCAGTACTCCCTGCCGTGACCCTGTGGTTCCCCCTGTATCCGGTCTCCCTAAGGTCTTTATGGACTCTGCCTGCCATAAGAAGTGCCTCTCCCCCCCCTCCCAGTCCAGTCAGGCAAACCTCGGTGCCTACTCATGGCCCCCGTCCTGGTGTCACACTGCCCCGTGCCAGGCCTCGCCCTCTGCCCTCCCTCCCCATTCCCACTCCTGCTGTACTGCCTGCCGTTGAGGAATCCCTCCATTCTTTCCCGGTGTCCTCATCCCAGGGGAGGCAGTTACCGGACAAAGAGAAGGGGAGACCTAAGGGGGGGGGGGTACTGTTACGCCTAGCGCTCCGGGTCCCCGCTCCTCCCCGGAGCGCTTACGGCGTCTCTCTCTCCGCAGTGCCCCGGTCGGTCCCGCTGACCGGGAGCGCTGCACTGTCATGGCCGTCGGGGATGCGATTCGCACAGCGGGACGCGCCCGCTCGCGAATCGCATCCCAGGTCACTTACCCGTTCCCGTCCCCTGCTGTCATGTGCTGGCGCGCGCGGCTCCGCTCTCTAGGGCGCGCGCGCGCCAGCTCCCTGAGACTTAAAGGGCCAGTGCACCAATGATTGGTCACTACCTGGTCACTACCGCCGCAGCAAGACCATCCCGCTTTGCGGCGGGCTCTGGTGAACACCAGTAGTGACTTAGAACCGGTCCACTAGCACGGTCCACGCCAATCCCTCTCTGGCACAGAGGATCCACCTCCTGCCAGCAGGCATCGTGACAGTTGCAGTTTGGTAATCAGACAATAACTCGTGTAGGTGTGATTTATAGACCACCTGGCCAAGTTAAAGAATTAGATGATCAACAAGTTGAAGAAATAGCTAAAATGACAATGAAAGGAGAAGTTATCATTATGGGAGACTTCAATCTTCCGGATATAAACTGGATAACCAAAATAGCTAGTTCTGCCAGGAGTACAGATATTCTAAATTCCCTACTGGGATTATCTCTACAGCAAGTGGTTGAAGATCCAACCCGGAGGGAGGCCATTTTGGATTTGGTATTCACAAATGGGGATTTGGTATATGATGTTATTGTAGGCGAAAGCTTGGGATCTAGTGATCACCAGTCAGTGTGGTTTAATATAAGAAGAGTGAAGGAGTCACACCACACAAAAACTAAAGTTTTAGATTTTAGAAAAACAGACTTTTCAAAAACGAGATTAGTCATAAATGAGTCCCTATCAGACTGGAACGGATTACATGGAGTCCAGGAGAAATGGGACTACCGTATATACTCGAGTATAAGCCGAGTTTTTCAGCACGATTTTTCGTGCTGAAAACACCCCCCTCGGCTTATACTCGAGTGAACTCCCCCACCCGCAGTGGTCTTCAACCTGCGGACCTCCAGAGGTTTCAAAACTACAACTCCCAGCAAGCCCGGGCAGCCATCGGCTGTCCGGGCTTGCTGGGAGTTGTAGTTTTGAAACCTCCGGAGGTCCGCAGGTTGAAGACCACTGCGGCCTTCAACATCATCCAGCCCCCTCTCACCCCCTTTAGTTCTGAGTACTCACCTCCGCTCGGCGCTGGTCCGGTCCTGCAGGGCTGTCCGGAGAGGAGGTGGTCCGGTGGCATAGTGGTTCCGGGCTGCTATCTTCACCGGGGGCGCCTCTTCTAAGCGCTTCGGGCCCGGCCTCAGAATAGTCACGTTGCCGTGACAACGACGCAGAGGTGCGTTCATTGCCAACGTACTTCTGCGTCATTGTTAAGGCAACGCCTCTATTCCGGGCCGGAAGCGCGGAGAAGAGGCGCCCCCGGTGAAGATGGCAGCCCGGACCACCTCCTCACCAGACCACCTCCTCACCGGACCACCTCCTCACCGGACAGCCCTGCAGGACCGGACCAGCGCCGAGCGGAGGTGAGTACTCAGAACTAAAGGGGGGGAGAGGGGGCTGGAGGATGTTGAAGGCCGCAGTGGTCTTCAACCTGCGGACCTCCGGAGGTTTCAAAACTACAACTCCCAGCAAGCCCGGACAGCCGATGGCTGCCCGGGCTTGCTGGGAGTTGTAGTTTTGAAACCTCTGGAGGTCCGCAGGTTGAAGACCACTGAGGGCGAATGATGAGAAGAGGATGATGAAGGGGGGGGGGGTGTGGGGATGATGAAGGGGGGTGGGGATGATGAAGGGGGGGGTGTGGGATGATTACAAGGGGATGATGAAGGGGGGATGTGTGGGATGATAAGGGGATGATGAAGGGGGGATGTGCGGGATGATAAGGGGATGATGAAGGGGGATGTGTGGGATGATGACAAGGGGATGATGAAGGGGGGATGTGTGGGATGATAAGGGGATGATGAAGGGGGGATGTGTGGGATGATAAGGGGATGATGAAGGGGGGATGTGTGGGATGATGACAAGGGGATGATGATGAGGATGTTAATGACGGGTCTGGATGATGACAGGGGGGGATGAGGTATTTCCCACCCTAGGCTTATACTCGAGTCAATAACTTTTCCTGGGATTTTGGGTTGAAATTAGGGGTCTCGGCTTATACTCGGGTCGGCTTATACTCGAGTATATACGGTACTTAAAAGATGCATTATTGAAGGCAACAGAAAACTGCATTAGACTTGTCAGTAAAAGCAGGAAATGGAAGAGACCACTGTGGTACTCAGCAGAAGTTGCCAAAATCATAAAAAACTAAAAGCTAGCATTTAGAAATTATAAAACAACCCAGAGCAATGAAGATAGGGATATCTAAAATATTAGGCAGAAAGAGGCCAAGCAAGTTATAAGAACTTCTAAAGTGCAGGCAGAAGAAAAACTAGCTCAGTCTGTGAAAAAAGGGGATAAGTCATTCTTCAGATATATATATATAAATGAAAAAAGGAAATTAAAACAAGGTATAACTAAATTAAAAACAAAGGAAGGAAGGTATGTCGAATAGAATAAAGGGCTAGCTGACTGCCTTAATGAATACTTCTGTTCAGTTTTTACCGAAGAAAAAGGACCTCCATTAGGGAGGAAGAGTAATGAATTGTTTGATGCATGTGTCTTTACAGAGGAAGAGGGTCTACGTTTGCTATCTAAAGTGAAGACAAATAAGTCACAGGGGCCTGATGGGATACACCCAAAATTATTAAAAGAGCTTAGTGCTGAGCAAGCAAAACCGTTAACAGATTTATTTAACCAATCACTGGTAACAGGATTGGAAGATTGGAAATTAGCAAATGTCGTGCCCATTCACAAGAAAGGTAGTATGGAGGAATAAAGAAACTATAGTCCAGTAAGTCTGACCACAATAGTGGGGAAATTAATGGAAACCCTACGAAAGGATAGGATTGTGGAACATCTAAAATCCCATGGATTGTAAGATGAAAAACAACATGGGTTTACTTCAGGGAGATCATGTCAAACAAATCTTATTGAGGAAGCCTCTGTAGCTGGAGGCAGAACGCATGGGGTCTGCTGCCCCCGTGTTTGGATGAGGACACCCCGACCACTGCACATTGACTAGCCAGGGATAGCCACACTATTTATGCCATATGCACTTTAAATGGACTGGTACTCACTGTGACTTGCTAGTTGCACGGTATTTATATGTTAGCAGGTGAATGCCAGTTGGTTCACATTTTGATAGCGTAAGCCTGGTTTATTGTGATGTTATGCCATTTTACTTTATTGTGATTGTGGATCTAAATATTTATATACATTGCCTTGATTATATTATTTGTGCGGCATTAAGGTCTGTGTTATTATTTATTCATTATTTGACGTTTTTGTGGCTGGGTTTTCCTCCTCCCTTTAGTGGGTTATTTACCCAGCACGGGGTGGATGAAATGTTCTCTTTTTATCTCTTATTTTACCTTTTCATAAGGGGTAAAAGGAGAAAAAGACCCCCAAAATTTGTACCGCAATTTCTCCCGATTACGGAAATACCCCATATATTGCACTAAACTGTTGCCTTGAAATACGACAGGGCTCCGAAGCGAGAGAGCGCCATGCACATATGAGGCCTATTTTGGGGATTTGCATCTGCCACCAAAATACCCTAGAGCAGTGTTTACCAAACCTCCAGCTGTTGAAAAACTCCTAGCATGCCTTGACAGTGGCTGTCCGGCAATACTTGTTTGATCCCAAACACACGGCATAGGCAACGAAGGAGTGGCTTCATAAGAAGCATTTCTAGGTCCTGGAGTGGCCTAGCCAATCTTCAGATCTCAACCCCATAGAAAACTTTTGGAGGGAGTTGAAAGTCCGTGTTGCCCAGTGACAGCCCCAATATGTCACTGCTCTAGAGGAGACCTGCATGGAGGAATGGGCCAAAATACCAGCAACACTGTGTGAAAACCGTGTGAAGACTTACAGAAAACATTTAACCTCTGTCATTGCCAACAAAGGGTATATAACAAAGTATTGAGATGAACTTTTGTTATTGACCAAATACTTATTTTCCACCATAATTTGCAAATAAATTCTTTAGAAATCAGACAATGTGATTTTATGGATTTTTTTTTAGTTGAGGTATACCTATGATGAAAATTACAGGCCTATCTCATCTTTTTAAGGGGGAGAACTTTCACAATTGGTGGCTGACTAAATACTTTTTTGTCCCACTGTATGATCTAACCAAAAATCAGCATTTTTGGCATTTTGCTTTTTTTTTTCCACTTACCCCATTGACTGTGAGGGCTCATATATATTATATTTTAATAGCACATAGATAGATATCCAAATGGCACTACTGTGATGTCTGTGGAGAGTGTATTGGTCCCCCAATACTGAATAACTAAGCACAGCTACTCCAAACAGCCTGATAGGTGGTGCTCAGTGGTAAAGTCCACATAAATGCAAGGGTATCCAATAGAAAGAGTTAAAACTATGCAGCTCACCAAAGTAACTTCAGGTTTTTATTGAAAGCGGGTATACATACATGTACAATACATATACCTGTCCTGAGCCGGAACCACCGCCACCCCATCGCCGGGGAGAAACAGCTGAGCTATCCCGGGCTCCTTACCGCCAGCTCATCATCTCCATAGAAACAGGAGAACGCCGGATCGTAGACAGAAACAGCCACAGACCCAGAGTGTCTCCAGCCCATATCGGGACAAACAGCTAAGATGCGGTTAGTGGGAAGTGCATCTAGAAAACTCCTCCTCCTCAAGTCTATCTGAAACCATAATAGGGAAGCACAGACATTTGCAAAAAAACAAAAGGTGCAATAACAAGTGATACATTATGACAAACATTATAAAAACATATACACAATAATTAACTTTACAAAAAGACACTCATGTCCAGTTTGTCATTGAGGCCCATGGCATCCGTCAGGATCCACTTCGCCTCTCGTTGCAGAAGTAACTTATCTCAATCCCCTCCATTTTTTTGGGGTATTAACTACTTCTAGCCCAGAAAATTTTAACACTCCTCCATCTCCTTTTCTAATATGTTCAATTGGTCGTATACATCCTAACCCCATGGAGATTGATTTGATATGCTCTCTAACCCTGACATACAGATAAAATCTACCACACAGGCATGTTAGGATGGACACGACAAATTTGGTTTTACATGTGATGAAATGTCTCACCTCCCAATCTACTCCGCCAATCTTAAGAAATTTTAATTCTAAATTATAGTGGCAAAACGCACATTGTTTACATTTAAAATTTCCCTGTACTCTAAGTTGGCGTAACCAGTTGGTGGTGGGGTTGGAAAATTGATTGGTGCAGATGATACTACCTAGTGTCCTATTTTTTCGATAAGAAAATCATGGCTGACCTTTAGCTGTGCTTCCCAGGACCTCATCATTTTCAATTAAATGCCAATGTCATCTGATTGCAGATTGTACAGTGGCATCCATCGGGGATTGTCTGCATGAGAAAACAAATCTATCCACTTTTTTCTTTTTTTGAATGTTTCTTCCACTCCACTCTTTGGCTTTACAATAGGCTTCCTCCACGATCTTAGACCCTCCAGAGCCACAAGAACCCAAAAACGGAAGCAGGTGTCGTGGCGGCAGTAATAGAAGGTAAGAGACTACCAGATAATGTGATCAATCTGACAAATACTATATTGCTAGAGGACTGTATCACCTTACTAAGTAAAGGACTTCATTTTTTGTGACTGAAGGTCTCTCCAAATATATGGATTGGATCCTCAGACCCCTATTAGAGGGACTTCCGACATATTTAAAAGATACCAGTCAGTTCTTGAAAACTTTGAGTTCAGTCCCATGGCAACTTTTTTTTAGTTTAGCCTCTATTGATGTAGAGAGTAGTGAGAGAGGTAGTGAGAGACTTTCTGTTAAACTTAAACCAGGAAGAGCTGATTAGCTTATTAACTTTATTTGTCAATCATTGGAGTTCATATTGTTTCATAATGCATTTACTTTTGACGAGAGATGGTACCGACAAGAGTCTTGTCGCTGCGATCTCTCGTTATGTGGATGACATTTTTGTCGTCTGGTCTGGGACCAAGACACAATTTGACATGTTTGTAGATTATTTAAACCAGAATGAGGGAGGCGTGGCCTTGCAGCCGAGGTGAATGGCCGTATTGTAACGGAGCTCCTGCCTGCAGCCTGACTTAGTGACCTTTCACAGCATCCACAATTGTCACAAAGTTCCCCAACCTTGCCTGAAACTTGCCTGAACCTCCGTCCACCATGCCTGGTAGGAGAAAGAAGCCGATCCGGCAAGAGACCCCATGCTAAATTTAGCTTCACTAACTGATGGACTAAAGCACAAGATGGTGCTGAGCACGCTCTCACAGCATCCCCTCCACGCTCCCAGCCTGGGACATCTACAGCTTCTAGTCTTGCTCCCTCACTTAACCGGCGCTCCTTATCTGTACCATCGCTGCACCCGTTGCCTTCAGGTGATTCCCCGGCTGCCAACGAACTGGCATCTCAAGAAGCTTAGCTCAGCACGGAGGACCTGTGTGCACGCCACTCTCCGACAGGACTGCTGCACTATGAGGGAGCCTCCATGGGACATTCGCCGTCTCACAGCCCCCTGAAGCAGAGACCCAGATATGCCTCGGGGGAAAACTGAAAGGGGGACTCAGAGACTGTAGTGGATCACTCATACATAGATGAGGACTGTGCCTTAAAGGGGTACTCCGCTGGAAAACATTTTTTCTTTAAATCAACTGGTGCCAGAAAGTTAAACAGATTTGTAAATTACTTCTATTAAAAAATCTTAATCCTTCCAGTATTTATCAGCTGTTATTTGCGCCACAGGAAGTTCTCTTCTTTTTGAATTTCCTTTCTGTCTGACCACAGTGCTCTCTGCTGAAACCTCTGTCCATATAAGGAACTGTCCAGAGTACAAGCAAATCCCCATAGCAAACCTCTCCTGCTCTGGACAGTTCCTGATATGGACAAAGTTGTCAGCAAAGAGCACTGTGCTCAGACTGAAAAGAACTCCAGAGCACTGTGGTTAGACAAAAAGGTAATTTAAAAAGAAAATAACTTCCTGTGGAGCAAATACCAGCTGATAAGTACTGGAAGGATTAAGATTTTTAAATGGAAGTAATTTACAAATCTGTTTAATTTTCTGGCACCAGTTGATTAAAAAAAAAAAAAGCAACTATTGACGACCTTGGAGAAAGGGTTGATCATATTGAGTCGAAATTTGTGGAGTTCTCGGACTCGCACAATCATCTAATAGACTCTCACAATGATATGGAGGATAAAATCACAGCTTTGAGGGAGAAAGTGGCGGACCTGGAAGACAGGAGCCGCCGCAACAACGTCAAGTTTCGCGGCGTCCCAGAGTCTATCCTTCCCTCAGACATACCGCAGCATGTCCACTCCATGCTTAAAGCGGCATTACCTGATTGCTCCCCCACGGAACTTTAAGTGGACAGAGCTCACAGGCTCCCTCTCCCGAAGCATCTCTCTGATATTGCCCCCAGAGATGTACTGGCGAGAGTTCATTTTTTCACCACTAAAGAATGCTTTATGGAGTTCGCCCGCAAGGATAATGGTCTCCCAGCTCCCTTTCATGGGATCACAGTGTATGCGGATCTTTCCGTGGCCACTATGCAGGCCCATAAACCACTACAACCTGTGACCCTAGTCCTTTGGTCCACCATAATAGCCTACAGGTGGGGATTCCCCACCCGCCTGCTTATTAAGAAGGTCGAGAAGATCCATGTCGTCCGGTCCCTCACGGATGGACATTCCCTCCTGACCTCCTGGAATATACCTGTTGTTCTAGCCGACTCCTCTGGTCGCAATGCTCAGACGCAACACCTCCACAAGGACTGGTCCAAGGCTTGAAATGGTGACGACTGCTCTCTTATGACCATCGATTGAAGGCTCGGGCTTCCGCAATTTGGTCAGCCCTCGGTATCAGGATGGACTCTCACCCCATCCTTGTTTCTCCGGCTCTGACTGGCTGAGTCTACTGTGTTGGTTATTCTTATGCTTTATTGCTTTTACTCTTGTTCTTTTTTTTTAAATTTCATTTCTACCATGATTGTTTTTATTGCTCCATCCTATCCTCATGTCTCACCTTTCTCCTTAAGACCTTGTGTGTGCTGGCTGGGAGACGCACACGGTCGCCTACATTTCTATACCCTATCTACTATTCCCACTCACCTTACTCTTTACAAAAGGAAGGAGGAGAAATGGAGGAGAAATGGAAGGAGGCTAAATTATTGCAATGTGATATCCTATGCATTCAAGAGACCCACCTACTTTCTAGGGACACTTATAGGGTTAAACACTCGGCCTACCTTCACATATTTCATTCTACACATACATCGAAAACTAGAGGTGTCTCTATTGCAATCCATAATATGGTTGCATTCTCTCTGCACAAATGCATTCCTGACCCAGCAGGTAGATATATAATACTCCAATGTACTATTAACAACCTCCCTCTGACAATTACGTCCCTATATGCGCCGAACATAGGTCAAATGAGGTTTCCCAAATCAGTGAATCGTTTATTAAACAAATCATAATGGGGTTCTCAAATTATCTGTGGAGACTTTAATATGATAGCATGCCCTTCCCTAGATTCCACATTTTTTTTTAAACTGTAATTTTTATAATTTTTTTTAAGATAAAGAACATACAATGACAAAGTCAAGGGAGAACAAGTCCCCATGGCACGAAACACAGCAGAAAACATAGCATAAAATACGAGCATCAAGGTGGAACAAAGTGTGTACAGAAAACACAGATAAGGCTAAATCAGCAACAAATCCAGCTAATCCAATACTATCAAAGGACAACAAGGAAAAAATAGAAGAGGGGGAGCCCCCCTCCCCCTCCCCTATTTTTTCCTTGTTGTCCTTTGATAGGAGAAGGGAAAGAACAGAAGGAATGGGGAACGAAACTCCTACAGACCACAAAAAGGGGGGGGGGGAACAACACAAAATACGAAAAAACAATGAACAGAAAAGAGAGAGACAGAGAAAAAAGGGGGAAAAAAAACAGGAGAGAGGTTAGGGGTTAAGGAGGTTGCCTATCAGTGAATCTATCAACAATGGAATAGTGGAATAGTATTGTTTAAGGAGGCCGTGAGCGATTCAAGAGAGCGGATCTCTCGAATCCTAGCCAATAGATCATCCTCGGATGGGGGTAAGGTATGCTTCCAATACTTTGCAATCAGTGTCTTGGCAGCCAGGACAATATGTAAGAACAGTTTAAACATTTTTTTAGCCAAAAGTTTAGTAGAGAAGTGTATAAGGAAAATCATGGGGTCCAACGGAACCGTTACCCCCAACACCCCCTGAACCAGCCTCTGAACCCTAACCCAAAATTGTGCTATGAGCGGACAGGACCAGAATATATGGAAGGTGTCGCCCAAGCCCACCCCACATCTCCAGCACTGGGGAGGGATATCGGGATTCAGTTTATTCAGAAGGACCGGAGTGTGATACCACCCCATCAGCATCTTAAATTGAGTTTCTTTATAGGCCGTACAAATGGAGGCCCTAGAAGCCCTTTCCCAGATCACCATCCATTGAGGAATAGTAATAGTAATACTGAGAGCCGACTCCCAGCGTTCCATGTAACGGTGGGCCGGGGCTGCACCATCCGGAGGGGAAATTAAGAGGGAATAGATACTGGAAAGGAGGCCCCTCGTCTGCAGCCCGCTCCTACACAGCCTCTCGAAGCCCGTGGGCAGAGATACTGTAACGCCAAGCGCTCCGGGTCCCGCTCCTCCCCCAGAGCACTCGCGGTGTTCTTCTCCTCCTTGCAGCGCCCCGGTCAGACTTGCTGACCGGGAGCGCTGCTCTGTGTTTCTCGGTGGGGATGCGATCCCCGCGGCAGGACGTGCCTGCCTGCGGGTCACATCCCGTGTCTCTCACCTGCCCCGTCCTCCTTCTCAGTCCCGGCGCACGCAGACCCGCTCTCTAGGGGGCGCCGGGTCTCTCAGATTTAAAGGGCCAGTGCACCATTAATTGGTGCCTGGCCCAATTAGTTCCAAGCACTCCCTACACTATAAAAACCCACTTCCCCTTCCTGTCCCTTGTTGCTTTGTGCCAGAGAAAGCATCCATTGTGTCCATTGCCTGTGTTTCCTGACCGTTGCCATTGACTACGAACCGTTGCCGCCTGCCCTGACCAGTCAGTGAGGTTGTGTCGCTATTGGGTGGAACGACTTGGGGGTTACCTGCCTTGCGGCGGGCTCTGGTGAAAACCAGTAACCCCTTAGATTCCGTTCCCCTGGTACGGCCCACGCCATCACCTCACTGACACAGAGGATCCACTACCTGTGTCGTCCCCGCATACCAATCTGGATCCTGACAGATACAGTCAGAGATCCCTGAGTCGAGTACAGGTAATGACGAAGCTGCGTATAGTGGGTCAGCTCAGAGGAAGGGAGGCTGCAGCGGGAGACCAATTGATCAAAAGGAAGGAGGGAGTGGGTTAGAGGATCCACCACATCAGCCCAACAGAAAAGATCACGGGAGCCCCACTCCCTAACCATAGTGGAGGTCACTCCAGGGGGAAGTCCATGTGATAAAGGAATGACCGTAAAGGGGAGGAGGAGGAGGAGAGAGAAGCCCAAAGCATCTAGAGCAATAAGTCCACACATAGCGGGAAAGAGACATAGGACCAAGAAGAGGGCAAGGGGGAGAAGGAAGAGGGTATGTCCATAAGAGGGAATTAGGATGGTGCGGTGCTAGCCATAATTTAACCAGTTCCATCCATTTACTGTAGACGTGATACGTCGACCAGTCCGCTAAGTGTCATAATTGGGCCGCCCAATAGTACTTTGTTACGTCTGGGACCCCCAGCCTCCCCTGAGCCCTACACGCCAGCATGACTGACATAGGTAACCGATGTCGCTTAGCATCCCAAATATACCGGAAAATAGACGATTGAAAAGAGCGCAATACTGCCAGGGGGACCCGCACCAGCAAAGTTTCAAAAAAGCATAACAGTTTGGGAAGAATGGTAATTTTGACTGCCGCAATGCGCACAAAAAAGGAAATGTATTGGGAGCGCCATTTCTCCATTAAGGCACGCAGCTCTTGTAGAAGGAAGGGAAAGTTAGCTGAGTACAAGGAGGAGTAGGAAGGGGAAAGAGAGAAACCCAAGTAAGTGATAGCAGAGGGAGACTAGCGGAAAGAGTAGTTAGATCTCAGGAGAGAGACCACAGAGGGAGGAAGGTTGAGGGGCATGGCCTCTAACTTGGAGATATTGACTTTATAGCCGGAGACCACACCATAGGCATGCAGGAGTTTATAGAGGGAAGGTAGAGACAGCAGGGGTTAGTGAGAGTGAGTAAGACATCATCCGCAAAAAGACAGATCTTGAAGTCCCTACCATGAAGAGACAACCCAGAGACATCCGGGTCCCCCCGGATCAAAGCTGTAAGCGCTTCAATGCATAATGCGAAGATCAGGGGGGACAAGGGACAACCCTGCCTAGTGCCATTATAAAGGGGGAAAGTCGAAGAAGAACCATAGGGAAGTTTAAGAGAAGCAGTCGGGAGAGAGTAGAGGCCCCGCAGCGCTGTAAGAAAGCTACCAGAGATCCCAAATTTCTGCAGGGTGGCAAACATAAATGGCCAGTCCAGCCTATCAAAAGCTTTTTCGGCATCAAGACTTAACAGCAAAGCTTGTCCAGATCCCCGATTGACCACTTCTATCAAGTCAACAACCCTCCTTGTATTATCACCCCCCTGGCGGCCCGGGATAAAACCTACTTGATCCTTATGTATAAGGGTAGGCAAAAAAGTACACAGGCAAGACCCAGCACTTTAGAAAACAGCTTCAGATCTGAGTTAAGGAGGGCTTTAGGCCTGTAACTGGAACAATCATGGGGATCCTTCCCAGGTTTAGGGATCAACGTAATTAGATAATGCAAAAAAGACTGCGGGATACTCTCTCCTCCCAGGAAGGAATTGAACAAGAGCACTAGCTTGGGAAGAAGAACAGAAGAGAAAGTTTTATAGTATAGGTAAGTGAAGCCATCGGGTCCCGGGGAGCGCCCTGCAGGAAGGGTCTTAAGGACAGACGAAAGTTCCTCCAGAGTGACGGGAGCATTCAGGGCCTCCCGGTCTACTGCCGAGAGAGCCGGAAGGCTACACCTAGAGAGGAAAGAGTCAAGGGCCACTGCATGCTCTCCAGGATCAGAGGGGAGTTGAGAGGGAAGGGAGTACAACTTACTATAGTAGTCTTGAAAAAGGCGAGAGATGGAATCTGGATGGTAGTGAAGAGTCCCCTCAGGGTCCTTCAGAGCCGAGGGAGTCTGAGAGACCAACCTGTCCTGGAGGCGCCAGGCCAGCATCGTGTGCGCCTTGTTACCCTTCTCATAAAAGCGCTGTTTTGCATAGAGCAATTGACGCTCCACATTGTGAAGAGCCAAATCACTCATCTGAGACCTCGCAGCCACCAGACGCCTCAGGACAGGGAGGGAAGGAGCTAGGAGGAGTCGAGCCTCAAGGTCAGAAATAAGGGCCCTAAGTTCCCGGGAGCGAGCCAAAGCTCATCACGTTTCAGCTTAGAACTCAGCGCTATGCAATGGCCTCTAACCATGGCCTTATGGGCCTCCCACAATATGGCCTGTGAGGAGACAGAACCATCATTGGTGGCAAAATGATGCTCTTCAGTGATGCTCTGAAGGATTGAGTCCTGGGAAGAAGGGGATTTAAGCAAAGAATCATTAAGACGCCAGTGACATCGGTGGAGAAAGGAGGAGAATGGAGAGAAAGTTACTAAGACAGGACTATGATCAGACCAGGAGATAGGTTCGAAAGAAGCAGAGGAGAGAATACGTACCATAGGGGGGTTCCCAAAAAATAGTCAATGCGGGTGTGAAGCTTGTGGGGGTGGGAATAAAAAGAAAAGGAGCGGTCCGTGGGGTGGTCAATGTGCCATAAGTCAAAAAGTGCAGCCGATCGGATCAGCCAACTAAAATGCGTAGATAAACACAGTTGCGAAGTGGGCGGCAGGGACCCCAAAAGCAAATGACGATCTATTCAAGGGGAAAAAAACAGATTAAAATCCCCACCCAAAAGCTATGCCGAGGGAGCATATTTATTGAGACGCGTAAAAACGCGACGCAGGAAGGGGATCTGGGAAGTATTCGGAGCGTACACATTACATAGGAGCAACTGTTTATCCCCCATGGATCCCTGCAACATGAGGAACCTGCCTGAAGGGTCAGCATAAGAGGAGGAGACCTGCAGGGGACACGATCAAGAAACCAGGATCGCCACTTCCGCAACCTTCCTATCAGTCGAGGCTATGTAGGCCTGAGGGTAGAGATGTTTTAAAAAGTGGAAAGATCCCATCTTGTCAAAGTGCATCTCCTGAAGGTACACTATGTCAGCTTTAAGGGCCACTAGCTCCCGCTGCAGTAAACGCCGCTTAGTCGGGGTATTAAGGCCCTTCACATTCAAGGAGACACACTTAGCCATGAGGGTATAGTAAAGAGGAAGTCCTGTGCTGTGTAAAGTACTCACTTAGTAGCGTGGGGGCATCCCGGGGGACCCAACAGAGAGGAGTGTCCACGCAGTCAAACTGGGCAACCTAAGAGAAAAAAAACAGGAAGAAAGACCACATCTCGAGGGAAAATAAGCAAGAAAAGGAAAAAAGAAGACAAAAAGAGAAGACGGACGGGAACAAACGGGAAGGGGAACACAACAAAGGGAACCTTAAATGAACCACTGGTACACTGGCCAGTGAAGAGACCAAAGTGATAATACAACACAATAAAACAACAGGCAACAACAGTAGCTCACCATTTACCATGGCCTCAGAGGGGGAAGTGGAAGAACGTTCCAAAAGAAGACCACCCATGAGGGTCAGAGTCCCGCCCAGAGGCCATAGAAACAATAAATGTGAGTCAGCCCTCTACATGCACCTCAAGAAAACAAATAAACTAGAATGCGAGAAGCACATGGGGAAAAACAATGCAGAGGAGAAGTAACACCAAAGTTCCGAAAACCAGCATCAAGACCCAAGCAGGGGTCTGCAGAGGTGGACTCAAGGTGGCTCAGGACCAACTCTCGGGGAACCAGTGGCGGAGGCAGCACGACCAGCTTTATGGCGTTTCCCCAGCACAGGCTTCCACAACGGAGGAAGAGCTGGAGGGACCAGGCCCCAATCAGTAAGATGAGGAGTAGGGAGAGCCAGAGCAGCGCAGAATTCCGGTAAATCAGCAAAGGATCTTAAGACAGCAGAGCGTCCATCCCGTCTGGCCTGGAGGGCAAATGGAAAAGACCCGGGCACAAGGTAGGCAGCTAGCCGGGGCCGATGAGGGGGGAGCACGGAGGTAGCGCACGATCCTCCCAGAAGCAGATTGCTGGGCGAGACTGGGTAATGGGACCTTCTTGCGGTGCCTGGTTCCCCTCGGCATGGGGCAGAGGGCTGAGAGGTGCTTTTATAGCTAATTTATTGGCCACGAGGCGCGGAGCTCCGAAGTTAGGCAGTCATCTTCGGCAGCGGCAAGCCACGTCCCTCTAGACTCCACTTCTAGCTCTCGCCTCCCCTCTTGCATGCTAGACACCTGGCTCCACAGTGAAAATTTCTATGACATATGGAGAGTGCATCATCCCACAGATAGGGATTTTACATTTCTGTCAGCGGTCCATAATTCTTACTCATGCCTTAATATGTTCCTGGTGGACAGAACACTGTTCTCTAAAAATAGACCACTCTTCCATAGAGGAAATCAAATGGTTGGATCATTCTGCAATCACAATGTCTGTTAGAGATGACTTATCATATATCATGATAATCTAATAGTGACATTACCCTTCCAGAAGTCCAAAAGGTCATTAACTCACTCCCCAAAAATAAACCTCCCAGGCCTGACGGCTTTATTTCCTTGTACTTTAAATCTTACTCTGCCATTCTCTCACCCCACTTATTGGCCTTTTGTAACTCTGACATGCACTCCGGCTCCCTGCCTAACGAAAATCTGGAGGCCTTAGTTACAACCCTTGGTTAGGCTGGGTTCACACTACGTTTTTCAACTAGGGTTCCCGCATACGTTTTCTATCAAAAACCATATGGGAAAAAAACGGATGGAACAGTATGGGGAAAAGTAAACCGTATGCGTTTTTAAACAGTATACTGTTTTTAAAAGTGCATACTGTTCCGTCCGTTTTGATAGAAAAAAAAAAACATACGTTTTTGAAAATTTTGTCCATTTTAAATGGGAGGGGTCTTGGGTGGGGACTTTAGGATGCAAATGCGCATGTGCAAAGTAAAAACGTATATGTTTTCCCCGTAGGGAACCATATACATGTGCTTTTCCCATTGACGTCCATGTTAAAAAAAAAAAACGTATGCGGTTGCAGTACAGTTTTTAAACCGGAGACAAAATCGTGGTCAACCACGGTTTTGACTCCGGTTTAAAAACCGTACTGCAACCTCATACATTTTTTTTTAACATGGACGTCAATAGGAAACGCACATGTATACGGTTCCATACGGGAAAAACGTATACGTTTTTACTTTGCACATGCGCATTTGAATCCTAAAGTCCCCACCCAAGACCCCTCCCATAAAAATGGACAAAATTTTAAAAAACTTATGGTTTTCTTTTCTCTAAAAACTGAAGGAACTGTATGCACTTTTAAAAACAGTATACTGTTTAAAAACACATACGGTTTACTTTTTTCCATACTCTTCCATCCGTTTTTTTCCCCATACGGTTTTTGATAGAAAACGTATGCGGGAACCGTAGTTGAAAAACTTAGTGTCCCTATTAACAGATACTAGCGTTGGTGACCCTCTGTACTTGCACTCTTGGGAAACAGAATTAAAAATACAACTCACAGATGAACAGAGGAGGTTTGTCCTTCGCAATTCTCATGGATTCTCTCGGTGTGTCAAACTACAAGAGAACCATTTTAAATTACTCTCCCGATGGTACAAAACACCCGAAGTGCTGTGCAGACTTGGTCTCCTGAACTCTAGCTCCTGTTGGAGATGTGGGGGAGGCGTGGGCAATCTAACACACATTTGGTGGAGTTGCCCAATAATCCAACCTTATTGGAAGGCAGTAGAGGATACAATTAATACGGTGTGTAAAAGTTCGATCACGCTCTCAATGGCTGTTATAGCCCTGGCCCTACCCATACCTTCCTTAAAACCCTCGAACAAGTCCCTGCCTACCCACATGATAGCAGCAGCTAAGGCTCTTATTCCCCAATTATGGACAAACCGTACCTCCCACAAAAACACAATGGATGGAGAAGTTGAATCAAATATGCAGAATGGAGGAACTATCCAGCTGGTCATCCCTCACCCATGACAAGTTTGAGATGTTATGGGGACCCTGGCTCTCGTATAAGCGCCTTTGCATGACACAGTCCCTCTCTACGCCATTGCCCTCTAATTAAACAGATTCAAAGTATCTGGACCTCACGAATAGACCACCGCAGTGTACAATCTCCAGGAGTGCTACGCCACACAGGACTTCCTGGCATATCCCTTCCCCCCCCCCCCCCCCCCCTCCACACTGATATACTTATCTAGCTTTCATCCTCCTAGAGATCATATTTTAACTGATGAACCCTTAGCTATCCTAGCTAGCTCACTACTCTCTTTCACTTAAGGGTAACAAATTCTTTACCAGCTCGATTCACGTGACATGTTTTGTTTGTTGATATTTGTGTTTTAATAATAGGATCTTTCCAGAATGACATATCTGTGCATGTCTCTTTTCTATGTAAATGGCTATGTATACGGTGTACATGTACCATTCCGATTGCTTATTGCTCTATCCGGCAAATAGAATACCTTGTGTAGATCCTATTCATTGGTATCATTGTATTTTGATTACTGTTATGTAAAAAATAAAAACAGACTTGTTAAAAAAAAAAAAAAAAAGAAAAACGTAGTGTGAACCCAGCCTTACAAAGTTAAATCTATGGAAATACCTCAAAATTTTCGCCCCATATCTCTTTTAACCTCCTGAGCGGTATTCCCGAGCGTGACTCGGGGTTAATTTTCCCTGCCAGGATCGGTAAACCCGAGTCACGCTCGGGGTAGAATTGCAGAGTCCCCGGCCGGGCTGCACGATATATCGCAAAAGCAATGCGATATAGCTATGCGGCCCCCGGGAAAACTTGTGATTATCTGCTCTTGTCGGCTCCCGTTGCGGGGGCCGGCCAGAGCAGGTAAAGAAAAATACTAAAAGTCAGTGTTTCCCTACCAGGGGGCCTCCAGCTGTTGCAAAACTACAACTCTCAGCATGCCCGAACAGCCAAAGGCTGTCCGGGCATGCTGGAAGTAGTAGTTTCACAACAGCTGGAGGCACCCTGTTAGAAAAACACTGAGCTAAATGTAAAAGGAAAAAGTAGTAAAATAAAAAAAAACTTTTGCTCACCTAGTCCCGGTCCCTGAAGATGTCGTTCCCCTCCGTGTGCTCTGGTCCCTGCTCTATTCATCTTACAGGACCTTTCAATTTTCAGCCAATCACAGGCCGCAGTGGTGTAAAGCCTGTGATTGGCTGAAGGGGAAAGGGCTTGTTCTGCAGCAAATACACTAGGTTTGAAATCTGCCCGGCAAACCCAGTATATACTGCTGCAGGACAAGACAAGGTGACAAGGGGGGGATGAATGTGACAAAGGGGGGAATGTGATAGAGGGGTAAATGTGACAAGGGGGGGATGTGACAGGGGGGGATGTGACAAGGGGGGGATGTGACATGAAGGGGGGGGAAATGTGACAGGGGGGGGAATGTGACAGGGGAGGGGGAATGTGACATGAAGGGGGGAATGTGACAAGGAGGGGATGGGACAGGGGGAGGGGAATGTAACATGAAGGGGGAGAATGTGACAAGGGGGGGAATGTGACAAGGGGGGGAATGTGACAAGGGGGGGAATGTGACAAGGGGGAAAGAATGTGACAAGGAGGGGGAGAATGTGACAGGGGAATGTGACAAGGGAGGGGGAATGTTATGGGGGAGATGTGAAATGAGCAGGGGGGGAGATGTGAAATTCAGTGCAAAAAATTGTACCGCTTTTGGTACAAATTTCCAGAAAGAATCATACCGCCAGGGAGGTTAAATCAGGACTTAAAAATCTATTCTAAGATACTAGTTAACAGATTGGCCCCCCTTCTCCCATCCTTAATCAACCCTGATCAATCTGGCATACAAACCTCAGACAATACTAGAAGGCTGTTGCATATATTACTCCACATAGAGTCCCACTCTATGCCAGCACTGATAATGGCACTGGACGCCAAGAAGGCATTTGATAGGCTTCCCTGGTACTTCGCCTTCTCAGCCCTCTGGGCCATGGGGTTTTCTGGTAACATCCTCTCGGCTATGCTCTCTTTATATTCCTGTCCCTCAGCGTTGATTTTGGCTAATGGCGGTTTATCTGATCCCTTAGATGTTACCAATGGTTCTCGCCAGGGATGTCCCCTATCACCATTGATCTACATCCTCTCAATCAAACCCCTGGCGCCGGCCATACGCCAGAGCCCCAAGGCATCGGGAATCCAGATGGGAAATCATTTGCATATAATATCCTTGTATGCGGATGATGTCATCCTAACATTGTGAAATCCTGCCCAATACTTGCCCGCAGTAATGGATATAATTACCACATTTGCCCACCTCTCTTATTACTCTCTCAATAATATGCAACACGAAACCTCATGGGTAGGCAGAATTGCAGCGTTCAAGATGTTCATGCTTCCCAAGCTTCTATATCATTTCCGGTCGCTACCGATACCCCAACCTAATTCTTTCTTCTCTAAAGCTCAAGGCATTCTAAATCGTTATAATTGGTCGGGAAAGAAAGCTAGAATTTCTTCACAAATCCTCTCCAAATCTTGAAAGGTAGGGGGACTGGGTTCCCCAGACATCAAGGCATATTATATAGCAACCTTAGTCTCCTCTCTTAAAAGTTGGTGCCATGATTCTGCAGACTCCCCATGGGTACAGATTGAGAACTATTTTGCTTTCCCTTACGTAAAGATCTTCTACTTCTGACATTTTGGAACCTTCCCCTGCCTATCATAGAAAACCCTATACTATGTCAAACCATTCAAATTTGGAAATTATATCATAATACAGTAGATTCCTCCGGGCAGGCAAGCATTGAAAACATCCCCCTTTCCCTTATGCAAGCTTCCATTCCTAATCTTACACTTTCTTCCTGGATTGCAGCTGGCATAGTGGACACCAAACACTTGTTAGCAGACCACGTTATGGTGACATTTCAACATCTCACTTCCACCTTCCACATCCCACGGGGAGACTTCTACAAATATCTCCAAATCCGACACTTTCTTACCTCACTTCAACCCTCTAATTTCAACCCTGACCCGCCCACCCTCAGATACTTGAAAAACAACTCACCGGGACTCAAGCTCCCTTACACCTGCTTTTCACATTCTGAATCATTCTCTAAGACATATTCACTGAGACTTTGGGAGAGAGATCTAGATATACAAAGATACCCCCAGGAATGGGGGTCTGCTTTTAGGAATATCAACAAACACTTCTTATGTGCTGCCCATATGGAATCAGTTTACAAAAACATTCTCAGATGGTACTTTACCCCAGAAAAAATAGCTCAGGCATACCCAGAATCATCTGATTCTGTGCTGGTGCCAATGTGGTTCCAAAGGCACTCTATTGCATTTGCTCTGGACCTGTCCTTTATTACGACAATTTTGGAAAGATTGTCTAGCATTACTTACAGAGATTCTTCACTTGCGCATGCTATGGTCACCACAATCCGCATTGCTTTTTCTGGACTTGCATTTGATACCTCCCTCTATGCAGGCAATCTTCTGCATAATCTGCATATTTGCCAAAACTCTAATAACTGGTCAATGGAAATCTACAACCATTCCCCATGTCTCTCAGGTTATCCAAAAAGTTAATCATACCTATGCATTTGAGAAGATATTTGCTGCGGGGCAGGAACCTATCTATCCTTTATTCGGAAATGGCAGTTGTGGATTGACTCCCCTCATTGTGTGTCCCTTTAATATACATTCTACACTTTCCCCTCTATCATCTGCCCCTGTCAGGACTTTATTGTTATTGTTACCTGTGGAATTAGACCACATGTTCACATTCATATTCATATGCATATCCTTGTTTATTGTAATGACAAACCTTGTCGACGATATAGTCCTTTTTGAAAGTGAGACAAATAACTTACCTATTGCTTCTCTTTATAACGGAAGTTTACACAGTTAGGATGGCTTTTGCTCTTAGCTTACCTTTTGTTGTCCTATGGACATGTTCTTATGTATTTCTGGTTGCATTCTGGACCCGAATGGTCCGTTGTTTGTAATTACTGTTGTTATGTGGGAAAAAAACCTTCAATAAAAAACTATTGAACACAAACCATAATGAAGATATGAATATGAAATTCATGTCGGTTTTCGGACGGACAACTTTAGAATTCCTTGATGTGCGGGTGGAATCAGGGGATTAACAATGGATTACGAGTGGGTACAGAAAACCCACGGCAGTTAACTCTTTTCTACACTTCGATAGTTTTCACCCCCCCACATCAAGAAATCAGTACCCTATAGTCAATTTGTAAGACTAAAAAGGCTTAATACAACATCTGATTCTTTTGAATTACAGGCTAAGGAGCTAGCAAGTCGTCTGGTCGACAGGGGGTACCCTGGCAAGATCGTGGAGGAAGCTTATTGAAAAGCCAAAGAGTTGAGTGGAAGAAACATTAGAAAAAAGAGGATAGATTTGTTTTCTCATGCAGACACTCCCCGATGGATGCCGCTGTACAATCTGCGATCAGACGACATTTGCATTTAATTGAAAATGATGAGGTCCTGGGAAGCACAGTTAAAAGTCATTCATTATTTTCTTATCGGAAAAATAGGACACTAGGTAGTATCATCGGCACCAATCAATTTTCCAACCCCACCACCAACTGGTTAAGTCAATTTAGAGTACAGGGCAATTTTAAGTGTAAACAATGTGCGTTTTGCCACTATAATTTAGAATCTAAATTTTTTAAGATTGACGGCGTAGATTGTAAAACCAAATTTGTCGTGTACATCCTAACATGCACGTGTGGTAGATTTTATTTAGGAAAAACTATTAGAAACCTGTACGTTAGGGTTAGAGCACATATCAAATCAATCTCCAAGGGCTTAGGATGTACACGACTAATTGAAGATATTAGAAAAGAACATGTAGGAGAACGAGGAGTGTTAAAATTTTCTGGGCTAGAAGTAGTCAACACCTCAAAAAATGGAGGGGATCGAGATAAGTTACTTCTGCAACGAGAGGCAAAGTGGATCCTGAAGACGGATGCCATGGGTCCACTTGGCCTCAATGACGAACTGGACATGAGTGTCTTTTTGTAAAGTTAATTATTGTGTACATGTTTTTATATGTTTGTCATAATGGATCACTTGTTATTGTACCTTTTGTTTTTTGTAAATGTCTGTGCTTCTCTATTATGGTTTCAGATAGGTTTGAGGAGGAGGAGCTTCCCAGATGCATTTCTCACTAACCGCTGTGTTAGCTGTTTGTCCCGATATGGTCTGAAGACACTCCGGGGTCCTCCTGTTTCTATGGAGATGATCAGCTGGCGATAAGGAACCCGGGATAGCTCAGCTCTTTCTCCCCGGCGATGGGGTGGCGGTGGTTCCGGCTCAGGACGGGTATACCTGCCACTGCACCAGTGCTGGCGTCCTCCCGTTGCTGGGGAGATTCATCTTCCACTCACCCGCTAGTGTTAATTTGCTGTTTTGAGCACAGGTGGATGACGACGTCATCACCTAGTGCCTCTGCTCCGGCATATGTCACTGCGCCTACCTGTATAAAACCTGGAGAGGTACAGACATCGTCAGGCGAGCTAGAAGAAGCACGATTTAGTGTGAAACGGACATCGCTCTTGTGAATTTGCACCTGTATGTATACCATCTTTCAATAAAAACCTAAAGTTACTTTGGTGAGCTGCAGCAGTTTTCATTCTTTCTATTGGATACCATTATATTTTAATAGTTTAGGCAATAACAATAGTTTGGACGATACCAAATATACTGTCACCAGATATATCAATATGATAAAAATGTGTTGCTGGAAACCTATAAATGTCACCACCGATAGGAAAAATACTTAACAGCAACCAAGGTATAAGAAATATGTAAATCTTTATTAGGAGTACAAAATATAGAACATATAAATATATGAGCACAATGAACATCGCTGGGCAGACTACAGGGTGTGTAGACTAAACATTGGTACAAAAAATTAAAGAAAGATGCATCAACCAAGCCGGATAAAGCACATAGGAAGACAAAGAAAATGGAATATACAAGCAAACCAATGAAGAGCCATACACCACCTTCACTTACCCCAAAGTGGTGTACGGCTCTGCATTGGTTTACTTGTATATTCCAATTTTTTTGTCTTCCAATCATCCCGATTGATTCTTTCTATGCTTGTATTCATATATGTGCTTTATACGGCTTGGTTGAAGCATCTTTCTTTAACTTTTTGTACTAATGTTTAGTCTACACACCCTGCAGTCTGCCCAGCGATGTTCACTGTGCTCATATATTTTTTATATGTTCTATATTTTGTACTAAACTTTGGTTGCTTTTAAGTATTTCTCCTATCGGTGGCAATACCAAATATGTTAATTATTTTAAATTTTTCAATTAACTTTTTTGTAAAATGGGAAAATAGTGGGGATTTTTTTTTTTTAATGAGGAGTTGCGACTTTTTGTTAGACTTTTTAAAAGTGCCCTCCAAAGGTCTTTTTGTAAGCCAGGTCTAGCCTGGCTTTGACTTGCCATTTATTTTGAGGGGCTTGCGACTTTTTAATGCCTATGCGCAACATTCACATTTCATAAATACGCAACCACTGCTAAGTGAAAACTGACAGTTGCTTAGATAAGGTTGTACCCAAGTTGCAAAAAATAGTGCTTAGGCACATGTGTGACATTTTGTGCACCTGGATTAAGCAAAACAAACAGCTCTACATGCAATGATAAATATCCCCCATAGTCCTTTAGCAGATGTACAATATCTGTATTTAACATATATGTATACTCACATGACAATCATCTGAGCAACAACTTAAAAAAAAGAACAGATAAAATAAAGACTGAATATGAAAGGAGGCATTTCTTCTTTAACTCCTTAATAGCCCAGGAAATTTTATTTTTTCATTTTCTCATCTTTTATGAATAACATTGTCATAGGCGTGTGCAGCCTATTGCATTAGGGTGTGCACCCTAAAGCACAAACTCACGCTGCACGTGTGTGTGTGTGTGTGTATATATATATATATATATATATATATATATATATATATACACATACACACACACATATACCCATAAACACACACACAAATACACTCTTGCTTGCATGCACACATACATACAGACCTGCACAATTTGCTCATGATCTCTATGTGAATTGCACTCAGTAAACCAGCCCAGGTCAGGTGCTCTGTGTGAACAATATGTAGTATCATACAAGTTTAAAACAATAAATCAAAACAATCTGTATTTGAATCTAAACTATCAGTAGGTAGCCATTTGCCCCTTTAATATGTGACACAGATGGGTCTGACTGAAGCTGAACGAATGAGTAAATGAAATAAAAATGCAGCATGAAGGAAGAAGAAATAAACTCTTAGTGTACATGGCTGAGGAAAAAAGAAACTGAAAAATATTTATAAAATAAATAAACAATAGCTGTTGTCATTAAAGTTGTTAAACTAAAACATTATGGTGACTAAATAACTAGAGAATCCATAGAAAGATGGTAGTGCTAGCGTACACTATCATAATAATAGTAATTATATAACCAATAAATTACACAATTTATTCCAAATTGATGATTTCAAAATGAAAAAATCACCTCCAGCAGATATTGGTTGCCGTAAACCGTTCTGGGAGAGTGGGATACCAAGAGTAATGCCGCTGGTATTGCACAGTAACCACCTGGAATGCGCCATGCATGCTACAGGGGAGGTCTGGATAAGGAGCATGTCCGTCCTACACTGTGCAGCGATATCGCCCGCATAGTGTAAGGAGGATTGGATTGGCAGGGAAACAAATGCACGGCAAGGCAGTGCAGCACAGAGGTGATAGAGCCTCAAGCAGGGTCGGGTTTAGGCTTAGGGTGACCCCAAAAGTCGTAATAGTGCACTAACCAGAGTTGCTAATTCTTGGTCACTTCAAATACCATAAAAAAAATTCTAAAAAGCAATTGAAAAGTCCCATCAAAACAAAAATGGTACCGATAAAAACTAAGAATCACAGTGCAAAAAATGAGCCCTCATACATCCCCATACACAGAAAAATAAGAGTTATAGGGATCAGAATAGTAAGATTTTATATTTTTGTATAGTTCCCCACATTAGGTTGGCAGCATAGTTCCCCCACATTAGGTTTGCAGCATAGTTCCCCCACATTAGGTAGGCAGCATAGTTCCCCCACATTAGGTTGGCAGTATAGTTCCCCCACATTAGATAGGCAGCATAGTTCCCCCACATTAGGTTGACAGTATAGTTCCCCCACATTAGGTTGTAGTTTTTCCACATTAGGTTGGCAGTATAGGTCTCCCCCACATTAGGTTGTCAGTATAGTTCCCCCACATTAGGTTGTCAGTATAGTTCCCCCACATTAGGCTGGCAGTATAGGTCCCCCCACATTAGGTTGGCAGTATAAATCCCCCCATATTAGGTTGGCAGTATAGTTCCTTCACATTAGGTTGTCAGTAGAGTTCCTTCACATTAGGCTGTAGTTCCCCCACATTAGGTTATAGTTCCCCCACATTAGGCTGGCAGTACAGTGGGGATCAAAAGTTTGGGCACCCCAGGTAAAAATTTGTATTAATGTTCATAAAGAAGCCAAGGAAAGATGGAAAAATCTCCAAAAGGGATCAAATTACAGATTAGACATTCTTATAATGTCAACAAAAGTTATATTTTATTTCCATCATTTACATTTTCAAAATAACAGAACACAAAAAAATGGCATCTGCAAAAGTTTGGGCACCCTGCAGAATTTATAGCATGCACTGCCCCCTTTGCAAAGCTGAGACCTGCCAGTGTCATGGATTGTTCTCAATCATTCTCTGGGAAGACCAGGTGATGTCAATCTCAAAGGTTTTAAATGCCCAGACTCATCTGACCTTGCCCCAACAATCAGCACCATGGGTTCTTCTAAGCAGTTGTATAGAAATCTGAAACTGAAAATAGTTGACGCTCACAAAGCTGGAGAAAGCTATAAGCAGATAGCAAAATGTTTTCAGATGTCAATATCCTCTGTTTGGAATATAATTAAGAAATGGCAGTCATCAGGAACAGTGGAATTAAAAGCAAGATCTGGAAGACCAAGGAAAATATCAGACAGAACAGCTCGCAGGATTGTGAGAAAAACTTTTCAAACCCCACGTTTGACTGCACAATCCCTCCAGAAAGATCTGGCAGACACTGGAGTTGTGGTACACTATTCCACTATAAAGAGATACTTGTACAAATATGGTCTTCATGGAAGAGTCATCAGAAGAACACCTCTTCTACGTCCTCACCACAAAAATCAGCGTTTGAACTGGAATGAGCAAAGGTACGTTTGGAGAAGAAGGGGAACAGAATTTAATGAAAAGAACCTCTGTCCAACTGTTAAGCATGGGGGTGGATCAATCATGCTTTGAGGTTGCATTGCAGCCAGTGGCACAGGGAACACCTCACAAGTAGAAGGAAAAAATGGATTCAATAACATTTCAGCAAATTTTGGATGCTAACTTGATGGCATCTGTGAAAAAGCTGAAGTTAAAGAGAGGATGGCTTCTACAAATGGATAATGATCCTAAACACACCTTGAAATCCAAGGGGGATTTCATCAAGAGTCGTAAACTGAAGGTTTTGCCATGGCCTTCACAATCTCCTGACCTCAACATAATTGAAAATCTATGGATAGACCTTAAAAGAGCAGTGCGTGACAGACAGCCCAGAAATCTCAAAGAACTGGAAGACTTTTGTAAGGAAAAATGGGCAAAGATACTTCAAACATGAATTGAAAGACTCTTGGCTGGCTACAAAAAGAGTTTACAAGCTGTGATGCTTGCCAAAGGGGGCAGTACAAGATATTAACTCTGCAGGGTGCCCAAGCATTTGCAGATGCCATTTTTTTGTTTTCTGTTATTTTGAAAGTGTAAATGATATCTATACTATATCTAACTTTTGTTGACATATTATAAGAATGTCTAATCTGTAATTTGATGCCTTTTGGAGATTTTTCCATCTTTCCTTGGCTTCTTTATGCACATTAATACAAATTTTTACCTTGGGCGGCCACATTAGGTGCAGTATAGTTCCCCCACATTAGGTGCAGTATAGTTCCCCCACATTAGGTGCAGTATAGTTCCCCCACATTAGGTGCAGTATAGTTCCCCCACATTAGGTGCAGTATAGTTTCCTCAGATTTGGTGCAGAATAGTTCCCCACATTAGATGCAGTAAAGCTCCCCCACATTAGGTGCAGTATAGCTCCCCCACATTAGGTGCAGTATAGCTCCCCACATTAGGTGCAGTATAGTTCTCCACATTAGGTGCAGTATAGCTCCCCCACATTAGGTGCAGTATAGCTCCCCCACATTAGGTGCAGTATAGTTCCCCACATTAAGTGCAGTATAGTTCCCCACATTATGTGCAGTATAGCTCCCCCACATTACGTGCAGTATAGTTTCCCACATTAGGTGCAGTATAGCTCCCCCACATTAGGTGCAGTATAGCTCCCCCACATTAGGTGCAGTATAGTTCCCCACATTAGGTGCAGTATAGCTCCCCCACAGACATACAGCCTTCAGCCATATACAGTGCATGGCTGGAGGCTGTATGTCTGTGTACTGCCCCACTTCAGTGCTCCGTACACTGCTCCTCCGGTCAGGGGTCACAATCCACTGCTATGGCCTATAGGCCATAGCAGTAGGTCCTGGGACTGGAGGAGCGATGGTTGGAGCACTTAAGATGACGTAAATGTAACTTACCATGCGCACGTGCGTCCTCCTCGATGCTCCGCTCCTCCGTTCCTATGGGCGCATGAACAGGACATCAGTGATGTCCCTGCGTGCGCTACCTCCCGGCAGAAAGGTAACCGGGACATCCTTGTGTCCCGAAAAGATCTTTTGGTACACAGGGATGTCCCGAATGTGACCTGGCCCCCTGCGGGCTGCTCAGTGGTGGATCCCCCCCTTGGAACCGCCACTGAGCAGCCCCGCAGGGGGCGCCCTGGGCAACTGCCCAGATTGCCATGCCCTAATGCCAGCCCTGGCCTAAAGTTTAAGGCTTGAATAGGGTGTGCCCAGGCACACCCTGGGCGCATGCCTATGAACATTTTTATTTGTCCAACTATAGAGATATATGTGATTTTCTTTTTAGTGGGACCAACTGTACTTTGTAATGAAACCATTGAGTCCTGGCTGCTGATAGAAGCAATTACTCACTGTCTATAAAGCAACCACAGCTCCTGCACTCTATTCACAGACTGTTAATGCTTCATTCTGTAAATATATGTAATTTCACATTAACAAAAATTAATAGTAAAGGGTTAAAAACCATTTTCCTTTAGCGTTCCCTGATCACAATGGATCTAAAAGCTTCCTATCCATCTTACATTTTGGTACGTTTGTCTGGATCCTGCATGATAGTTTCCTGAGGCAGATGGCGTTTCAATTCCAGTTCTTCACTTGTCAAGGCATTAAAGGTGTTATCCAGCAATAAAAAAAACTGTGCTAATTTCTTTCAAAATAGGAGCCACACCTATCAATTGTGTGTGGTATTCCAATTTGACTCCATTCACTTGGAACGGAATGGACCCGAGCTGCAAAACCAAACTCAACATGTAGACAAATGTGATACAATTTAACAAAAAAAAAAAAAAAAAAAATTAGCTCGGTTTTTCTAATCTTGGATGACCCCTTTAATGCTGTAGCTTTGAAAAGTACAGTAATGGGATTGTAAAGACAGTAATGAATGCAGATACTCACTGGGATTTTCCAGAAATAACAATGCATTGTTTGCAAAAGCTTTACTGACGATTACCCACCTTCATGCCAGGGTACAAACCCAAGTACTCAATGTCTTGCCAACGGTTCAAATGCTAAGCTGAACAAAGGAGGAGTTGGGGAAGCCATTTCATGTTCTCCCCTGTATGGAAAAAGGGCATGAGAGAAAGCTAGGCGTATGTATCCTTGCCCATGAGTTCTGGTAGAGGCCAGCCAGAAAAGTGCGGAAATTAACCTTGAAACCAAAGGCATCCAGCACCATGTTTAACCTGTCCCAAATGACATTATTGAAAGCCTTCTTTCGATCTAATGCTATGACGATCAACGACGCTCCTGGCTGGGCACGGTGCTGGGTCCAATCCAGAACCACCAATACTTTTCTAATATTAACTGTTGCTGAATGCACCTTTATGAAGCCAACTTGACATTTGCCAAATAAGAGGGCATGAAAGCACTGACTCTGTCTGACAGTAGTGTGGCCCACAGCTTAAGATCCTGATTTATGAGATACTATAACTCTATATAAGTTTGGATTGGTAGGATCTTTGTTGGGCTTAAGAGGCAGTTTCACATGTGCAACTTTGAAATGTGTGAGGTCCCCATCAATATTAAGAATATGGTTAAATAGTCAGGTGAGTTTGGGGAGTTTTTGTTTACTTACCGTAAAATCTCTTTCTCGAAGGATCCATTGGGGGACACAGACCGTGGGTGTATGCTGTTGTCTCTAGGAGGTGTGACACTATGGTAATAAAGAAAGTCGGCTCCTCCCAGCAGGATATACCCGCCTTCAGGCTCTGAGCTAATCAGTTTAAGTTCCAGAGCAATAGGAGGAGACCAACAGGTAAAAGAAAAACCCAAAACTGTCCAAGAACCAGAAGAAAAAACATAACTGAACACACCCTCGGACAGAGAACCAAAGGAAAATCCTAAAAAGTGTGGGAGCTGTGTCCCCCAATGGATTCTTCGAGAAAGAGATTTTACGTTAAGTAAACAAAAATCTCCTTTTCTCTATCGGCTCCATTGGGGGACACAGACCGTGGGACGTACCAAAGCCGTCCCTTGGGTGGGCAGATAAGCAGTCAGGCAGATGGACGATCCACTGCCGCCTGCAACACTTTACGACCCAGACTAGCATCAGCCGATGCGAAAGTATGAACTCGGTAAAACCTCGAGAAAGTGTGCAAAGATGACCAGGTAGCCGCCTTGCAAATCTGAGAGGCCGAGGATCTATTCTGGAGAGCCCAGGTGCCCCAACAGAATGGGTAGAATGAGCCACAACCCTGAAAGGAGGAATCTTTCCCTTACAGCGATAGGCTTCCGAAATGGTGGACCGAATCCACCGAGAAATGGTGGCCTTGGAAGCAGGTTGTCCCTTGCGACGACCTTCCGTAAGGACGAAAAAGGAATCACACCGACGAAACGAAGAAGTGATGGAAAGATAAGACCGAACAGCCCGAACTACATCAAGCTTGTGTAGTAAGCGCTCTTTAGGATGAGAAGGAGCAGGACAAAAGGACGGGAGGACAATGTCCTCATTGAGGTAAATCCTTGCGGAGGAGGGCTTACGAGCCTTGAGCATGGTGTGAATGACTTGGAGAGAGAACCCGCGGGCCCTCAAAACCGCGGTCTCAACCGCCACGCCGTCAAATGCAGCAAATGTAAATTGGGGTGGCAAAGAGGACCCTGAGAGAGTAGGTCCGGGCGGAGCGGAAGGTGCAGTGGAGCGTCGTCCAGGAGCCTGACTACGTCGGCGTACCACGACCTTCGGGGCCAATCTGGAGCTACCAGAATGGCGGGGACGTCCTCTGCCTTGAGCTTCCTCAGCACCCTGGGAAAGAGCGGAAGAGGAGGGAACAGATAGGGTAGGGCAAACCCCGCCCAAGGAGTGGGCAGGGCGTCCACGGCCAGAGCCTGAGGGTCCCAGGACTTGGACACAGAGGAAGGATCTTCCGATTGTGCCGGGACGTGAAGAGGTCCATGTCCGGAATGGCCCAGAGGTCGCAGAGCTGCGCGAAGACCTCCGGATGTAGAGACCACTCGCCGGGGTCGGGTGAGGACCGACTGACGAAGTCCGCTTCCCAGTTGAGCACTCCCGGAATGTGAATTGCCGAAATGGCCGGAACCTTGCTCTCTGCCCAGGTGATAATCTTGGTCACCTCGGCCATGGCTGCCGAGCTGCGAGTGCTGCCCTGTTGATTTATGTACGCCACGGCCGTGGCGTTGTCCGACTGAACGCAGACAGGACGGGACTGAAGACGGGACTCCCAATGAAGAAGACAAAGAAGAATCGCCCGTAATTCCAATATGTTTATCGGAAGAAGGGTCTCCTGGGGAGACCAGAGTCCCTGAACCGTCCAATCTCTGAACACGATGCCCCAGCCCGACAGACTGGCATCCGTTATAACAACCTGCCAGTGAAGGGGAAGAAACGACCGCCCTTGGAGAAGAAGGGGGAAGCGGAGCCACCAGAGCAGAGACTGATGGACCCTGCGAGGGAGGACAATCTGACGATCGAGGGACAGAGGAGACCTGTTCCACTGAGAGAGAATCGACAGTTGAAGGGGGCGGTAATGAAACTGGGCAAAGGGTACGGCCTCCATAGTTGCCACCATCCGACCCAGGATTTCCATACAAGTGCGGATGGAGACTGCTACCTGGGTCCGAAGAGAGCGGACCACCGACCGGAGCGCCAGATGTTTGTCCGGCGGAAGACAAATTCGGGCAGAGGCCGTGTCGAATCGAAGTCCCAGGAAGGTTAGAGACTGGGTAGGACGGAGGACTGACTTGTCCCGGTTGACCATCCACCCGAAGCGAATCAGAGTGTGGAGAGTGACGTCCAGATTCTCCAGAGTCTGGGCTCTGGTTGGAGCCTTGATGAGAAGGTCGTCCAGATAGGGAATCACCGAGATTCCCCTCGACCGTAACAGGCCCATCACTGGCGCAAGGATCTTTGTAAAGACCAGAGAAGCCATGGCTAGACCGAAGAGGAGGGCTACAAATTGAAAATGCCCCTCCGGAACCGCAAAGCGGAGGTACCGATGATGGCCCAGAAATATTGGCACATGGAGGTAGGCATCCTTGATGTCCACAGATGAAAGGAACTCCCCTTGTTCCAGGGACGCCACCACCGAACGGAGAGATTCCATTCGGAAGTGGCAGATGAGAAGGTGACGGTGGAGACGCTTGAGGTCTAGGATTGGTCGCACAGAACGTCCTTCTTGGGGACCACAAAAAGGCTTCACCTGAGGAGGAGACCGAGAAAAGCGATCCCTCGGAAGGGAGGCAAATTCGATTCGGTAACCGTTTGACACCATGTCCCTGACCCAAGAGTCCTGAATGTGTGAGGTCCAGATGTCTCGAAAAAGCAAGAGACGACCTCCCACCCGAGAAGAAACCGTGGGTGGGGGCCTCACTTCATGCAGAAGTGGGTTTGCGGTTGCCCGATTTGGGCGCAAAACGTCCGGAATGGTTGGAGTCCGACTTCCAAGACGGGCGGGCCCGGAACGAGGGAGCCTTCTTGTCCCGCGAGGGCCTGCCCGGACCCTTACTGGAGGCAGAGGCAGGAAAGGACCGAAAGGAAAAGGACTTCCTTTGGGAAGTAGGGCGAGCCTTATTTTGAGGTAACAAGGAACTCTTACCTCCCGTTGCCTCAGAGATAATCTGATCAAGGCGTTTGCCAAAAAGACGGCCACCCGTAAAAGGAAGCTCAGTGAGAGACCTTTTGGAAGCGGCATCCGCATTCCAAGCTTTAAGCCACATAGAGCGGCGGAGAGCCGCTAGGTGACCCACAGCAAAGTCAGAACAACGGGCTGACTGCATGGAATCTGCGCACAGAAAGTCCCCAGCTTTAGAGCATTGGAGAGCCAGAGCAGATAGATCCTCTGGGGGGGATCCCGCTTAGATATCCTGATGGAGCTTTTGGCACCACTCCGACAGGGCCTTGGACACCCATGTCGAGGCGAAGATGGGAAGAAGAGAAGAGCCAGCTGCTTCAGAAGCAATCTTCGCTAAGGATTCTACCTTCTTGTCCGTGGGATCCTTGAAGGCAGCGGCATCTGCCAGAGGCAGTGTAGTTGCCTTAGAGATCCGGGAGATTGGTGAATCCACTGAGGGAGGGGAAACCACCTTAGCGACAAAGTCCTTGTCAAATGGATAACGATCTTGAATTGTCTTGATTCCCGGGAACCTCTTGTCTGGATGTTTCCATGCAGATTCCAGAATGTCGTCAAAGTCAGTGTGAGAGCTGAACCTTTGAGGTGCTGGCTTAGCACGATGAAAGGATACTCCTGGATTGACATCCGAAGATCCTGGGTCCTCTAAGTGAAAGGTGTCTCTTATGGCTGTCACCAATGAGTTCACCGTTGCAATTGAGTCTGAGCGGTCCTCTGAGTCAGATGCCGGCTCGGAAACCTCGTCCACCAGTTCACCAGGGGAATGTGAATGAGTAGAGGCAGTCCTGGAGGGGGGCGACCCTGACCGGGTACGCTGCTCTGGCGTGGCAGAGCGGCGACTACGAGAATGTCCTCTGGAGGAGCAACGTTTGTGCCAAGATGACAGGGGGGGGGGGGGCGGGACCCACGAGGGGAATGCTCACGTCTATCTGAAGACTCAATGGAAGAGTCAGACTGGGCACCCCTAGTACGCTTGTGAGAGTGTGAAGTATGTGGAGACGAGGAGCGGGCCCTCTCAGTGGTCCTGTGCAGGGAAGACCCCTTCAAGGTGGACACCACTTCCCAGGAGGCCTCAGGCACCGAATGGGAGAATTGGGTCAAGTCAGCCATATACTGGGTCAGGGAAGAAACCCAGGCTGGTGGAGCGGCTGAACCCACCGGGACCGAAAGGGCATCAGGGGGTACCAGGGGGTCTGGGGGAGCAGTGGAGAAGGCAGGGCAAGTGGGCTCAGCAGAGCCAGACATCTTGGTATTACAGTGCTTACAGATAAAATAATTCACTGAAGTTCCAGGTTTCTGTTTAGAGGGAGGAACAGCTCTGGGTACGGACATAATGTGGAAAAAGAAAGGAACTTTTTCACCCTAGTCTGTGTCCCCTGTCAGTTGCAGTGAGGAGAACTCGCTGAAGCAAGGCACTAACTAACTGACCCATTCTCACTGAAAATCGCGCCCACGGAGCTGATTGGAGGCTGCTTCGCGCCTCAGAGAGCTCCCAGCCCTGAGGGCGGAGCTATAGACTGGCCGAGAAGAGCATATGCGCTCGGGGGAATAGAGCGGGCGGCCTAAACGCAGAGACTGCCGGAGAAAGTGAAACTAAGCCGGCGCTGAAGCGCCCGGCTCGCAGCAGCGTCGCGGCTGTCAGCCGCTTATAAGACGCTGCCGGCAAAGTGAAAGCACGCTGGCGCTGAGAGCGCCCGTCCCGTAACAGCGCTGCGGCCGACAGCCGCATATAAGGCGCTGTGGACGTAGTCGCACCAAACACACACACACACATACAGTGAAGTGCCCCAGATATTACATGCCCCCTCAGGTGCCACTGCTCCCCCAGAATAAAAGTGCAGCCCCTATATAAGCCAGCCCTATAGCCTAAAAGGTGGGCCAAAAACAGGGGGTCTATAGAGGTTGCAAGTCCGTACCTATGGAGAAAAGGGGGGAAAGTACTTACCTCAGTCAGAAGAACTTACCTAATGGAGTCTTCAGTGAAGTTTTCATTCAGCTTTAGTTACCTGCATCACGCCTGGCTGCTATGCGCGAGCGAGGCGAGCAGGGAAATAGGGGGACCCGGACCCATGAGGTACCAACCCAGGCGCTGACCGTTGGCGAGGGGGGGGTGAACAGCGCATATACGCAATGTCTGTGCCCCCTTACTCGCAATGGGGAAACAGGGAACCGGAGTCCCTGAGTCCCCACCTGAAAACAGAAACAGAAAAAGGAATAAAAACTAACACGTCCCTATACTAGGAAAACAAAAAATCAGAAGACCTGGTCTGGAGAAATCCAGACCATGTCCACCTCCTTCAGACACTAAGCTTAAACTGATTAGCTCAGAGCCTGAAGGCGGGTATATCCTGCTGGGAGGAGCCGACTTTTTTTTATTACCATAGTGTCACACCTCCTAGAGACAGCAGCATACACCCACGGTCTGTGTCCCCCAATGGAGCCGATAGAGAAAAGGGCTTTATAAAACTAGTGTACTTATCTGGTCCAGGAGATTTGTCATTTGGGGGGGCTTTAATGGTGTCTTGCAGCTCCTCAACCATAACCTCAGCATTCGGTCTAACAAATTATTCTGGTGTCATAGTGGGCAATTTGACTGATGCTAAAAATTGAGAGCTCTATGCCATTGCCCCTGGGGGACAAAGACAAATCTCTCAAAAGAGTGTTTAGCAACCTGGATCAATTACTACCTCCCCAGTCTGGTTACTTAATGCCATAATATGGGTTGGAGCTAATTGACATTTAGAAAGTTGCCCATTAGGTGGCCAAATTCATATGCCAAAACTGAAAAAATCTATATGGTACAAGGCGCAGTGAGAACGTTATCTAAGGATCAAGTGGTTTGCAACCATTGGCCTATGTAGGCCTGCTTCCGTATTTGCTGCAGAAAATCTGCAGCAGATTTTGCTACCAATAGAGGCAGTTTTGCAGATTTTCCTTTGGACCCATTGAATACAATGGTAGCAAATAAACTGTGGAAATTCTGCAGGTAATTTGCCCGTGTGAACGTACCCTAAGACTATTTAAGTTTTGTAGTGATCTCTCCAAGGGATTGTTCAATTATTTTTGTGCATACTGGAGACATGCACTATCAACTTCCACCTTATTTCCCAGTAAGGAGACACATTAGATTCATGTTAAGCATTATAAATGCAATACTCCCGCCACCACCCTTCAAGATCCTCTAGAAAATTATCCTCTTTTGCATAGGAAGACTGAAACCATCAAACATAATCTGTGCTCCAAAGGTAGGTATCATGGATTTCCAACTGTATGGGTGAGTGGTCAGAGATGACTAAAATGTCAGAAATATTTTTTGTTTTGTTCAGTAAAATGAAGCATATCATTACAAAGTACAATTGACCCTGCAAAAAAACAAGCCTCATACAGTAGATGAAAAAGTAAAGTTATAACTCTTAGAAGGCAATGAGGAAAAATGCAAAAAAAGGAAATTTTATTGGTCACTAAGGAGTTACAGGTGTAAATAAACCACTTGAAGCAAAAAGAGTTCTGTATGGTGGGAACACTGTACATAGGGAATGTAATGTGAAAGAGGCACTGTCATTATGAAAAACTTTATATTTTGTAGTACTACTGATAAGATGGCTTTTTTAAATACACATTTATTTAAAAAAAATGTTACTAAAAATGTTTTAAATGAAAATAGGGGTCATCTATCTTTATGCAGACAGACTACTCTGTATTTTGCAGCATACTGGATACCGGCCATAAAGTGTGTTGGTATCGAGTATAGGTGATCACCATTGCACCACTACAGCCTTCAGCTGTTCCTAAACTTCAACTCCCTGCTACTACCTAATGTGGGCAACCTGCTACTACCTAATGTGGGTTGCCTGCCACTACCTAATGTGGGGAACCTGCCACTACCTAATGTGTGGAGCCTGTTACTACCTAATGTGGAGAACCTGCCACTACCTAATGTGGGGAGCCTGCTACTACCTAATGTGGGGAACCTGCCACTACCTAATGTGGGGAGCCTGCCACTACCTAATGTGGGGAGTCTGCCACTACCTAATGTGGGGAGCCTGCCACTACCTAATGTGGGGAACCTGCCACTACCTAATGTGGGGAGCCTGCCACTACCTAATGTGGGGAACCTGCCACTACCTAATGTGTGGAACCTGCCACTACCTAATGTGGGGAACCTGCCACTACCTAATGTGTGGAACCTGCCACTACCTAATGTGGGGAACCTGCTACTACCTAGTGTGAGGAACCTGCATCTACCTAATGCGGGGAGCCTGCTTCTACCTAATGTGGGGAACCTGCTACTACCTAATGTGGGGAGCCTGCTACTACCTAATGTGGGGAACCTGCTACTACCTAATGTGGGTTGCCTGCCACTACCTAATGTGGAGAACCTGCTACTACCTAATGTGGGCAACCTGCTACTACCTAATGTGGGTTGCCTGCCACTACCTAATGTGGGGAACCTGCCACTACCTAATGTGGGGAGCATGCTACTACCTAATGTGGGGAGCGTGTTACTACCTAATGTGGGGAACCTGCCACTACCTAATGTGGGGAACCTGCTACTACCTAATGTGGGGAGCCTGCTACTACCTAATGTGGGGAACCTGCTACTACCTAATGTGTGGAGCCTGCTACTACCTAATGTGGGAAGCCTGCTAATACCTAATGTGGGGAACCTGCTACTACCTAATGTGTGGAGCCTGCTACTACCTAATGTGGGGAACCTGCTTCTACCTAATGTGGGGAGCCTGCTACTACCTAATGTGGGGAGCCTGCTACTACCTAATGTGGGGAACCTGCTACTACCTAATGTGGGCAACCTGCTACTACCTAATGTGGGTTGCCTGCCACTACCTAATGGGGGGAACCTGCTACTACCTAATGTGGGGAGCATGCTACTACCTAATGTGGGGAACCTGCCACTACCTAATGTGGGGAACCTGCTACTACCTAATGTGGGGAGCCTGCTACTGCCTAATGTGTGGAGCCTGCTACTACCTAATGTGGGGAACCTGCTACTACCTAATGTGGGGAACCTGCTACTACCTAATGTGGGGAAATCGCTACCTTCCTAATGTGGGGAAATTGCTGCCTGCCATAACCCCCCCCCAGAAGTAGCACCCCCCATCATCCATAAGCTCATGCTATTACCAAACAGGGGTAGGGGGAATGGGGGGGGGGGGTTGCTGGTAGATGATGGTGGTGCTACTTCTGGTGGGGGGTGTTGCTGGTGGATGCTGAAGGGCGCATGATGGGGGCATTATATGTAAGAGGCGCATGATGGGGGCATTATATGTAAGGGGCGCATGCGACCCAGTCTCACCCAGCTGCTACCTCCAGTGGCCCTCAGATAATTTGAGTTTGAGACCCCTGCTCTATCACCTCCGTGCTGCCAGTGGCAGATATGGGGGGGTCAATGGGGCAATTGCCCCCTGACATTGTTGCCCCTCCTTTACTATAGCATGGTGGAGTGGGAGCTGTCAGCTGTCCCGCTCCACCATTCCCTCACATTTCTCACACGCTGCTCCATTCTTGCAGTGTGAACCGCGGGGATGCCATCCACGGCAGGCTGGCGCGATGACGTCACATCATCACGCTGGCGCCTGGAGATCACCTCCCCGCAGCTCTCAAACTGCAAGAATGGAGCAGCATGTGAGAAATGTGACAGCTGGAGAGAGGTGCTCGGGTGACGTATGGTACAGGAGAATTATTAAAACTTGGGGGGAGGGGGGGCGGTGTGCATGCACAGAAAAGGGCGGATTATATGTGAGGGGCACATAACAGGGGGGCATTATATGTGAGCGGCACAGGACAGGGGGTATTATATGTGATGGGCACAGGACAGAGGGCATTATTTGTGAGGAGCACAGGACAGGGGGCATTATATGTGAGGGGCACAGGACAGTGGGGTATTATATGTGAGGGGTACATGACAGGGGGCATTATATGTGATGGGCACAGGACAGGAGACATTATTTGTGAGGGGCACATGACAGGGGCCCCTTCTGTCATGTGCCCATATAATGCACCTAAAATGCCCCCCTGACATTTGCCCCTTACTTAGAATGCCCACCTGTCCTGTGCCCCTCACATATAATGCCCCCCTGTCCTGTGCCCCTCACATTTAATGCCCTGTGTCCCTCACATATAATGCCCCCCTGAGGGGGCAGGACATGGGGCATAGATGTGAGGGGAACATATAAATACTTTGATAAAAAGGCCCATCACAATCTTCAGCACCAAGCCCATGATGCTCTTAATCCAGCCCTGGAGAGATGGACATGCCCCCTCCACAAGGCAAGAACAAAAAGCAAGTGAGCAAGATATACTGTAAATGCTATTTGTTAGGGATATATGGGTCCTAGGCACACACAAATTATATGCACATGATCAGGATTAGGTACTGAAAAACATATCACTCTTTTTTTGGGGGGGGCACTATGACAGGTACGCTTTAAGGTCCTCCGATTTGGAGTAATGGATTTTGAGGTTTGAGGGATGTGTAATTTGTATTGCCCGATGCCCGGAACATGTAGTTCCGGGCGCGGACAGGTGACTTCTTTAGGCATTTAGCCCTGCTTCGGACAAGCAGTGCTAAATGTCGGAAGACTTCACCCCCGCCCGTCCAATAGAGCCCGTTACCTTCACTTACCCAGCCCTCCTCCCCTCAGTCTCCAGTTGGCTGGCCGGCCCGAGTCTGATGAGGGACGTCGCACATGTGACGTCCCTCCGCAGAACCGTGCAGGAGGACATCAGTGACGTCACTCGTCAGGCTGCCGATGGAGAGGAGAAGCGCAGCGCAGGATAGGTAAGTGTGTCTATGTATGTGTGTCTGTCTGTCTGTGTGTATCTGTCTGTCTGTGTGTGTCTATGTGTGTGTGTGTGTGTTCCTAATGCTACCTAATGTGGGGAACACAATGCTACCTAATGTGGGAAACACAATGCTACCTTCCTAATGTGGGGAAACTGCTACCTTCCTAATGTGGGTGAACTGCTACATTCCTAATGTGGGGAACATGCTACCTTCCTAATGTGGGGAAACTGCAACCTTCCTACTGTGGGGAACATGCTACCTTCCTAATGTGGAGAACATGCTACCTTCCTAATGTGGGGAAACTGCAACCTTCCTAATGTGGGGAACATGCTACCTTCCTAATGTGGGGAACATGCTACCTTCCTAATGTGGGGAAACTGCAACCTTCCTAATGTGGGGAGCATGCTACCTTCCTAATGTGGGGAGCATGCTACCTTCCTAATGTGGGGAAACTGCTACCTTCCTAATGTGGGGTAACTTCTACCTTCCTAATGTGGGGAACATGCTACCTTCCTAATGTGGGAGAACTGCTACCTTCCTAATGTGGGGAACATGCTACCTTCCTAATGTGGGGAAACTGCAACCTTCCTAATGTGGGGAACATGCTACCTTCCTAATGTGGGGAACATGCTACCTTCCTAATGTGGGGAAACTGCTACCTTCCTAATGTGAGGAAACTGCTGCCTACCTAATGCTCCCCCCCCCAAGAAGTAGCACCCCCCATCATCCGTCAGCTCATGCTATTACCATAGGGGGCTAGGGGGAATAGGGAGGGGGTTCCTGGTGGATGATGAGGGGCACATGATGGGGGCATTATATGTGAGAAGCGCTCGATGGGGGCATTATAAGTGAGGGGCGCATGATTGGGGCATTATATGTGAGGGGCGCATGATGGGGGCAATATATGTGAGGAGCACATGATGGGGACATTATATGTAAGGGGTGCATGCGGCCCAGCCTCACCCAGCCGCTACCTTCAGTAGTTTGAGACCCCTGATTTAACCCCTTCCCTAATAAATGTAAGAATCAACCCCTTTTCCCATATAAAAAAATAAACTGTATAAATAAAAATAAACATATGTGGTATCGCCGCATGCGTAATTGCCGAACTATAAAAATATATACCGTAGGTAATTAAACCGCATGGTCAATGGCGTACGCGCAAAAAAATTCCTAAGTCCAAAATAGAGTATTTTTGGTCACTTTTTATATAATGAAAAAAAAGAATAAAAAGCGATCAAAAAGTCTGATCAATACATAAATGGTACCACTAAAAACTTCAGATCACAAAAGAAATTAGCCCTCATACCGCGCCATACGCGGAAAAATAAAAAAGTTACAGGGGTCAAAAGATGACAATTTTAAATGTATTCATTTTTGTGCGTGTAGTTATGATTTTTTTCCAGAAATACGACAAAATCAAACCTATATAAGTAGGATATCATTTTAACTAGAGATGAGCGAACTTACAGTAAATTCGATTCGACACGAACTTCTCGGCTCGGCAGTTGATGACTTATCCTGCATAAATTAATTCAGCTTTCAGGTGCTCCGGTGGGCTGGAAAAGGTGGATACAGTCCTAGGAAAGACTCTCCTAGGACTGTATCCACCTTTTCCAGCCCACGGGAGCACCTGAAAGCTGAACTAATTTATGCAGGAAAAGTCATCAAATGCCGAGCCAAGAAGTTCGTGACAAATCGAATTTACCAAAAAAATGCATTGCGTAGAAACAGAAGATGACTGATTGGGGGGTCCGGCCGCTGGGTTCATTATATTCAGAACGCTGGGTTCAGGCGGTTGTGGTTGTGATTTCACACCACGCCCCCTCCATTCATGTCCAGAGGCCAAACCCCCTACGATCAGACATCTTATCCCCTGAATACTGTTGAGTACAGGTATAACAATATGCAATAAGCTCCCTCCAATGGTGGTTGCAGGTAGCTCCATACCTGGCTGCTATCAGGAGCAGACAGTATTGAGGGGTGGACATAATTTACTGGCATAAAGTAGTGGGAATGATTGACAGCATTATAATAAGAGATCTCACAATGAAACATTACATTTTATTATAGAGCATAATTGTATTTATTTATTTAGTTGCATCAGATATTTACCTTTTTAAATTATGCTTTTCCTGTCTACATATATCACTGAGCAACAGATAATTGACGTGTTCACTTCTTTCTACACTGCTCAAAAAAATAAAGGGAACACTTAAACAACACAATGTAACTCCAAGTCAATCCCACTTCTGTGAAATCACACTGTCCACTCAGGAATCAACACTGATTGACAATCAATTTCACATGCTGTTGTGCAAATGGAACAGACAATAGGTGAAAATTATAGGCAATTAGCAAGACACCTCCAATAAAGGGATGGTTCTGCAGGTGGTGACCACAGACCACTTCTCAGTTCCTATGCTTCCTGGCTGATGTTTTGGTCACTTTTGAATGCTGGCGGTGCTTTCACTCTAGTGGTAGCATGAGACGGAGTCTGCAACCCCCACAAGTGGCTCAGGTAGTGCAGTTAATCCAGGATGGCACATCAATGGAAGCTGTGGCAAGAAGGTTTGCTGTGTCTGTCAGCATGGTGTCCAGAGCATGGAGGCGCTACCAGGAGACAGGCCAGTACATCACGAGACGTAGAGGAGACCGTAGGAGGGCAACAACCCTGCAGCAGGACCACTACCTCCGCCTTTGTGAAAGGAGGACAACTGCTAGAGCCCTGCAAAATGACCTCCAGCAGGCCACAAATGTGCATGTGTCCACTCAAACGGTCGGAAACAGACTCCATGAGGGTGGTATGAGAGCCCGACGTCCACAGGTGGGGGTTGTGCTTACAGCCCAACACCGTGCAAGATGTTTGCCATTTGTCAGAGAACACAAGATTGGCAAATTCGCCACTGGCGCCCTGTGCTCTTCACAGATGAAAGCAGGTTCACACTAAGCACATGTGACAAACGTGACAGAGTCTGGAGAATGTTCTGCTGCCTGCAACATCCTCCAGCACCGGTTTGGTGGTGGGTCAGTAATGATGTGGGGTGGCATTTCTTTGGGGGGCCGCACAGCCCTCCAAGTGCTTGCCAGAGGTAGCCTGACTGCCATTAGGTACCGAGATGAAATCCTAAGACCCCTTATGAGACCATATGCCGATACCGTTTGCCCTGGGTTCCTCCTAATGCAAGGCAATGCTAGACCTCATGTGACTGGAGTGTGTCAGCAGTTCCTGCAAGAGAAAGACATTGATGCTATGGATTGAGTACATCTGGGACATCATGTGTCGCTCCATCCACCAACGCCACATTGCACCACAGGCGGATGCTTTAGTCCAGATCTGGGAGGACATCCCTTAGGACAGTGGTTCTCAACCTTTTTGGTGACTGTACCCCCAAAGGCTGAAAGTATGTCCGCGGGTACCCCCCTCGCGCGGAACTTGCGCTCGAGGGGTACCCGCGGACAAAAGGCGTGTTCTTACCTTTATACTAATGCATCCCCCCTCCATCTTTATCCCCTTGTGTTATTATTCCTCCTCCATCTTTATCCCCTTGTGCTATTATTCCCTCCTCCATCTTTATCCCCTTGTGTCATTATTCCCTCCTCCATCTTAATCCCCTTGTGTTATTATTCCCCCTCCATCTTAATCCCCTTGTGTTATTATTCCCCCTCCATCTTAATCCCCTTGTGTTATTATTCCCCCTTCATCTTAATCCCCTTGTGTTATTATTCTACCTCCACCATCTTTATCCCCTTTCCCCATTCCTCCTCCTCCATTTTTATCCCCTTGTGTTATTATTCCTCCTCCATCTTTATCCCCTTGTGTTATTATTCCTCCTTCATCTTTATCCCCTTGTCTTATTAATCCTCCTCCATCTTTATCCCCTTGTCCCATTATTCCACCTCCATCTTTATCCCCTTATGTTATTAATCCCCCTCCATCTTTATCCCCTTGTGTTATTATTCCTCCTCCATCTTTATCCCCTTGTGTTATTATTCCTCCTCCTCCATCTTTATCTCCTTGTGTTATTATTCCTCCTCCATCTTTATCCCCTTGTGTTATTATTCCTCCTCCATCTTTATCCCCTTGTGTTATTATTCCTCCTCCATCTTTATCCCCTTGTGTTATTATTCCTCCTCCATCTTTATCCCCTTGTGTTATTATTCCCCCTCCATCTTAATCCCCTTGTCCAATTATTCCCCCTCCATCTTAATACCCTTGTACTATTATCCCCCCCTCCATCTTTATCCCCTTGTGCCATTATTCCCCCTCCCTCTGATCCCCTTGTGTTATTATTCCTCCTCCATCTTTATCCCCTTGTGTTATTATTCCTCCTTCATCTTTATCCCCTTGTCTTATTAATCCTCCTCCATCTTTATCCCCTTGTCCCATTATTCCACCTCCATCTTTATCCCCTTATGTTATTAATCCCCCTCCATCTTTATCCCCTTGTGTTATTATTCCTCCTCCATCTTTATCCCCTTGTGTTATTATTCCTCCTCCTCCATCTTTATCTCCTTGTGTTATTATTCCTCCTCCATCTTTATCCCCTTGTGTTATTATTCCTCCTCCATCTTTATCCCCTTGTGTTATTATTCCCCTCCATCTTTATCCCCTTGTGTTATTATTCCTCCTCCATCTTTATCCCCTTGTGTTATTATTCCCCCTCCATCTTAATCCCCTTGTCCAATTATTCCCCCTCCATCTTAATACCCTTGTACTATTATCCCCCCCTCCATCTTTATCCCCTTGTGCTATTATTCCCCCTCCCTCTGATCCCCTTGTGTTATTATTCATCCTCCATCTTTATCCCCCTTGTGTTATTATTCCTCCTCCATCTTTATCCCCTTGTACTATTATTCCTCCTCCATCTTTATCCCCTTGTACTATTATTCCTGCTCCATCTTTATCCCCTTGTGTTATTATTCCTCCTCCATCTTTATCCCTTTGTTATTATTCCTCCTCCATCTTTATCCCTTGTGTTATTATTCCTCCTCCATCTTTATCCCCTTGTGTTATTATTCCTCCTCCATCTTTATCCCCTTGTGTTATTATTCCTCCTCCATTTTTATCCCTTTGTTATTATTCCTCCTCCATCTTTATCCCCTTGTGTTATTATTCCTCCTCCATCTTTATCCCCTTGTGTTATTATTCCTTTTCCATCTTTATCCCCTTGTGTTATTATTCCTCCTCCATCCTTATCCCTTTGTGTTATTATTCCTCCTCCATCTTTATCCCCTTGTGTTATTATTCCTCCTCCATCTTTATCCCCTTGTGTTATTATTCCTCCTCCATCTTTATCCCCTTGCGCAATGATTCCCCCCTCCATCTTTATCCCCTTGTGTTATTATTCCCCCTCCATCTTTATCCCCTTGTGTTATTATTCCTCCTCCATTTTTATCCCCTTGTGTTATTATTTCTCCTCCATTTTATCCCCTTGTGTTATTATTCCACCTCCATCTTAATCCCCTTGTGTTATTATTCCCCCTCCATCTTAATCCCCTTGTCCAATTATTCCCCCTCCATCTTAATACCCTTGTACTATTATCCCCCCCCCTCCATCTTTATCCCCTTGTGCTATTATTCCCCCTCCCTCTGATCCCCTTGTGTTATTATTCATCCTCCATCTTTATCCCCCTTGTGTTATTATTCCTCCTCCATCTTTATCCCCTTGTACTATTATTCCTCCTCCATCTTTATCCCCTTGTACTATTATTCCTGCTCCATCTTTATCCCCTTGTGTTATTATTCCTCCTCCATCTTTATCCCTTTGTTATTATTCCTCCTCCATCTTTATCCCCTTGTGTTATTATTCCTCCTCCATCTTTATCCCCTTGTGTTATTATTCCTCCTCCATCTTTATCCCCTTGTGTTATTATTCCTCCTCCATCTTTATCCATTTGTTATTATTCCTCCTCCATCTTTATCCCCTTGTGTTATTATTCCTCCTCCATCTTTATCCCCTTGTGTTATTATTCCTTTTCCATCTTTATCCCCTTGTGTTATTATTCCTCCTCCATCCTTATCCCTTTGTGTTATTATTCCTCCTCCATCTTTATCCCCTTGTGTTATTATTCCTCCTCCATCTTTATCCCCTTGTGTTATTATTCCTCCTCCATCTTTATCCCCTTGCGCAATGATTCCCCCCTCCATCTTTATCCCCTTGTGTTATTATTCCCCCTCCATCTTTATCCCCTTGTGTTATTATTCCTCCTCCATTTTTATCCCCTTGTGTTATTATTTCTCCTCCATTTTATCCCCTTGTGTTATTATTCCACCTCCATCTTAATCCCCTTGTGCTATTATTCCCCCTCCATCTTAATCCCCTTGTGCCATTATTATCCAATATGGCAAAAGGGGATCAGAGGGAGGGGGAAATAATAGCACAAGGGGATTAAGATGGAGGGGGGTAATCAACCCTCCCCCTCCATATTAATCCCCTTGTGCCATCATTCCCCCTCCTCTGATCCCCTTTTGCCATATTGGACAATAATGGCAGGCACAAGGGGATTAATATGGAGGGGTGGGGGGTTGATTATCCCTCCCTCCATCTTAATCCCCATGTGTCATTATTCCTCCCTCTCTCTGATCCCCTTTTGCCATTTCCCCCCCTCCATATTAATCCCCTTCTGCCATTATTATCCGATATGGCAAAAGGGGATCATAGGAAGGGGGAATGGCTCAAGGGGATTAAGATGGAAGGGGAGAGGGATAATGGCGGAGGGGGGATGGGGAGTAATAAAGCACAAGGCATACATCCCCCCTCCGTCCCATATAGTCCCCCTCCGTCCCATACAGTCCCCCTCCGTGCCATACAGTTGTGTCTAACTTTTTGTTTTTCACAATTGAAAAAAGGAGAAAAAGACTGGCAACCACAAAAAATGCACGCCACCATATGTACAAATGAATATAAATATTACTTTATTAAAAAAACCACAAAGGGAGAGACCGTCTTAAAAACACTTAAAAACACAAATAAATGTTCAGAGAGAAGGGATGTAACCCTACCTCAACCCCCTAACCGACGCTAAATAGCGTGTCGGTGGAAAACTGTCCACAAGATCAATACAAATAAACCCTGCCAAGTCCACAAAAAATAAATACTGCAATATAAATAGCGAATAGATGTTATATAAGCAATGCCCTCACACAAAAAATACCAAGAATGTGACCAAAAGAGAAAGTGTATATATATATATATAATATTTAAATAATGATCCTGAACAATAATTAATGCAGTGCCACTATATACTTAACAACATAACACCAGAGTGCTGAAGGCACCGGAAAATATGTATATATGACAAGCCTATACTCCTAACCAAAGAAGAAATGTGTAGTATTTAAACAAAGAAAATAACTGAAAAAATATACTCAAGGACTTGGACCCATAGAAGAAATATAAGGGTGCACAGACATGGGACAGTTTCCACCGCAAGATAGGGGGACAGCTTGCTCCACGCATTCTGCCACCCACTACGGCGGCTTCCTCAGGAGTACATCCCCCCTCCGTCCCATATAGTCCCCCTCCGTTCCATACAGTCCCCCTCAGTGCCATACAGTTGTGTCTAACTTTTTGTTTTTATCATTTACCTGGCGTCCTGCGGTCCCCTGTGGCCTGTCCCTGGATGCAGCGCGCCATGTTCGGCGGGGCCGCACTGATGTGTGACCTCCTCCTGTGCAGCAGGTCCGCACAAGGTCAAGGGAGGTCACACGTCTCCCCAGCAACCACGCAGCTCACTCACAGTAGTGAGTAGCTTGGGCCGCGGCTACTGTACAGTGAGCTGTCGCCGTTCTCCGCTATGAGATGTCAAATACTGGCCAATGCATTGCCGGTATATGACAGCGCTTTTGCGTACCCCCTGACAGCCCCTGGCATACCCCTAGGGGTACACCTACCCCAGGTTGAGAACCCAGGCCTTAGGAGACCATCCGCCACCTCATCAGGAGCATGCCCAGGAATTGTAGGGAGGTCATACGGGCACGTGGAGGCCACACACACTACTGAGCCTCATTTTGACTTGTTTTAAGGACATTACATCAAAGTTGGATCAGCCTGTATTGTGGTTTTCCACTTTGATTTTGAGTGTGACTCCATATCCAGACCTCCATGGGTTGATAAATTAGATTTCTGTCACGATTCGGCTGGCTGGAGGTGGATCCTCTGTGCCAGAGAGGGATTGGCGTGGACCGTGTCGGTGGACCGGTTCTAAGTTGCTACTGGTATTCACCAGAGCCCGCCGCAAAGCGGGATGGTCTTGCAGCGGCGGTAGCAACCAGGTCGTATCCACCGGCAACGGCTCAACCTCTCTGACTGCTGAGATAAGCGCGGTACAAGGGAGTAGACAAGAGCAAGGTCGGACGTAGCAGAAGGTCAGGGCAGGCAGCAAGGATCGTAGTCAGGGGCAACGGCAGGAGGTGTGGAACACAGGCTAAGAACACACAAGGAAACGCTTTCACTGGCACAATGGCAACAAGATCCGGCGAGGGAGTGCAGGGGAAGTGAGGTATAAGTAGGGAAGTGCACAGGTGAAGGTACTGATTAAAACCTGATGCGCCAATCAGTGGCGCACCGGCCCTTTAAATCGCAAAGAGCTGGCGCGCGCGCCCTAAGAAGCGGGGCCGCGCACGCCGGGACAGCACAGACGGGGAACGGGTCTGGTAAGGGAATCGAGATGCGCATCGCGAGGGGGGCGCGTCCCGCATCGCAAATCGCATCCCAGCTGGGAACATTATCGCGGCGTACCCGGTCAGCAGGTCTGACCGGGGCGCTGTGAATAAGAGAACGCTGTGAGCGCTCCGGGGAGGAGCGGGGACCCGGAGCGCTCGGCGTAACTGTACCCCCCCCCCCCTTGGGTCTCCCCCTCTTCTTGGAACCTGAGAACCTGAGGATAAGACTCTTGTCCAGGATGTTGTCCTTAGGTTCCCATGATCTCTCCTCTGGGCCGCAATTCTCCCAGTCAACCAAAAATAATTTTTTACCTCTGACCGTCTTGGATGCCAGAATTTCCTTCACCGAAAAAATGTCAGAGGACCCGGAAACTGGAGTGGGAGAAACAACTTTGGGAGAGAAGCGGTTAAGTAAGGAGAGAGACATGGAAAGCATTGGGAATACGGAGAGAAGGAGGAAGAAGGAGTTTGTAAGAGACAGGGTTGATCTGGCACTTGACTTTGAAAGGACCAAGATAACGTGGTCCCAGTTTATAACTGGGGACACGAAAGCGGACATACTTGGCGGAGAGCCATACCTTGTCTCCGGGAGAAAAAATGGGGGGAATTCTTCTTTTCTTATCGGCATATTTTTTCATCCGGGATGAAGCCTGTAAAAGAGAATTTTGAGTCTCTTTCCATATGGTGGAGAGGTCCCGAGTCACTTCATCAACAGCGGGCAAACCAGAGGGCATGGGAGTGGGGAGGGGGGGAAGAGGGTGACGGCCGTACACCACGAAGAATGGGGATTTAGCAGAGGATTCGGAGACTCTGAAATTGTACGAGAATTCGGCCCATGGTAGAAGATCTGCCCAGTCATCCTGGCGGGAGGAAACAAAATGTCGCAAATAGTCACCCAGAACCTGATTAATTCTTTCTACTTGCCCATTGGATTGGGGATGATAAGAAGATGAGAAGTTTAATTTGATTTTGAGCTGATTACAGAGGGCCCTCCAGAATTTAGACACAAATTGAACGCCTCTATCCGAGACGATATGCGTGGGCAACCCGTGAAGGCGAAAAATGTGTATAAAAAATTGCTTCGCCAACTGAGGTGCCGAAGGAAGACCTGGAAGAGGGATAAAATGTGCCATCTTGGAGAATCGATCAACGACCACCCAAACAACTGTGTTGCCATGGGATAAAGGTAAGTCAGTAATAAAGTCCATACCAATCTGAGACCAAGGTCGTTCAGGAACAGGCAGAGGATGGAGGAGACCAGCAGGCTTCTGGCGAGGGGTCTTGTCCCAGGCACAGACTGTACAAGCCTGCACGAAATCAACAACATCAGTTTCCAGGGTAGGCCACCAATAAAATTGAGAAATGAGTTGGATGGATTTTTTGATGCCAGCATGGCCTGCGAGGTGAGAGGAGTGTCCCCACTTGAGAATCCTGAGGCGCTGGCGTGGAGAGACGAAGGTCTTCCCTGGAGGAGTTTGTCTGATGGAAGCTGGAGAAGTGGAGATCAGACAGTCCGGAGGAATAATGTGTTGCGGGGAAGCTTCCACTTCAGAGGCATCTGATGAACGAGAGAGGGCATCAGCCCTAATGTTCTTGTCAGCAGGGCGAAAATGAATTTCAAAGTTAAAACGGGCAAAGAACAACGACCACCTAGCCTGGCGAGGGTTCAGCCGTTGGGCAGACTGAAGATAAGAGAGATTCTTGTGGTCAGTGTATATAATAACTGGATATTTGGATCCCTCCAGCAGGTGCCTCCATTCCTCAAGCGACAATTTTATGGTCAGTAGTTCTCGATCACCAATGGAGTAGTTTTTCTCCGCCGGAGAGAAGGTCCTAGAAAAAAACCCACAAGTAACAGCATGCCCGGAAGAATTTTTTTGTAGGAGAACTGCTCCAGCTCACACCGAGGAGGCGTCTACCTCCAATGAGAAGGGTTTAGATGGGTCAGGTCTGGAGAGTACGGGAGCAGAAGAAAAGCCAGTCTTGAGATGTTTGAAGGCGTCTTCCGCTTGAGGAGGCCAGGACTTAGGGTTGGCGTTTTTCTTGGTTAGGGCCACGATAGGAGCCACAATAGTGGAAAAGTGTGGGATAAATTGTCTGTAATAATTGGCGAACCCCAAAAAACGTTGGATAGCACGGAGTCCGGAGGGGCGTGGCCAATCCAATACGGCAGATAGTTTATCTGGGTCCATTTGTAGTCCCTGGCCAGAGACTAAGTATCCTAGGAAGGGAAGAGACTGACATTCAAAGAGAGATTTTTCCATTTTGGCATATAATTGATTGTCCCGAAGTCTCTGAAGAACCATGCGGACATGCTGGCGGTGTTCTTCTAGGTTAGCAGAAAAAATCTGAATATCGTCTAGGTAAACCACAACACAGGTATATAGAAGATCACGAAAAATGTCATTTACAAAGTCTTGGAAGACGGCAGGGGCGTTGCAAAGGCCAAAGGGCATAACCAGATATTCAAAGTGTCCATCTCTGGTGTTAAATGCAGTCTTCCACTCGTCCCCCTCCCTGATGCGGATGAGATTATAAGCACCTCTTAAGTCCAGCTTGGTAAAGATGTGGGTGCCTCGTAGGTGGTCAAAGAGTTCCGAGATAAGAGGTAGGGGATAGCGGTTTTTTACAGTGATTTTATTAAGTCCGCGGTAATCAATGCAAGGGGGTAGGGAGCCGTCTTTTTTGGAAACGAAAAAAAATCCAGCTCCGGCAGGGGAGGAGGACTTGCGGATAAACCCCTTTTTTAAATTTTCTTGGATGTACTCCGACACGGCTTGAGTTTCCTGAGCAGACAGAGGATAGATTCTTCCCCGGGATGGAGTAGTACCAGGGAGGAGGTCAATAGGACAGTCATAAGGCCTGTGAGGAGGCAAAGTCTCTGCTTGTTTTTTGCAAAAAACATCAGCATAATCCAGATAGGTCTTGGGGAGACCAGATAACGGGGGAACCACAGGGTCTTGACTGACAGTACAGGGAGCAGGCTTAAGACAGTCCTTGTGGCAAGAAGTACCCCAGTTCTTGATTTCCCCAGTGGTCCAATCAAGGGTTGAGGAATGGCGTTGAAGCCACGGTAATCCAAAAGAATTTCTGAAGTGCAGTTAGAGAGGACCAGAAATTCAATTTTTTCGTGATGGGGTCCGATGCACATTAAGAGGGGTTCCGTGCGGTAACGCACAGTACAGTCCAATCTTTCATTATTAACAGAGTCGATGTAGAGGGGTCTGGCGAGACTGGTCACCGGGATGTTGAACCTGTTGATGAAAGAGGCCAAAATAAAATTTCCTGCAGATCCGGAATCCAGGAAGGCCATAGCTGAGAAGGAGAAGGTAGAAGAAGAAATCCGCACAGGCACAGTAAGACGTGGAGAAGCAGAGTTCACATCAAGAGCTGTCTCACCTTTGTGCGGAGTCAGCGTGCGTCTTTCCTGGCGTGGAGGTTGGATAGGACAATCCTTCAAATGTTCGGTACTGGCACAGTACAGGCAAAGGTTCTCCATGTGGCGTTGTGCCTCTCTTGAGGTGTCAAGCGAGACCGGTCAACTTGCATAGCCTCCACGGCGGAAGGCACAGGAACGGATTGCAGTGGACCAGAGGAGAGAGGAGCCGGGGAGAGAAACCACCTCGTGCGAACAAAGTCCATATCCTGGCGGAGCTCCTGACGCCTTTCGGAAAAACGCATGTCAATGCGGGTGGCAAGATGAATAAGTTCATGCAGGTTAGCAGGGATTTCTCGTGCGGCCAGCACATCTTTAATGTTACTGGATAGGCCTTTTTTAAAGGTCGCGCAGAGGGCCTCGTTATTCCAGGACAGTTCGGAGGCGAGAGTACGGAATTGGATGGCGTACTCGCCAACAGAAGAATTACCCTGGACCAGGTTCAGCAGGGCAGTCTCGGCAGAAGAGGCTCGGGCAGGTTCCTCAAAGACACTTCGAAAGAGTGTACAGAGGCAGTGACAGGATCATTGCGGTCCCAGAGCGGTGTGGCCCATGACAGGGCTTTCCCAGACAGAAGGCTGACTACGAAAGCCACCTTTGACCTTTCAGTTGGAAACTGGTCCGACATCATCTCCAAATGCAGGGAACATTGCGAAAGAAAACCACGGCAAAATTTAGAGTCCCCATCAAATTTATCCGGCAAAGATAATCGGAGGCTGGATGCGGCCACTCGCTGCGGAGGAGGTGCAGGAGCTGGCGGAGGAGATGATTGTTGAAGCTGTGGTAGTAGCTGCTGTAGCATCACGGTCAGTTGAGACAGCTGGTGGCCTTGTTGCGCTATCTGTTGCGACCGCTGGGCGACCACCGTGGTGAGGTCGGCGACAACTGGCAGCGGGACCTCAGCGGGATGCATGGCCGGATCTACTGTCACGATTCGGCTGGCTGGAGGTGGATCCTCTGTGCCAGAGAGGGATTGGCGTGGACCATGTCGGTGGACCGGTTCTAAGTTGCTACTGGTATTCACCAGAGCCCGCCGCAAAGCGGGATGGTCTTGCAGCGGCGGTAGCAACCAGGTCGTATCCACCGGCAACGGCTCAACCTCTCTGACTGCTGAGATAAGCGCGGTACAAGGGAGTAGACAAGAGCAAGGTCGGACGTAGCAGAAGGTCAGGGTAGGCAGCAAGGATCGTAGTCAGGGGCAACGGTAGGAGGTCTGGAACACAGGCTAAGAACACACAAGGAAACGCTTTCACTGGCACAATGGCAACAAGATCCGGCGAGGGAGTGCAGGGGAAGTGAGGTATAAGTAGGGAAGTGCACAGGTGAAGGTACTGATTAAAACCTGATGCGCCAATCAGTGGCGCACCGGCCCTTTAAATCGCAAAGACCCGGCGCGCGCGCGCCGGGACAGCACAGACGGGGAACGGGTCTGGTAAGGGAATCGAGATGCGCATCGCGAGCGGGCGCGTCCCGCATCGCGAATCGCATCCCGGCTGGGAACATTATCGCGGCGCACCCGGTCGGCAGGTCTGACCGGGGCGCTGTGAATAAGAGAACGCTGTGAGCGCTCCGGGGAGGAGCGGGGACCCGGAGCGCTCGGCGTAACAATTTCCATTGATAATTTTTGTATGATTTTGTTGTCAGCACATTCCACTATGTAAAGATGAAAGTATTTTATACATTCAGAACTAGGATGTGTTATCTTAGTGTTCCCTTTATTTTTTTGAGCAGTGTATATACCCAAGGCTACCTATTAACTCTCCCTGCTGGAAGCAGTGGTAAACTTAGTAGTTCAGGTTCTTTAATGTTAATCAATTCAGACACACATGAAACCCTTTGTTCAGAGGGAGGGAGAGGATGCACATGACATAAGCTAGTACATCAATAACCAGTATGGGGCTTTAACATCCAGTACCTGCAAGAATAGGAATGTCCACACAGCAAGGGCCTGATATTCTCTATTAGTCATGCAGAATTCTAGAAGCTATACATTGAATGTATTACTGTTTATGGGTGAACTATAATCAAGACAAAAATAACACAGTGGAAGTTAGATTTTTTTCTCTGTATAACTGCATGAAGTGACAATACCCATTTACAATCCACATATGGAAAGTTTATATTTATTGTGTGTTTATATTTTTTTTAGGAAAAAAGCTAATCTGTAGGCTTCATTTTTGCACTACATAGATCAGAATATCAGCACCTTGTGCCACAGTGTAGGGTCTATACTAAAATGAAACTAACAGAAAACACATCTAACTTCTTTTGTGGATTCATCCTTACCATTCATTTTATCACTGGCCATCCATTTAAATGGCTGTTGGGTGCAGTTGGGTCATTTGGTCCACTGTGGTAAGTTGTTGCTAAAATACCAAACAAGCCCCCTGACCCTTGATCAACCATATGTGGCCCACCACTGTGCGATCTTTAGGAGTTCTGTTTCAGAAATACTTGAACCATTCCTCTGGGCCCCAATAGTTTGCCTGTAGTTAAAGACACTAAGGTCACGACATTTACCCAACAGTCTTTATACTTTTTATCTTTCTCTTTAAATTTTCAATAAATCAAGACTATATTTCCACAGGCAAATGGATAAAATAAGCTGTTGCTCTAAGCCCACTATAAATAATTACCTATTTTAGTCTTCTTGTATCCTGTGAAGACAGAAGCCTCTTGTTTTAACTACAGTCTTCTATTTTAAGTGAACAGTAAACTTAAGAAGTCCAAGATACAATGTATAAATGGAAAAATGTGATCAGTAGGAGGTCGCTGTCACGATGCCGGCTGGCAGGAGGTGGATCCTCTGTGCCAGAGAGGGATTGGCGAGGACCGTGCTAGTGGACCGGTTCTAAGTCACTACTGGTTTTCACCAGAGCCCGCCGCAAAGCGGGATGGTCTTGCTGCGGCGGTAGTGACCAGGTCGTATCCACTAGCAACGGCTCAACCTCCTTGACTGCTGAAGATAGGCGCGGTACAAGGGAGTAGACAGAAGCAAGGTCGGACGTAGCAGAAGGTCGGGGGCAGGCGGCAAGGTTCGTAGTCAGGGTGGATAGCAAAAGTTCTGGTACACAGGCTTTGGACACACAAAACGCTTTCACTGGCACAAGGCAACAAGATCCGGCAAGGGAGTGCAAGGGAGGAGATCAGATATAGCCAGGGAGCAGGTGGAAGCCAAATAAGCTAATTGGGCCAGGCACCAATCATTGGTGCACTGGCCCTTTAAGTCTCAGGGAGCTGGCGCGCGCGCGCTCTAGAGAGCGGAGCCGCACGCGCCAGCACATGACAGCAGGGGACGGGAACGGGTAAGTGACCTGGGATGCGATTCGCGAGCGGGCGCGTCCCGCTGTGCGAATCGCATCCCCGACGGCCATGACAGTGCAGCGCTCCCGGTCAGCGGGACCGACCGGGGCGCTGCGGAGAGAGAGACGCCGTACGCGCTCCGGGGAGGAGCGGGGACCCGGAGCGCTAGGCGTAACAGTACCCCCCCCCCCTTAGGTCTCCCCTTCTCTTTGTCCGGTAACTGCCTCCGCTGGGATGAGGACACCGGGAAAGGATGGAGGGATTCCTCAACGGCAGGCAGTACAGCAGGAGTGGGAATGGGGAGGGAGGGCAGAGGGCGAGGCCTGGCACGGGGCAGTGTGACACCAGGACGAGGGCCATGAGGAGGCACCGAGGCTTGCCTGACTGGACTGGGAGGGGGGGAGAGGCACTTCTTATGGCAGGCAGAGTCCATAAAGACCTTAGGGAGACCGGATACAGGGGGAACCACAGGGTCACGGCAGGGAGTACTGGGAACCGGTTTAAGGCAGTCCTTGAAGCAAGAGGTACCCCAGCTCTTGATCTCCCCTGTGGACCAATCCAGGGTTGGGGAATGGTGTTGAAGCCAGGGTAGTCCAAGGAGAATTTCGGAAGTGCAATTGGAGAGGACCAAAAACTAAATTTTTTCGTGATGAGTTCCGATGCACATTAGGAGGGGCTCCGTGCGGTAACGCACGGTGCAATCCAACCTGGCTCCGTTGACCGCGGAAATGTGGAATGGCTTGACGAGACGGGTCACCGGGATGCGGAATTTATTCACCAAGGACTCCCGAATAAAATTCCCAGTGGCACCAGAGTCCAGGCAGGCCACGGCTGAGAGGGAAGAGCTGGCTGAAGGAGAAATCCGTACAGGCACCGTGAGACGTGGAGAAGCCGACTTAGCATCAAGAGACGCCACACCCACGAGAGCTGGGTGCGAGCGTGCGTTTCCCAGACGTGGAGGACGGATAGGGCAATCCACCAAAAAATGTTCGGTACTGGCACAGTACAGACAAAGATTCTCTTCCTTACGGCGATTCCTCTCTTCCAGGGTCAGGCGAGACCGATCCACTTGCATGGCCTCCTCGGCGGGAGGCCTAGGCGCAGATTGCAATGGAGACTGTGGGAGAGGTGTCCAGAGATCTAAGTCTTTTTCCTGGCGGAGCTCTTGATGCCTCTCAGAAAAACGCATGTCAATGCGAGTGGCTAGATGAATGAGTTCATGCAGGTTAGCAGGAGTTTCTCGTGCGGCCAGAACATCTTTAATGTTGCTGGATAGGCCTTTTTTAAAGGTCGCGCAGAGGGCCTCATTATTCCAGGATAGTTCAGAAGCAAGAGTACGGAATTGTATGGCGTACTCGCCAACGGAAGAATTACCCTGGACCAGGTTCAGCAGGGCAGTCTCAGCAGAAGAGGCTCGGGCAGGTTCCTCAAAGACACTTCGAATTTCCGAGAAGAAGGAGTGTACAGAGGCAGTAACGGGGTCATTACGGTCCCAGAGCGGTGTGGCCCATGACAGGGCTTTTCCAGACAGAAGGCTGACTACGAAAGCCACCTTAGACCTTTCAGTAGGAAACTGGTCCGACATCATCTCCAAGTGCAGGGAACATTGCGAAAGAAAGCCACGGCAAAACTTAGAGTCCCCATTAAATTTGTCCGGCAAGGACAGGCGGAGGCTAGGAGTGGCCACTCGCTGCGGAAGGGGTGCAGGAGCTGGCGGAGGAGATGGTTGCTGCTGTAGCAGAGGCAGAAGTTGCGACTGAAGTTGCTGCACCATGGTGGACACTTCTGACAGCTGGTGGGTTAGATGGGCGATCTGTCGGGATTGCTGGGCGACCACCGTGGTGATATTAGAGATATAAGGCAGAGGGACCTCAGCGGGATCCATGGCCGGATCTACTGTCACGATGCCGGCTGGCAGGAGGTGGATCCTCTGTGCCAGAGAGGGATTGGCGAGGACCGTGCTAGTGGACCGGTTCTAAGTCACTACTGGTTTTCACCAGAGCCCGCCGCAAAGCGGGATGGTCTTGCTGCGGCGGTAGTGACCAGGTCGTATCCACTAGCAACGGCTCAACCTCTCTGACTGCTGAAGATAGGCGCGGTACAAGGGAGTAGACAGAAGCAAGGTCGGACGTAGCAGAAGGTCGGGGGCAGGCGGCAAGGTTCGTAGTCAGGGTGGATAGCAGAAGTTCTGGTACACAGGCTTTGGACACACAAAACGCTTTCACTGGCACAAGGCAACAAGATCCGGCAAGGGAGTGCAAGGGAGGAGATCAGATATAGCCAGGGAGCAGGTGGAAGCCAATTAAGCTAATTGGGCCAGGCACCAATCATTGGTGCACTGGCCCTTTAAGTCTCAGGGAGCTGGCGCGCGCGCGCCCTAGAGAGCGGAGCCGCGCGCACCAGCACATGACAGCAGGGGACGGGAACGGGTAAGTGACCTGGGATGCGATTCGCGAGCGGGCGCGTCCCGCTGTGCGAATCGCATCCCCGACGGCCATGACAGTGCAGCGCTCCCGGTCAGCGGGACCGACCGGGGCGCTGCGGAGAGAGAGACGCCGTACGCGCTCCGGGAGGAGCGGGGACCCGGAGCGCTAGGCGTAACAGTCGCAGTCTTCAGATCTCCCCTGATCAAACATTCATGGAGCCATTACAGCATTGACCGCTATTTGCTGCTAAGAGCTGCAGACACTGTTGGACAGCTTTAAAGGGATTATCCAGGAATAAGAAAACAGGGATAATTTCTTTCAATGACCGCTCCCTGTCTTTCTCCAGTTTGGGTGTGGTTCTGCAGCTCAGTTGCATTGAAGTGAATGGAACCAAGTTGTAATACCACACCCAACCTAGAGACAGACAGGGAGCAGTCTTTGAAATAAATTATACCTGTTTTTTTATTCCTGCATAACCCCTTTAAGGGTATAGAAGCAAACTCTACCTTTCCTTGAGCTGATGGTGGTTGCCAAAGTTATAAAATTTCCTTTTTATTCCTCAGTCAAGTGTCAAGGAGCTGGTACCAGGTTGCTGAAGTGCCATAGTTTGACACACCTCTTAGCTTGCCCTCACCATATTAACTGAGGAATGCCCCAACTGAGGAGTGCCCACTCCAAACGGCAAGGAGAGAAAGAGACAGCACTGTTCTTTATTCTCTCTTCTTGCCTGCTTGATTTCTGCTGTGGCTATGTACAGTGCAGCTCTTTGATCTGATGGGAAAGTCTGGTGTATACAGTACATGATCTGTATATATTTGTATGTATATATATATATATATATATATATATATATATATATATATATATATACACAACAACCAAGTAGACGCAGCAGCACTCCAGCGTAGTGAAAATAGTGACTTTTATTTATCACCAAGATGCAATAGCGACGTTTCAACCACCTCACGTGGCCGTCCTCAAGCCTTGAGCTTGAGGACGGCCACGTGAGGTGGTTGAAACGTCGCTATTGCATCTTGGTGATAAATAAAAGTCACTATTTTCACTACGCTGGAGTGCTGCTGCGTCAACTTGGTTTCTGTATCTAATTGGGGCTCGAGGACCAGGGCCCATCCACAGCCTGCACCCACTGCACCTATTCCTGTTTGAGAGTGCTGCTCCACCTGCTTTTCTATATATATATATATATATATATATATATATATATATATATATATATATACATATATTTGTGGTCGTTGCTACATGACTGAAATGCGTAAAACCCTAATACTAACCTAACAACCAACTGTAACCAATAATCTATCAACCTCAACTAAGCAGTTTGGAGTGTGCCATAACTGCGGCATAAAGAATATGCCTGGAAAAGAGGGCATACCCTGTGGTAAGAGTGATGGAATGAAAAGAAGGGGGGGCGGGTGGGAGCGAAGAACCCACGGCGTCATTGAAGGGAGGAGAGCCGTGAGTTTTATAGTCATCCCGCTCCTCCCACAATTACAGGCCAGCTGCGCAGGCCTTTCCATTTGTGGTCGTTGCTACATGACTGAAATGCGTAAAACCCTAATACTAACCTAACAACCAACTGTAACCAATAATCTATCAACCTCAACTAAGCAGTTTGGAGTGTGCCATAACTGCGGCGTAAAGAATATGCCTGGAAAAGAGGGCAAAACCCGGATTTAAACAAACATTTGTTTATTGCGGATTACAACACAAGAGACTGGAATGCGCTAGCCATTTCTTTGCGAGGGTTAGGGAAATACTGCATGTAGCATCCGCATTTCCAACATCCTAATTACATGATTACGTGGGCTGGGACCCCGTGCTTAGAATTGGCTGTAGCTGCGCCAATACGGAAGGAGTGACCGGATAATGAAGTCGGGACTCCTCCCAGCGACCTGACCGAAATGCGTAAATGTTTGATGAACTGAGAAGTAGTTAGCGGGTTGAACCTGAAATGGAGTAAAAGGTCGTCAGCTGATAGGTTACACAGGCATTCAACAATTCACGGAGGACTGTGACAGGACACCATTTGTGCACGGTGGGGAAAACCGAACAACCACAGTTTGACCCGGTGACGAGGTCTTGGTCTGACTGAGGGACAGCTGGAAATGATCAGAGACATGTGACAGCTGACTGACCTTAGGAAAGGGCGCGTTAATGGTCCGAGTTGTACACTCACCCGGTCTGAGAAACCCATAACAGGCAAGGTACATGGCCGCTTTTAATGTGAGGCTATCACGGATACCCAATGGTGTGGAGTCTAACAAGTCGGACAACTGCCTGAACACGTTGCCTGTGATTGGTTGTCTGACTGGGCTGCGAGGGACTTCCTTCTCAAGGATGCCCTTCAGAGCGGACTTCACCAAGCGAGAAGAGAGTAATGAGTAACTACGGGTATTGGTCAAGGATAAATGGTGTTGGATACCGGCTAGATAACTCTTAATAGTATTGTGGGATAAATGCAGTGTGGAATGGCAAAACCCGACATATGCTAATAGGAAGGGAACTGAAATCTTGTCGCCCTCGGCGTGCTTGGATCTGGATTTGGAAAACGAGTTCCACGCCGTACCATAAATTTTTGCGTATTTGCGGACAAGGCATCTGCTGCAATATACTGGACTCCTTCAACGTGAGCACATGTGAAAGTAAATGTATGTAGTAGGGACAGCCAAACTAACCGTCTAGCCAAGCTCATTTATCTATAACATAGCTGACCGTCTAACACCAGGACAGAGAGAGAGTATCCGAAGACTTGACGGATGAGAATTGTATACGTGACTGGACCTAGACAAGTATGTGCCCGGTGACAAGAGCGAAACGTTATACAAGTACCTTAACAACCTAGAACACCCTGAAAAGCATCTTTAGGAACGAGACTACACGGAGAAAGGAGCGCATCGACAACGCAAGCAATCACAACCTGAAAGCGTGTCAGGTTCATGAGGTGATTACTTGGACAACAATAATCAACTCTTTAAACCAGGACAGAGGGAAAGTATCCGAAGACGTGTTGGACGAGAATCGTATGCGTAACCGGGCCTAGACGAGTATGCGCCCGGTGACAAGTGCGAAACGTTATACAAGTATCATATCAACCTAGAACACCATGAAGCACATTTTTGGGACATGACTACACATAGAAAGGAGCGCATCGACAACGCAAGCAATCACAACCTGAAAGCGTGTCAAGTTCATGAGGTGATTACTTGGAGAACAATGTACGACACTTTAAACCAGAACAGAGGGAAAGTATGCGAAGACGTGTCGGACGAGAATCGTATGCGTAACCGGGACTAAACGAGTATGCGCCCGGTGACAAATGCGAAACGTTAAACGAGTACCATATCAACCTAGAACACCATGAAGCACATTTTTGGGACATGACTACACATAGAAAGGAGCGCATCGACAACGCAAGCAATCACGACCTGAAAGCGTGTCAGGTTCATGAGGTGATTACTTGGACAACAATAAGAAACTCTTTAAACCAGGAGAGAGGGAAAGTATGCGAAGACGTGTCGGACGAGAATTATATGCGTAACTGAGTCTAGATAAGTGTGTGCCCAGTGGTAAGTGCGAAAGTTCATACGAGTACCATTACAACCCAAAACATCGTGAATTCCGTTTTTGAGAACGTGACTAAATCATAAAAGAGGTGCACCGACGACACAAGTAAACACAACCTGAAGACGTGTCAGGTTCATGAGGTGATTACTTGGATACTAAAACAAATCTTATCACCTACGTGTGGCGTTATTGCTGTTCTGAAGGTGTGTCAGTAACAACCGTGCAACGTACTCCCTGCAGGCGTGGGAGGCATGATGGGTATACATCACCTATGTGTGGCGTGTCAGTCATAACAATTATGCGACGTACCCTTTCTGTAACATGACAGGCTTAACAGGTAAATACCACCTATGCGTAGTGTCAGTGTCGTTCAGAAGGCATGTCAGTACCAACGATAATGAGACTTACCCCGTCTGCAACGGTTTACTGGGTCAGCCCCGCCTGTGCGTCGTGTAATAGTCGTTCTGAATATGTGTCAGCAGCGACAACTGCTATGTATCACCCTGCCTATATAAAGATGCGTGCAGAACGACTACGTGTGAAACTGTCGTGAACCGCTAAGCATGGCTATACCACCAACTTGATGAACCTATACTCGGGCCAACCATAAACGCGTATAGGCCACCAGTGAATGCCTGAAGCTAACCACGACCTGATGGCAGAGAATATGCCGGCAAGTAGTAACTATTATAACCACATACCTGCGTACAGGGCCACACCCCATGTGCTGTATGAGCATGTGCGCTGCACAAAACTGCGGGCGTACGAACTTCACAAATAGCGCAAGTGCATGTACAGAACCCATGCCACGAGTGCACACGCAGCCTGATTCCCGCGTGCACCCGAGTAATATAACCCTCCAAACACGCGTGATACAGGTCCTGCGAGCGGGTGTGCAGCACAAACCTTATGAGTGCATGCTCAGTAGTAATTCTATGAGCGTGGGCCATGTAATACTATAAACGTGCGTACAGTGTGACTCGTATGAGCGTGTACAAAGTATGAATCCTATGAGTGTGTACAACATGACTCCTACAAGAGTGTGTGTAGTATGAACCCTGCAGGCGAGTACAAGCGTGTATACCACGTAAACCTACGAGCAAGTGTACAGAATGGATGCTACATTGATATGCACCGCATGAACTTTATGAATTATGCAAGCGAGTGTACCGTATAAAAGCTACCGCGAATGTACTGCATAATCCTAACGCGTGTAAAGTAAGAATCCAACAAGCGTGTGTACAGTGTGTACTGTGTACAGCATGAATCTTATAAGTGTGTACGCAGCATAATGCTACAAGTATGTATAAGCGTGTGTATAGAGTAAATGCTACAAGCATGCACCCCCGAACTATGCGCAAGTGTGAGTGCAGTATGAATGCTACAAGCAAGCGTACAGCATGAACCCTAAGGGTGAATGTACAATATAATCCTACAAGCGAGTGTACAGTATGAAACCTGTAGGCAAGTAAACGGTATAAACTCTACAAGTGTGTACTGTATGAATCTTACAAGCGTGTGTGCAGTATAAACCTTACAAAGGGGGTGTACAGTATGACCCTAAAAGCGTGTGTACGGTATAAAACTACAAGCGCGTAGAGAACGAATGAACCCTATAAGCGTGTGTGGCGTATAAATGTTACCGGCATGAATCCTACCAACGTGTATGGGTACCAGGATGTGTACAGCATGAACCCTACGGCATGATTCCTATAAGTGAGAATCGTAGCTTCACAACAGCTGGAGGCACACCGCCCGGAAACACAGAAATATAAATAAATGAAAAGTAAACTGTGAGGAAGTTAGTTAAGAGACAAAGATTGGAAGTGAGCGCAGCTGTTGGTGTAGCGTGCCTTACACTGACCAGATTGGCAGCTGTGGGGGTGAAGCATAAGGCCACAGGGTGGGGCGGAGCGGTGAGTCCAATTGAGTGTAAAGGTGTGCGAGTCTCAGTATACCGGAGACACATATAGATCCTCCCAGCAGCACAGAACTAAAAAATGTGATAATGAAATATATGTGCAGGAGGCTGTTCACATAGAGCGGTAATGATATGCATGTGCAGGAGACTGTTCACATAGTGCGGTGATGATAAACATGTGCAAGAAGCCTAACACATAGTGCGGTAATCATATACATGTGCAAGAAGCCTAACACATAGTGCGGTAATCATATACATGTGCAAGAAGCCTAACACATAGTGCGGTAATCATATACATGTGCAAGAAGCCTAACACATAGTGCGGTAATGATATACATGTGCAAGAAGCCTAACACATAGCGCGGTAATCATATACATGTGCAAGAAGCCTAACACATAGCGCGGTAATCATATACATGTGCAAGAAGCCTAACACATAGTGCGGTAATCATACACATGTGCAAGAAGCCTAACACATAGCGCGGTAATGATATACATGTGCAAGAAGCCTAACACATAGTGCAGTAATGATATACATGTGCAGGAGACTGTTCACATAATGCAGCAATCAAATACATATGCAAGAAGCCTAACACATAATGCGGTAATGATATGCATGTGCAGGAGACTGTTCACACAATGCAGTAATCATAGTGCAGTAATGATATACATGTGCAGGAGACTGTTCACACAATGCAGCAATCAAATACATATGCAAGAAGCCTAACACATAATGCGGTAATGATATGCATGTGCAGGAGACTGTTCACACAATGCAGTAATCATATACATGCGTAGCAAGCCGTTCACATGGCGCGGCAATGATATGCACGTGCAAGAGGCTGTTCACATAACAAAGTAATCGTATGCATGTGCAGCAAGCCGTTCACATAGTGCGGTAATGATATGCACGTGCAGGAGGCCGTTCACATAGTGCGGTAATGATATACACGTGCAGGAGGCTGAACACATAATAAAGCAAGCCATAAGAAAACACATACATGCGCAGCAAGCCGTACACCTAGTGCGGTAATGATATGCTCGTGCAGGAGGCTGTTCGCATAACAAAGTAGCCATATACATGCGCAGCAAGCCGTATGTAATCATATGCAGCTGAAAACTGTAAAATGCTACCGGCGAATGCCGAATGCCGATATATAATACAATAACCTGGGGCCGGGCTGACCAAGGGTTTCCCTGAACTCCGGCTCACCTCCGGAGTCCGGGAACCGCCAGCGTTACCCCCGGTCAGCCACAGCCACTTACCACCACCATGCCGGCTGAAGCGAGGTTCCTGTCAGCTGACTTGTGCAGTCAGCTGACCGGTGGGAACGTGACTCCACTTCCTGCCGACATCACGTGACAACCCTCAAGCAAAGAACCCACGGCGTCATTGAAGGGAGGAGAGCCGTGAGTTTTATAGTCATCCCGCTCCTCCCACAATTACAGGCCAGCTGCGCAGGCCTTTCCATATATATTTATATATATTTATACAGGAAAAATCACTGCAGCATGCACAATTGAAGTGAATGGAGTGTAGCTTTATTCCATGTGTTAGAATAAAACTACATTCCATACACTTTAGTTGTGGTGCTGTGGTGATTTTTCCTATTTGTATACATATGTGGCCCTGGAATTGGGACATCTCACCTATAGCACCGAATGCTACTGCTCCCTTGTGTAAAAGTGCTGTTTCTTCTCTCCCTGTTAATATATCATTTTGCAACAGCTGGAGTCTACACCCCTCAAGGAACGTAACAAGAGTTACACTGAGTACTTACACCTCACAGGTTTTTTGAACAATGGGCCGTAAAATTTAAATAATAAGACTTTTAACACTGAATTGCTGGTGTTACCCCTTGCTACGGCCGGCGATATGCTAAGCGCAGTATGACTCATCGTCCCCAAGAAGCAGACCGGCTCCGGAGTATCGGGAAACTGATAGCAGCGGAACGGGGGAACATCGGAAAATGAGTTAAAGTTTGTTTTGTTACTTTTTGCAGCCTGGCACAGGGGATTATGAAAAATTTCCACTACAGATCTCCTTTAATTAGATCTTCTTAGATCTGTGATGTTTAGACCTCGGATGTAGGAGTAACGAGTGGTTATTTGTCTATGTATATTCTACACTTTGTTTCAAAAGAAAAAGGAAAAAAAATTAGAATAAAAACGAAAAAAGTGGAGAATTCGACAAATGGTAAGTCCCTTTTTTAGCTTGTCTAAACCTTAAAGGACATCTGCAGCGTGATTAACACTTATCCCCTATCCCCAGGATAGGGGATAAGTGTTTGATCGCGGGGGGTCCGACCGCTGGGACCCTCTGTGATCTCCTGTACGGGGCCACGGCTGTCCCGTGCAGGGGGCGTGTCGGCCGCAGCATGACGTTTCGGCCGGCACGCCTCCTCCATACATCTCTATGGGAGAGGCGGGGAGGCAGCGTTTGTGCCTCGCCGCTTCCCCCAATAGAACTGTATTGGGATGGGGAGGAGATGGGGCGTCACCGTTGACCTCTAGGTCGACGCTACGCGCCTTAGCGTTCACTATGAGCGCTAATGGCGGCGCCCCGTTAGGGAGATCGCGGGGGGTTCCAGCGGTAGGACCCCCCGCGATCAAACACTTATCCCCTATCTTGTAGATAGGGGATAAGTGTATATTGCGCTGCAGTTGTCCTTTAAGCCATAACAAAAATGCTCTTAGCCCTTGGAATTTTTAGAAGAATAGCTGGGAAGGTTGTTATTATGGATGACTCTGTGATCTGTAGCCTATTTTAAACTTCTATTGATGGGAGGAGATCTGTTGTTCACCATGAATGACTTGTCAACTACAGAACCCATCAACGAAATCCAACATAAAATATCAACGTTTCTACAAATTAATGCCATAGGTTGTCATTTGTCAGGCTTATTTGTGTCAGGAAAAGGTTTTGATGGTTGGCAAAAATTGTTTAATTTGGATGCCTTATTATCCAATCAAAATATCTACTGTATGGCCACCTTTACTCTAATAAGACTGAAATCTAACCTCTGAACCTGGCGTTAACAGAGAACAGATAAAATATAGCTTATTGTTACAAAAAAGGATATTTGGTCTGCTAAGGATATTTTCGTATTTAGTTAGAGTTAATACTCCCCTCATGCTTTAAAGTATACATGTCACATCCCACAAAACCTAAGAAAAAAAAAGTTATATGTTACTCAGTACCCAATCCTGATCGTGCAAATATAAATTTTTATGGGTCTAGGACCTATATTTCTCTCACAAATACCTTCTATCTGTTGCTCACTTGGTTTGTCATTCTGTGTTTTAGAGGGGACGAGTTCTCACTCTGCATGACTCCTCTTCCTCCCTTGTACTGGGTCTCTTCATCCAATCACTGCAAACCAACTCTGTAGCCCTTCCTCCCTGCTGCAGTCTGAAAGGGCAGGAGTGATCACAGAGGAGTACTAGTTCAGCCCTCACTTACTGAACTTTGTCCATGCCTGTGGACAAAGATGATGCAGCAGCCAGACAGGATTTTGTTCCGGATGGGGTGTTTTTATATAAGCCATGATTTCTACAAAAAGGAAATTAAATTTATTTATGAAGTATATTAGTAAGGTTAATGTTTTGCCAGGATGTACAACATGTAAGAAGTTTTTTAATCTGACAGTGCCCATTTAAGTCCCACTGCCCATAGAATGTACACACTTATTCCATAAAATAGGAAGAGAAGATTAAGTCATTCAAGGACACATTAACAATGAGTTTAGAAAATGACATGCAAAAAAGAATACAAAAATGGTATCCATGGCAAGGAACATACAGTACATTAATAAGTATGTGCTTCATGCTTAGGTGGTAAATGAAAGGGGTATCACTAGGTAGATTCTCAGGCAACTTCTCTATCTACGTTGTGCATGTCTGGGGTCCAAATTAAGATTGGTAGAGACAGGTAAGTGAGCAAGCATGAAAATTTCACAACTTGAAGTGAAATATCATCCGATGCTTAGACAAATCTGATGCTTAGCCAAACCATGCTAAACTCCAGTTATTGCAGCTCAAGGATCTATCAATAGGCAAATAAACAGTTTTTGGTAAAACAGTGAAGTACATTGTGGAACCGTAAACACTTGGTAATTCTATTATACAATAAACAGTGATCTGTTACAAAGCTGTGATCAGTAAACACAGAGACCTACTGTCATAAATTCTGAACGCAACAAAATGTAATCTATAAATACCCAGAAGTTCATTAGAATGTGTTTATATATATATATATATATATATATATATATATATATATATGATAAAAAAAATACAGATGACCCAGTTGCTTGTTCTTTTAATTTAAGAGTGGTGGATTCTTGTTGAATGATTTTGATGGTTTCATAACCTTTGACTGCCTCTGGCCGCCCCAGTCATGTGTGCCTGTCCTGGCATTCTAGGAGGGGCTCAGAAGATGCCTTAAAGGATACACTCTTTGTCCTCCTCTCATCTAGACAAAAAAATCTTTCTCAGTAGTCGACAGTGTGTGGATTAAGATATTAAGACGAGAAAGAGCCAAAAGGTACGTGGAGTGAATGAATCCTGCTGGGAGTACTCTCAAGGCACAGCCTGTGTCCTCCACCACCATCTGGACTTGCTGTCAACGAGAGAAGGTTGGAGATTTTATCTACTGTGAGTCTACCCAAGCAGAAGGATATTATCCTGGTATGTCAGAAGCACAGTGGGATACTGCCCTGCGCACAAGCGATTGCCCACAGAGCAGAACTATAAAAAAACTGTTGCAATTGACAGGGCATTGAAATGTACAAGAGGAACCAAAAGAACTGAAAGCATTGATTCCCGACACATTAAGGGAGATATTACTTGGACGGGTGCAAGAAGGAGAAGCCAACACTGATTTTTACTACCAAGGCCTTTTAGTCCCTATACAAGGTAATAGAACTTATTTGGCACTGCTGGCATTTGCACAATACAAAACATTATGGTATCTGAGGACGTTTGGAAGTAATATGGTCATTTTTAGATCATTAAGGTATTATCCAAAGATATTATCTTTGATGGGGACCATTTAAAACAACATGGGTGTAATGCAACTATCTAATATTAAACTGACTTTGGGACACAAGTGGGAAGACTTTTCAAAACCTTTACAAAATAATAGTGGAACAGTTCCCTATAGAAACCAGTTACATTCCAGCTATTGTTTCTCAGATGACTTTTGTAAAATGATAGCAGTGACTTGAATGGTTGCTAAGAGCACTTTTCCTTTACATCAGTTTTGATATCTCTCCTTCAATATGGCACAAACATAGTTGTGTCATTAATTGTTTGGAATCAATAAAATATCATTATTCCTTAGGTTCTATTAGACTTTGTATATACAACTCTATGTATACAGACCACTAAGCAGCCCCAACTTTGTGATCTTAAGTTTTCTATAAAGTAAGTCCATATGGCAGCCTATGCAGATCAGATACATTCCTCATTGTACATTTTGAATCCATATAGGCTGTCGATATGTTACAAAGGACCTAACTTGAACATACAGCATGCTACATTATAAGGTTTGAGTGATGTGAGAGAAGTTGATGCCTTCAGTAGATGTGGTTGGTAAAGCCACAGCAAGTGAATTTAAGCATGTACAGTATATTTGAACATATACAGTATATTTGCTTAGATAAAAGGAAATAATATAAGAGCAGATTAGATGAGTAATATTGTATTTTTGTACTAAAATGTTATGTTTCACTGTGAGCCCAATATTTAGAAGGTATGAGTGAATTAAGACAATTTTGGCTTCAATTCGAGCTTTCAATAGGCAATGGACACAGAAAAACAATGACTGCAGCTGAATTTCTATTATTTCCCATAGAGGACTTTGCAATGAAGTTGTAAATGTGATATTGTAAATACCTGATCACTTTGACTGTTTATTGACTGTACTTATCCCTATGATTTAAGGGGATATGACAGATTACCACAATACTGTTATACATTTTACAAACCAATTGTATACAAGTGGATTTTATCTGTCACTTTTCTTATGAATTTGAATATATGTATACATTGTTCTGTGTGTCACACTGATATAAGTGATGTCAGTGGCATTCTACTCAAAGAACAGTAAAGCACTTGGTAAAATGACACTTACTAATCTTACACTGCACACTAGAAGTGGTTGTAGCCATATAATAATCATTAATGATCTGGTTATTAACCACAGTTGTTAGGCTGGGTTCACTCGCTGTGCAGTAATGCGGCCAAAACTGTTCTGTCACGCAGGGTATCATGGTTTGCAAATTGTCAGTGATAAGCGATGTCATTGTTATTAGCTATTAGCTAAACCGCGTGGCTATAAATAATCAATCTTATTGTAGATGTGGTCAATTAGAAAACTGCATTGACTTGCTAGTCAGCGTGTTTTCAGCTGTACAACAGGGCCCCCACATTGTAGCTCACAACATGTAAACCGAGCCTAACAAGTGAAAACACATGAGCTGTTGGTCACATGTGTCCGGAATGTGGCAGCTAACCAGTGCACCATTTTGCCAGAACACTTGTGTGCCAATTGCCTGCTACATTTCACCTGTGTGTGGCAGACAGCTTGTGTGTTTTTTTACCCCAATGATGTTCATTATGTCTATGGGATTTGAATGATCTGCCTGTAAGTCACTATTATAACATTTACTTCTTTGTCTCAGAGCGATGGAACTGCTGCTATATGAGGAGTGTATTAGTTAACTGTATAAACAAGTTGGTTATTCATCTGTATGTATTGTTATCAGGGCTGGTGTAAGGATTTTTGCCACCCTAGGCAAAAGCTAATCCCCCCCCCCCTTGGCTCCACCCTTTGACACGCCCTACCTTACTACTGGGGTGACAAACTGTAACAAACCCCCTCCTTATGTAATCACCCTACTACTATGGTTACATACTGTAACAAAGCCCCTCACCATGTAATCTCCTCACTATTGGGGTGACACACTGTAACAAACCTCCTCCTTATGTAATCTCCTTACTACTGGGGTGACACACTGTAACAAACCTCCTCCTTATGTAATCTCCTTACTACTGGGGTGACACACTGTAACAAACACCCACCTTATGTAATCACCCTACTACTGGGGTGACACACTATAACAAACCTTCTCCTCATGTAATCTCCTTACTACTAGGGTGACACTGTAACAAATCATCTCCTTACTACTGGGGTGACACAATGTAACAAACCTCCTCCTCATGTAATCTCCTTACTACTGAGGTGACACACTGTAACAAACCTCCTCCTCATGTAGTCTCCTTACTACTAGGGTGACACACTGTAACAAACCTCCTCCTCATGTAATTTCCTTACTACTGGGGTGATACACTGTAACAAACCTCCTCATGTAATTTCCTTACTATTGGGGTGATACACTGTAACAAACCTCCTCCTCATGTAATCTCCTTACTACTGAGGTGACACACTGTAACAAACCTCCTCCTCATGTAGTCTCCTTCCTACTGGGGTGACGCACTGTAACAAACCTCATCCTCATGTAATTTCCTTACTATTGGGTGATACACTGTAACAAACCTACTCCTCGTGTAATCTCCTTACTACTGGGGTGACACACTGTAGCAAACCTCCTCCTTATGTAATCTCCTTACTACTGGGGTGACACACTGTAACAAACCCCCTCATCATGTAATCACCTTACTAATGGGGTGACACACTGTAAAAAACCTCCTCCTCATGTAATATCTTTACTATTGGGGTGACACAATGTAACAAACCTCCTCCTCATATAATCTCCTTACTACTGAGGTGACACACTGTAACAAACCTCCTCCTCATGTAGACTCCTTACTACTAGGGTGACACACTATAACAAACCTCCTCCTCATGTAATTTCCTTACTACTGGGGTGATACACTGTAACATACCTCCTCCTCATGTAATCTCCTTACTGCTGAGGTGACACACAGTAGCAAACCTCCTCCTCATGTAATCTCCTTACTACTGGGGTGACACACTGTAACAAACCTCCTCCTCATGTAATCTCCTCACTACTGAGGTGACATACAGTAGCAAACCCCCTCCTCATGTAATCTCCTTACTACTGGGGTGACACACTGTAACAAATCTCCTCCTCATGTAATCTCCTTACTACTGGGGTGACACACTGTAACAAACCTCCTCCTCATGTAATCTCCTTACTACTGGGTTAACACACTGTAAGAAACCTCCTCCTCATGTAATCTCCTTACTACTGGGGTGGTGACATACTGTGGTAGGGTAGTTACAGTATAGGTACCTATCGGAGGGTAGTATATTGCTATGGACACCTATGTATAATCCAACACGATACATGCTACCATCCTATAGGGGTCCATTGCTATATACAGAAGGCATACACCTTGTTGAATAAGATAATGGTTTACACAGTTTAAATCATATTTGCTGACATTTTAGAAGAGACATTCTGAAAGAGGGTTTGTAAAGTGGTGCATGACATCCTATTACTATTGTCCATAACAATTACCCAACCTGTGGTATTTATATTCCAAATAATATTAAAAATAGCCCTTACACCAGACAACCTAAACATATACAGAATCCATATCAGATTCACTAAAGAAATACGGAACTTACGGAGCGTCTAGTGTTCCTTCTATCTCTGAAGTAATAAAGAGCCGAAATCAGAGTCGCCCATAAAGGTGTTATCCCATGTTATACCCCCCAGACTGTCGGCATTAAAACAGTAAACCTCTACTTACCTCCTGTTGCTACCCTTGTGCCTCTGGTATTGATGCCCGTCGTGTGGTCTTCTTCCTGGTGCCAGGGTTCAATACATCACATTGCCGCTCAGCCAACCAGTGGCCAAGGCGGTACATCACTATGGCTGGCAATTAGCTAGGCGGCGGTCTGAACAGCGGGAGGTAAGTAGAGGACTATTGTTTTATACACTACACCTCTGTTTCCCAACCAGGGTGCCTCCAGCTGTTGCAAAACTACAACTCCCAGCAGGCCCGGACAGCCAAAGGTTGTGTGTCTGGAGGCACCTTGGTTGGCAAACACTGCACTACACAGTGGCCATAGTTCTGACCACCCCTACTTCATGTCATAAACAGAGCATTTACATATCTATTTACACACTGCACCGATACAAATGTATATACACAAATCATCACATACCCACATTTATAAAAGCAAATACATATACTGCACCACAGAATCACAAACTGCTCAGACAATACTCCAATCTCCCATTGGCATTTTGTCTTACTTGCCTGGATTCCTGTATCTTAAAGCTTGTGGGAGTCAGCAGGGGATGGGGGTAAAAGCCATTGCTCCTGTAATGTACAAAGAATAGAGCAGGCCAGACTTCAGAGGTCATTAAAGGGGTACTCCGGTGAAAAACTTTTTTTTTTTTTAAATCAACTGGTGCCAGATAGATAAAGAGATTTGTAAATTACGTCTATTAAAAAAATCTTAATCCTTACTGTAGTTATTAACTGCGGAATACTACAGTGGAAATTATTTTCTTTTTGAAACACAGAGCTCTCTGCTGACATCATGACCACAGTGCTCTCTGCCATTTTAGGAACTGTCCAGAACAGCAAATGTTTGCTATGGGGATTTCCTTTTATTCTGGACAGTTCCTAAAATGGAGATGTCAGCAGAGAGCACTGTGCTCGTGATGTCAGCAGACAGCTCTGTGTTTCAAATGGAAAAGAATTTCCACTGTAATATTCAGCTGCTAATAAGTACAGGAAGGATTAAGATTTTTTAATAGAAGTAATTTACAAATCTGTTTAACTTCCTGGCACCAGATAATAAAAAATAAAAAAATAAAAGGTTTTCACCGGAGTACTTCTTTAATTAGCATGAATACAAAAAACACAACAAAAATTGGGTTACTGTACACATCAAAATATATTAACTTAAAAGTTATATGGTATGATCCAGTTGCTAATAGTAACGCACTCAAGGAGCAAATAAACCCAAATAACTACAGCTAGTATGAACTCCCATACATATTAGGACAACAAAAGAAAATGGAGTCACTTTATAGAAATATACAAAATCCAAAATTTATTAAATCACATATACTTAAAAAACATTGGAGGCATAACACACTCAATGGGGGATAGAAAACAAAAAACACCAAGGTGTCACCCTGTTCCCACGGGACCGTGCATTGTTTAAGTATGTATTTACTACTTTAGGGCTGTTTTTCTTTTTCTTTGTAGCTCTCCACTATATATATATATATATATATATATATATATATATATATATATATATATATATATATTATGTGTTACTACTTTTAGTGAACGGGGTATAGTGTGACACCTTGGTGTTTTTTGTTTTCTATCCCCCATTGAGTGTGTTATGCCTCCAATGTGTTTTTAAGTATATGTGATTTAATACATTTTGGATTTTGTATATTTCTATAAAGTGACTCCATTTTCTTTTGTTGTACCCCTTTAACCCCTTAAGGACTCAGGATTTTTCAGTTTTTGCACTTTCGTTTTTTCCTCCTTACCTTTTAAAAATCATAACCCTTTAAATTTTCCACCTAAAAATCCATATTATGGCTTATTTTTTGCGTCGCTAATTCTACTTTGCAGTGACATTAGTAATTTTACCCAAAAATGCACGGCGAAACGGAAAAAAAATCATTGTGCGACAAAATCGAAGAAAAAACGCCATTTTGTAACTTTTGGGGGCTTCCGTTTCTACGCAGTGCATATTTCGGTAAAAATTACACCTTATCATTATTCTTTAGGTCCATACGGTTAAAATGATACCCTACTTTTATAGGTTTGATTTTGTCGCACTTCTGGAAAAAATCATAACTACATGCAGGAAAATGTATACGTTTAAAAATCTTCTGACCCCTATAACTTTTTTATTTTTCCACGTACAGGGCGGTATGAGGACTCATTTTTTGCGCCGTGATCTGAAGTTTTTATCGGTATGATTTTTGTTTTGTTCGGACTTTTTGATCACTTTTTATAAATTTTTTAATGGTATGAAAAGTGACCAAAAATGCGCTTTTTTTGACTTTGGAATTTTTTTGCGCGTACGCCATTGACCGTGCGGTTTAATTAATGATATATTTTTATAGTTCGGACATTTACGCACGCGGCGATACCACATATGTTTAGTTTTCTTTTTTTTTACACTGTTTTATTTTTTTTATGGGAAAAGGGGGGTGATTCAAACTTTTATTAGGGAAGGGGTTAAATGACCTTTATTAACACTTTTTTTTTACTTTTTTTTGCAGTGTTATAGGTCCCATAGGGACCTATAACACTGCACACACTGATCTCCTATGCTGATCACTGGCGTGTATTAACATGCCTGTGATCAGTGTTATCGGCGCTTGACTGCTCCTGCCTGGATCTCAGGCACGGAGCAGTCATTCGCCGATCGGACACCCAGGAGGCAGGTAAGGGCCCTCCCGGTGTCCTGCAAGCTGTTCGGGATGCCACGATTTCACCGCGGCGGTCCCGAACAGCCCGACTGAGCAGCCGGGTCACTTTCACTTTCACTTTAGATGCGGCGGTCAGCTTTGACCGACGCTTCTAAAGGGTTAATACCGCACATCGCCGCGATCGGCGATGTGTGGCATTAGCCGCGGGTCCTGGCCGTTGATGAGCGCCGGGACCGACGCCATATGATGCGGGATCGCGGCGCGATCCCTCTCCATATCGTGGGAGCCGGCGCAGGACGTAAATATACGTCCTGCGTCGTTAAGGGGTTAACTATGACGGGACCTCTGTACAGCAGCCGACATAGATGTTTTCAGCTCAGCTGACAGTCCTGTGCTGATAGGTGCCATAGGGACTACTGGAGCATATAGTCAGTAGCTTCTCACCAGTTAGGCTGCATTCACACCAAATTTTTGCAATTCAGTTTCCGTATCAGGTTTTTGATGAAAAACTGATTCCTCAAAACCGGACTGAGGCTGCATTCACATCTCGTTTTTGCAATACGGTTCCTGTATTCGGCTTCAGTGAAAAAAAACGTATGGAACTGTATTGCAAACCGTATGTATAGACATTTCATAGAAAACCGTATGCCAACCGTGGCATCCGGTTCTGTACGTTTTGCATCACTTACGGTTTTATCCGTTTTTTCCCGTACACAGAACCGTAGTCTACTACGGTTTTATGTCTGGGTGAGAAACCGGATACAACCGGATACAATACGTTTTTTTTAAATGGTGGTCTATGGAAACCGTACTAAACGGTGTCCGGTTTGCACAATACGGTTTTGCAGTTTGCACATGCGCAGTGCACGCCAAAAGTTCTTTCCACAAATAGAACAAGAAGAACTTTAATTAAGGACAAACAAAAAAAGTATCCGTTTTTTTCCCCAAAAAATTATTAAACCGCATGCAACCGGACATCCGTTTTCAAACTGTATACGGTTTAAAAGCGTAGAGAGGTCTATACGGTTGTACACGGCTGTATACGGTTCGGTCCAGTTTTGAGACATACTTTTTTTTTTACAAAAAACCTGATACGGGAACCGTATTGCAAAAACGAGATGTGAATGCAGCCTAAACTGTGTCAAAATGTGTGTACAAATTTTAATCTGTTTATGGTTAAAAACTGTATACGGTTTAGAAAATTAGGTCCGGTTGCATCTTTTTTTTTTTTTTTAAACGTATACGTTTAACTTTTCACTCCATTATGAATAAAGTTTCACTTATTTGATTGAAATTCCAAGAAAAAAACACTGGGCAAAGCCAAAAACCGTATGGTGCAAACCGGATGTAACCATACACACATACGGTTCTGTACGGTTTCCATTGACTAAAAAAAAATAAAAATGTATATGGTTTAATACGGTTTTTCACCTGGACCAAAAACCATGGTAGGCTACGGTTTTGGGTACGGGAAAAAAACTGACAAAACCGTACAGGATGCCAAACGGACACAACCTGATGCATCTTTTGGCATACGGTTTTCAATGGAGAGTCAATTCATACGGTTTTCAATACGATGCCATGCGGTTTTCACTTTGAAAACATATACGGGAACTGTATTGCAAAAGCATGGTGTGAATGCAGCCTTAGTGATATCATAGCTGTGCGCCCTCCTGTCAGTCACCTCTGCCCTGCTGCTGCCGGATTTTCAGACAGTTATCAGGCAGCAGAACTTAGGTCACTTCATTATGCTGACTTTGACTCACCTCACCATGCACCCACAGGCCTCTGCTGCTCAGTGCTGCTAGCCTGTAGGTGTTCTCCCAAAGAGAAGTGAAGTCCTCCTCCTGGGTCCTGACTGACTTGTAACTCCTCAGTCAGACTCAGACTAGGATCCACTGCTTGCTCTACTCTGCCACATGTCACGGTCACGCAAGGGACATCGCTGCTGCTTTGTCACATGACTTTAGAAAAGCAGACAGCACGCAGCAGGTAATTTAACCCTGCACTGCCTGGCTCCTCTAGACGTCTGACAGGAGCGCAGCACTATCACATCAGTAATAATTATTGTGTATGTGATGTGATGCGCTCCTGACGTATAGAGGAGCCAGCGCAGCACAAAAAATACTGTGCAACAGGCAGCGCCCTCCTCATGGGGGCACTATAGGCAGTGGCCTACTCTACCTATGGCTAGAGCCGGCCCTGATTGTTAGGGTGCGTTCACACTGAGGAATAGGAGAGGAATCCTCCCGTAAAAATTCTGCCGTGGAATTTACGTGTTTTTTTTCGAGTGACATTTGCGTGGAATTCTGCACAGATTTTCCACGAGGAATATAGGAGGTAACAAGGTTTTTTTCTTTTATGCTGGACTACAAACAGCAATTGGAATTTCCCTTTTTATTTTTATTTTTTTTCCATGCAGAATTTTCATGCGAATTTCGCACAAATTCCATGCGGAAGTGATTTCAAGAAGAATTTTTTTTTTAGCATTGACTTCAATGGAATTCTGCTTGCGTATTCTGCAAGAAGAAGGAACATGCTCTTCTAGCGGAACGGAATTCCGCGGCAGAATTCTGCGAGCGGAATTTACGCAGTGTGGACAGGGCAGAGTAAAACACATTGTAGTCAAAGGCAAAACAGATGTTAATTATTTCTAAGCTGAGAATTTAAGAGGAATTACTCGAGTAAATTCCTCTTGAATTACTCAGTGTGAACGCACCCTTCTTCACCTGTATGTTTTTTTTTCCAATTAACTAGTTACTAATTACTTCTATTAAAAAATCTTAATCCTTCCAGTACTTATCTGCTGCTGTATACTATAGAGGAAGTTCTTTTCTTGTTTAATTTCTTTTGTCTGACCACAGTGCTCTCTGCTGACACCTCTGTCCATGTCAGGAACTGTCCAGAGCAGGATAAGTTTGCTATGGGGATTTGCTCCTGCTCCGGACAGTTGTGGCACGGACAGAGCTGTCAACAGAGAGCACCGTGGTAAGACAGAAAATAACAACTTAACTTCCTCTGGAGCATTAAAGGAGTATTCAGCCGAAAACATCTTTGGATAGGGGATAAGATGTTAAATCGCGGGGGTCCCGCCTGGTTTAACTTTCTGGAACCAGTTGATTTGAGAAAAAAAAGTTTTCCACCGTAGTGCCCCTTTAAGTATACACTCACTGGCCACTTTATTAGGTACACCTTGCTAGTACCGGGTTGGACCACATTTTGGCCTCAGAACTGCCTTTATTTTTCTTGGCATACTATTTACAATGTGCTGGAAACATTCCTCTGAGATTTTGGTCCATATGGACATGAGGCATCATACAGTTACTACAGATTTGTTGGCTGCACATCCAGGATGTGAATCTCCTGTTCCGCCACATCTCAAAGGTTCTCTATGGAATTGGGATTAGGTGACACTAGAGGTCATTAAAGTACAGGTCATTGTCATGTAATGAGATGATGTGAGTTTTGTGACATGGTGCATTATCCTGCTGGAAGTAGCCATCAGAAGATGTGTACATTGTGGTCATAAAAGGATGGACATGGTCAGCAACAATACTCAGGTAGGCTGTCACATTTACATGATGTTCAATTGGTACTAAGGAGCCCAAAGTGTGCGAAGAAAATGTCTCCCTCATCCATAACACCACCACTATGCTTTCAAGTTGTCTTCTAATGCCAGCCACTGGATATTTTCTCCTTTCTAGACCATTCTCTGTACCCCTTTGTATGGTTGTGAATAACAATCCAAGTAGTTCAGCAGTTTCTAAAATATTCAGACGAGCCTTTCTGGTACCAACAACCAAGCCACGTTCAAAGTCACTTAAATCCCCTTTCTTCCTCATTCTGATGCTTGGTTTCGAACTTCAGCAAGTCATCTTGACCATGTCTACATGCCTAAATGCATTGAGGTGCTGTCATGTCATTGGCTGATTATCGATTTTTGTTAACAAGCAATTAAACAGATGTAAAGTGGCCAGTGAGTGTATGCATTGCAGTAGGAATATAACAAAACTTCTACATCAATATATCGTCTAGGACAGTATCAAAATGCCTGTGCATTATATATCTAGACAAGATTAAATATAAACAGACATAATTGTACAACCTCTTATTTGTGACTGTGTACATATATGTATGTATTAAAGGGGTAGTCCAGTGGTGAAAAACGTATCCCCTATCATAAGGATAGGGGATAAGTTTGAGATCGCGGGGGGGTCCGACCACTGGGGCCCCCTGCGATCTCTCTGTACGGGGCCCTGTCTCTCCGCCCAGATAGCGGGTGTCGACCCCCGCACAAAGCGGCGGCCAACACGCCCCCTCAATACATCTCTATGGCAGAGCCGGAGATTGCCGAAGGCAGCGCTTCGGCTCTGCCATAGAGTTGTATTGAGGGGGCGTGTCGGCCACCGCCTCGTGCGGAGGTCAACACGCCCCCTTCCCGCGGGCTGTCGGGGCTCCGTACAGAAGATCGCAGGGGGCCCTAGCGGTCGGACCCCCCGTGATCTGCAACTTATCCCCTATCCTTAGGATAGGGGATAAGTTGCTCAACACTGAGTCACCACTGGACTACTCCTTTAAGATTGCCAGAGGTGTGCTTTGGCCGACTGTGTAGGTACGCCTAAAGAGGATAGCATACCCAGTAAAACGAAAATAAAATGAAAACTCTCATCAAAAAAAGGGTCTGGGCGGGTGGGACAACTTGAGCACAGTAAACAAAGCCATGTGGGGTTACATATGCTAGGACTACAAGATAGGTTAGTGTAAATTATTATAGGCCCAATGCACAAGTATTAAAACCGAAAACCAAGAACCAATGCTTTACGTTAATCTCCCACTTATTATACAAATATATACATACATGTACACACACACACTTATGGCCACCCTCCCCCGAACCAAGCTGGGGCGCTAGCCACATGATTGTAATCCCAACGGTTGCCTCAATGGTAACTATGTAGGCTAAGATCTGGGACCAAAAAGATGATTAATTACTTAGAATAAATGTTGCCCTACAAAATAGCTGTAACCTGGTGAGTTTTAAGAAATGAGGATCGACTTGAATTCCAGAGCAAAAGTTGATCCTTGCAAGATACAGCCATGTAGCCTATATGATCCTTTAGGGTAAAGTGACAAAATATTAACTGCTAGGATGTACTTGATATTAGTTGTCTTACTGGGAAACTGGCATTGGAAACTGTATAATGGACCATGCGACTTGATACCAGACAATATTGGTAAATCGAAATCTAACCTCATAAATACAACTCCATTATCACAATGAACTATACCCAGCATGATCATGGTAAAGTGTAACGCTGGTGTAGTTTGATTATTTATGTTGGTATCCAATGATGAAATACCTGTGACGAACAGGGGTACATTGGTATCCTACATACAATGTTGCAAATCATGCATAAGCCTGCATAAACAAGATATTTGAAGAACATGACATACACAACAAGAGGCATTGCTTGCCATTAAAGCAGTACCCTCGGATGCATGCACACAAATGCGTAGACAACTGTCAATGTTCCCAGACAAACACACTGCCCCTCATTTACTATTGCAAACCCGACATGGTTTGTCGGGTTGTGCGCCAGATTCTGTCGCATTGCGCCAGAATTGAAAAAACCCTGATTAACTCTCCATTTTGCTAAGAAAACCCCAAAAGGGGCGTGGCTGCCCGGGAAGGGGCATGGTCTCCAAAAGGGGCGTGTTCCAGACATTTTCACAAAAACCCAACATATTTACTAAGGTTTCCACATAAAATATGGTGGATTTGAGCTGAGGAAAACCAGACAGATGAGAGCATGTGTAAAAAAAGCAATATGTAGGGAAAGTGCAAAATGTAGGGAAACCTTAGTAAATACCGGGGAAAATAAATTGTAGGGAATTAAAACCCACAAAGAAACCTACATTCCACTCTTAGTAAATAAGGGCCACTGTGCAATTGAAGGTACAGCATGACAAGAATAGTGATGTCCATACAACTAAACAACTTGGTGATTAACACAAGTAAGATAAAGTTGTGATGACAGTGACATGAGACTAGACCAGGGAAATCTGCCTCTAACAAGGCTGTGTAACGTACAAGGAACAGACATGGGCACAAACAATACAAATCATAGTGCTACGACTTTCTAGATGTGAACCAACCTTACCTATCACAAGATGATGATACTACTGATAATAAAATACCTAGGTGACGAAAACATAATAAATGTTATTACGATGGTGAGATGAGGTTTTGTGGATTAACGAGAGTAATCTGCATCTGACAACCTTGTATGGATGAAGAACCAGAAAAAAGCTTAAGGCAATTTAATAAGATATAAATGCATGTATATGTAGCATAATAGCTGTGCAAGAGATGAACCTAAATGCTACCCATTCAAAACTAAGAAGGACAAGGGCTGCAATCTATACCTGCAGAATAATGATGTACTAATGTCAATACAAATATTCCTAAAAACACCTGACACTGCTGTAATGATGTTAAATTAATAAACAGATGTGGTTCATCAGTAATAAACCAAGATGGAAAGGTGGTAGAAGCCATCAGTTAATATTGTGCGACCCATCCTTCTGCTGTCAAACTATCTGTTGCCCCTGTATTTGTCATGCTGCCCCTAGTTATAGTAGTGTGTGGCGGCCGGGCTGACAGACACTTAAAGGAGATGTCCGGTACGGATTATTCCTATTCCATCCTGCCCAGGCTGCAAAAAAAAAAAGAGAAAATAAACTTTTACTTACCTCATGCCTTTGAGAAAGCCAGTTACTGGTGAAACGTTAGGATAGAGGATTAATTGTTTTTAAATCGCCATTAGTGTCAAGTACTAAAAGAACCAGCAATTAATATAGGTGCTGCTACAGTAGTGATAGCCTCGGCTGAGGCATCACAGTGAACTCCTTGCAAGGAGATAACAAAGCAGCATCATAGTAATAGTCTCACTAAAGAGACATTACAGTCAATACATTAAAGAAAATAAAAATTACACAGTGGACGTTACTGTAAACCACAAGTGACCACTGAGCACTATCTTTTAATCCTTAGAATTAAAAGTTAAGTTTTATTTAAATAGTTTGGGGGGGGGGGGGGGGGGGTTCATTAGTTAGGGTTACTCTGAAGGGTTTTACCCTAAAGGAGTGGTTCTATAAGCTATTGTCCCTGAGACCCTCTGGGGATTTTTTGGTATATTGGAACTTGAAGATGTGACATAGTGTCATGCGGTAATAACTCAATTATGAATTATGGTCATAAAAATATTAAAGGAGAACTCCGGAATATAAAATTGTCACCCATACTGCCCTCAGTCAAAAAATAAAGATGTACATACCTTCCTCCGCTCCCCCGGGGCCTCCGGTAACCTGCTCCGGTCTCCGCCGTGATCCACTTCCTGTTTGCCGGTGGTCGGATGAATCATACTGCGCTCAGCCAATCACCAGCCGCAACGAAGTCAGACTCGGTCGGCGATAGGCTGAGCGGCAGTGTGAAAACGCTTCAGGACACAAAATTCTTCACTACACCGGCACCTGCAGCCGGGGCTGAAAACATCACACTGTCGCTCAGCCTATCGCCGGCCGAGTCGGTAGTTCACTGCGGCCGGTGATTGGCTGAGCGCAGTAAGACTCTCCGACCACCGGCAACTAGGAAGAGGATCACGGCGGAGGCCGGAGCTGGTTACCGAAGGCCCCGGGGGAGCGGAGGAAGGTATGTACATCTTTATTTTTTTACTGCCGGCACTATGGGGGACAATTTTTATGTTCTGAGTTCTCCTTTAATTATGAAAGTTTGAAAATTTATGAAAATTATCAAAAATATCAAAATTATGACCTAGTGAATTGTAGACAAAGCCAATCAATACAATTCACATCTGAATCTGACTATTTCCTCAGATATCAACAAATTCTTTTTATGACGGGAGGACATTAACGCTTAAGGATGTAGTTTTGCAATCTACAATAATAAATAGGTATTATAAAATTATGCAGATTTATTGGTTATAAGGTTATAAACATAAATCAGTAACAAACACAATGATATATGCAAATGAATATCAATTAGATATGTTAGTAATCATTATAAGCTTAATTGACTACATATAGTAGAACAATACATGTGAGTAGTAACTTGTTACAATATAACAAGAGCTACTAGGTTAGAAATATCATACAAAAAAAAGGGTATAGAGACATATAGAGACATATAGTAAGACATCCCGTCCACAGCGCAGCATTTGTATGGCAGCACCAACATCCAAATCAAAGAAAGATATGCCAGCGTGGAAATATGCAGAGTCTCGTTTATTAAGAATAAAATCAGATCATTGATTAAGATCATTGCTGTAACTTACTCAGTTCATTTGTGTATTTATGTAAATAAGATTAACGCCCACAGGATGTGATGTCATTATGTTCACCTTATTTAAACTGCTCACTTTGTAACTTACACTGCTTGATGATGGACACGTGAGGTGGCCGAAACGTCTCTGTACACTTTGGTGATAATAAAGCCACCATTCAGCGTACTTTTTGGAGTGAAGCCGTGTTTCTATTTTGCTATGTCTATAATTAGATATGCCCATTTTTATCATGAGGTTTCCTCTGGACAGAGTCATATGTAACCTTTTTCTTAGACAAAGAAAGATATGCGAAAGATAAGAGTCCTGTTTATTAAGAATAAAAACAGCAACACAGGTAAGTGAACAAAGGCATGATGCGTTTCAGGCATGGACCGCCATTAGTCATATGACTGATGATATGACTAAGGGCGGTCCACGCCTGAAACGCGTCATGCCTTTGTTCCCTTACCTGTGTTGCTGTTTTTATTCTTAATAAACGGGACTCTTATCTTTCGCATATCGCAGAGACGTTTCGGCCACCTCACGTGTCCATCATCAAGCAGTGTAAGTTACAAAGTGAGCAGGTTAAATAAGGTGAACATAATGACATCACATCCTGTGGGCGTTAATCTTATTTACATAAATACACAAATGAACTGAGTAAGTTACAGCAATGATCTTAATCACACCATACATTTAAGGAGATCGATATTGCTGTAAAAAATGTGTTCAATCAACAAAACATATAATACAGTGCTTCATACAGTTGCATGTGTTCTTGTGTAAAGTGCAAGCATATCAAATACATATTCCTCTGTACCTCCGGATCGGGTCAGGAGCAGGCAGGTCAGATCCCATCCACTTGCGAGGTTAGGTAGTAGTTCGATTCTACAAAGAAGTTTTATTTGCACCATAAATGAACAATGTCGCCACAGCAAGCGCACTTCCAGTACGTGCGGCGGTGGGGCGGTGACATGTCATCCAAGCACATGCGACCCAGTGTCTGTCTGGATAGGTCAGCTTCTCGCGCTTGCGCACCGGCATTCCGAGAGGCAAGACCTCCATTTTTATTGCTGGAAACAGGATCTTTTAGGGCTTTATGATATGGGCAAATTGGTGCAAATTCCCAGCAGGCTATTTTGTGCCAAACTCCCGATGTATTGTCCCCAAGCACTCAAGGACACACTCCGGAGTATACCAATCCCTATATTCGCTCTCCGCTACAGAGAGCAAACAATATGGAAAGGGAACAAGCCCCTGATTTGGAATTGCACACAATGCAGCAGTATACAGGCCCGTCCTTCTTATCCAAAAAGCATGCAATGTATGAGTGTCACCTTGTCTCCAGGAAATAAATATTTTTACAAAAAATTATATGAAAAAATACGTAAGGGAAAATGTGCAAAATTAAGGGAATCGGCTAAAAAATATAATAGAGGTATGGTCTTGAAAGAATATCCTTTCTCAGACAGTGGAAGGGGATCTTGTCCAGTTCCCGACCCGAATCTAGAGGCAAACAAAGAGAAAAAAGAGAAGAATTTTTTTTAGGAAAGGACAAAATATACATAACACAACACAAACCAGTTGGATCTACTATCTTCACAGCTCAAGCATTACATATATCGTGTGTGATCATAAAATCCACGTTCAAACCCCTTGATTTGAGGCTCTCGAGATTAAAAATCCAGCTGAGTTGTTTCTTTTTAATCAGACTCTAATCAGAATCTTTTCAGGGGGGGAACATGGTCCACCAGCATAAACTTAAGATCCCTTTTACTATGGCCCATCTCAGTAAAGTGTTTGGGGACAGGGAGATCTTGTTTTTTCTTCCTTATTGTGTAGTGGTGCTGGTTCATCCGCGTTTTGACGTCTAGCGTTGTCTCGCCCACATACAGTTTGTGGCATGGGCACCACAGGACATAGATCACGTGATCGCTTGTGCATTTAAGTTAAAATGGAATTTTATACTGGGCCCCTGTCCCTGGTTGTCGAAAGCACTTCCCCTTCTCCATGTAGGTGCAGTTCACACATGTTCTACATGGATAGGAGCCTTTACTTTCGACAGTAAGGAATTTCTGGGGGCGTTTTCTCAAAGACACATCGGCCCTGACCAATTGATCTTTAAGATTTTTAGGGCGTCTGTGCGCCATCAAGGGAGGTGAATGGAATTCTGGCACCTGGGGATATTCTTTACTCAGGAGGCATGGGGACAATACATTGGGAGTTTAGCACAAAATAGCCTGCTGAGAATTTGCACCAATTTTGCCCATATAATAAAGCCCTAAAAGATCCTGTTTCCAGCAATAAAAATGGAGGTCTTGCCTCTCGGAATGCCAGTGCGCAAGCGTGAGAAGCTGACCTATCCAGACAGACACCGAGACCTGTGCTATGGTCTGCCCACACTCAAGATGACGCGGAAGCCCACACTGAGTGTGTACGCATGCGCTTGGATGACAGGTCACCGCCCCACCACCACGTGTACCAGAAGTGCACTTGCCGTGGTGACATTTTTCATCTGTGGTGCAAATAAAACTTCTTTGTAGAATCAAACTACTACCTAAACTCGCAAGGGGATGGGATCTGACCTGCCTGCTCCTGATCCGGAGGTACAGAGGAATATGTATTTGATATGCTTGCCCTTTACCCAAGAACACATGCAATTGTATGAAGCACTGTATTATATGTTTTGTTGATTGAACACATTTTTTACAGCAATATGGATCTCCTTAAATATATAGTGTGATTGAGATCATTGCTGTAACTTACTCAGTTCATTTGTGTATTTATGTAAATGAGATTAACGCCCACAGGATGTGATGTCATTATGTTCACCTTATTTAAACAGCTCACTTTGTAACTTACACTGCTTGATGATGGCCACATGGCCGAAACGTCGCTGTACACTTTGGTGATAATAAAGCCACCATTCAGCGTACTTTTTGGAGTGCTGCTGTGTTTGTATTTTGCTGTATCCAGAGGGACCTAGGACCAGGGTCCAACCACAGCTTGCGCCCACTCACCAGCGTTTGTGTGCTGCTCCATCTATCAAGTAATTATAGACATATCAATATGGAATGCTTAATACACTCCCTTTCCCCCTTCTAACTAGCTACAAATCACATGACTCCATATATGGGCAAATCCATCTAAGGATATAAACATGGAAGAAATTTTATATACTTCCGCCCCATTCTGGACTATTTTATACATGACTTTGTTAAGACTATTTAGACTGATAGCAGAGATATGATCTTGCTCTATATTTTAGCAGGAAGAACTTGAAGCAAGTTTTCTGTGTGGGAAATTTACTTATAACAATATATAAATATTCTATCAATATATAAAGCAATCGTTCAATGCTTTCTTATAGATCTGGAAAATAGACTATTCTGCAGTTAAAATCTATAATACAGAACATCCTAAGACTATAATCTCAATATGGAGATAATTATTTAATTTAATTAATTTATTCGCCAATCTAAATGGTATATTCCATCCACATTATCCAAGTTAGTCTTAATTAAATGGAATACCATTTTGTGTCTCTTACCAAGTCTATGTAAGAACCTCATTTCTAGTCCTGGGCAAGCTGAATGGTCCATCATTGCATAGTCAGGGATAGCCATAGTCTGTACTGTGTGATCAGTCCGGCGTGCTGGGATCTACCATATCATGGCTTTCATGGTTTTCATTCTGTGGACCTCTTTCAGTGGCAGACTTCTTTGTCTGTCTGTCTTTCCTCTAGCTCTAGGCGTGTCCCTAGGTCTCTTCTTTGTGTCTATGTGTGTTCTGTCTGTCTAACATGTGGATTATTTAATTGGAATTCCCCAATGAATATAGGTTGGGCGTGTACATATGGTAATGACTATGACATCACTATAATACCCAGAATGCATTTCGGGTTGGTGTAATGACAACTAACCATACGCTAAGGGGTGCTATTGCATAAGCAATTAGCATCATTACCATTAAGGGTTAACTGCCCAAAGTTGGTTTCAAACCCACATTCCACACATGACGTATGGACCCCTAAATCAGAAGTATGGGGATTAAGTGTGACACATATAAATAATCAAAACATGGTTTCTCCAGACATAGAGTCACCAATTAGACATTTCCAACACTATCAAATTTATGAGAAAGATAATAATACAATGGATGATTCTCCAACACAGATGTGTGAATGTCTATCTGTCCAGTCAAATGGGTAATTAATTGTCAGTGTTAGCCATAAATATCTAAAGAGACAACAAGTATTCTTCTTCCAGACTGGCACTTGTAGAGAAGAACTTTAGAATACACTGTGGACTATTTAGAACATGCTACATGGCGGACACATCATGTTATTATTCTATTAAACATAGTGATTCATTTTTTTGGCCTACAATAAGTACGTCAATAGACACATAGAATATCTCGGCAGATAAGAACCATCCGGCTCTACCAGTCTGCCTAATATTCTGAAAACTATCAATACTCCCTGGTCCTATCTTTTATGAAGGATAGCCTTATGCCTATACCTATCTTACATGAAGGATAGCCTTATGCCTTTCCCATGCATGCTTAAAGCGTACCTGTCAAATCCCACAAAAAACTGTTATATGTTACTCAGTACCTCATCCTGATCATGCACATGTAATTTTTATTTCTCTATCATCCATATTTTACAAAAAATACCATATTACAGCTGCTCAATGTCAAATCTTGTCAAAGGAAGGGGGTGTGTTCCTCTTTTGCCTGCACTGTGATGACTTCTCCCCCTCCCTCACTCTGCTGACTCACTGGTCTGGGAAGCAAGCCTGACAGCCTTGCTCTGTAACCCTTTCCTCTCAGGATTTATTCTGCACACACACACACACACACACACACACACACAGACACACACAATGATTATTGGAGATTGCATGCACTCTACAACCAAAGACAATATGGTGAGTGTATAACTTAGATCTACCTATGTCATTCATGTATTAGACACAAAACAACAAAATGTATAATCCCCATAATCACTTATCAATGACACTGTAATCATGGTGCCAAGGGTATCTATTGTAATATACAGTATAGCTCCAACTGACCTATTTGACACAAAGAAAAGGAGCAATAGCTACTGAAAAAATATTCTCTTTATTAAGATCATGCTAAAATACAGGAAAAATAGAAAATTCTAAAACATGCAAGGAGCAGCGTAGCTAAACACCCTTAGGTCACAAGGTATATATTATTAACCATATCAAAAAGATTGCATGGGAGTGATAAAAAGTCAGTATAAATCTAATAATTATAAAACTTCAATAAGGTGCACTGAGGGTCTGGGACAACAGTCCTAATCCTATCCTAGTGGTACAAGACTCTCTATTAATACAAATGCGCATACAGTCATAGCATCACTTGATCATAAATATCATACACTGACACTGCCTGCCCCAACGTACGTTTCGTCTGGCTGGACTTTATCAAGGGACGTGCAATAACTATTACCATCTCCGCTATTTATGTGATGCTGAACTGAAGCTGTGTCTATCGGCGCATGTACTGGGTCCCGGAACAGTCTCTCGCCCCCATCCGCCCATGTCATTCATGTGTGTCATCCTTAGGCAGTCCTGTAATGCTGGGACTTGTAGTTTTTGAATAGTTGAAGGTACAGTGTTTGGATAACTCTTTTTACAGCAGTGTTGCCTTCAGCTGTGTGCCTACAGCTTTTGCAAAACTACAACTCCCAACATGCCCAGAAATCCTTTGACTGTCCAGGCATGCATGTCTTACAGCAGTGTTGCTGCAGGCTGTGTTCCTCCTGCAGCCATGTCAGCCATCTCGTGTCCATGATCCTTGGACACGCTCATGCTGCTGTGGGAATCATCAGTGTCCCTGGAGGTATGGGGGCCCCTAGTGGTGGGATTTTTGGAGGCAGTTTTCTTTAATAAAATGTGATTTTTTTTTAAAAGAAGTATATTAGAAAAACTATTGTTTTACCAAGATGTACAACATATAAAAAGTTTTATATCTAACAGTGCCCATGTAAACTCCTTCACTGTATTTGCAGCTACCACTTCTACAGGAAGGCTATCCCATGCATCCACTACTCTCTCAGCAAAGTAAAACTTCCTAATATTAATGCATAAAACATTGCCCCTCTTAATTAAAACTATGTGCTCTTGTGGTAGTTTTTCTTCTTATAAAATATGTGAGCACATGAGAAATGTAACAGTCATGATATCAAGACAGGCTGCAACGTGACAGACCTGGGCAGAAGAGAAAACGTAAGAATGAAGATAACAGCATGGAAATGTAATAAGTCTGAGTATGTGACAAACATAACAGCAATTCTAATGTATTGTGGCTACCTAGAGAGGTTACATGGGAATGATTGTTATGACATGTGGTATACAATAATGTCTTCCGGAAGAACATAACACTCGAAACTACTCACGCTGCTAGACAAACTCTCTGTGAACAGGCCTGGCAGAAGACTGCCCCTTTTCTTCAGTACTCCTGGCTTAGCCCAATGCTCCCGTTCTGCCAGTACCAGCAGCTACTACTGGCTGATTTGAACCAACCTAAAGACTGGACCAGCCTCATTACATGAAACCTGTAACAAAATAATATTGCGACTGCCTGAAGATATCACAACCTAAAATGATAGAACACAAGATAGAATGAAGAAAACATTACAGTAGTAATACTGTGATTGCCTAATGGTGCCAGGCCTGAAAAGTTAAGAAGTGTATAATAATGACAATATAACTACTCATCAACTCTTTTAAGCAGAATGTAATACTGAAATGTGGCCACTAGGGATCTGCAGGGTGCTGAGCACAGGGCTTCGCTCCATTGAATTCTGTGCTTTGCTCTGACCTACCCCTCCCAGCGAAAATGTACATGAGAATACCAGTGTATAATCAGAGCTGTATATAGCTCCTTTTCTGCCCGAGCTGAGAACAGAAGATTGCGCCCCCACTTCTCCCCATTTCGGCTAAAGTCCCCCCATGGAATATTTTTTTCCTCGTGCGCACCCCTACTGAATAATTTTTTTTTATTTGTGTTTGGGGCTTCACACTCATGCTCGGGATTACAACGGTAACGCCCCTCCGGAGCGCTCGCGGCGTTACTCCTCTGCTTGCAGCGCTCCGGTCTGCGAGTCGGACCGGGAGCGCTGCTCTATGTCCCTCGGCGAGGATGCGATCCCCACGGCGGAACGTGCCCGCCCACGGGTCACATCCCGTGTCTCTTACCGGCCCCGTCCTTCTGCTCAGTCCCGGCGCGCGCGGCCCCGCTCTCTAGGGCGCAGGGTCTCTCAGATTTGTAGGGCCAGTGCACCATTAATTGGTGCCTGGCCCAATTAGTTCCTAAGCACTTCCCACTCCATAAAAACCCACTTCCCCTTCATGTCCCTGCCGAATCTTGTTGCCTTGTGCCCTGAGAAAGCGTTTCTGTGTGTTCCATTGCCTGTGTATCCAGACCCTTGCCGTTGCCCCTGACTACGAACTATTGCTGCCTGCCCAGACCTTCTGCTACGTCCGACCTTGCTCTTGCCTTGCCCTTGTGTACCGCGCTTGTCTCGGCTGTCAGTGAGGTTGAGTCGCTATCGGGTGGAACGACCTGGGGGTTACCTGCAGCTGCAAGTCCATCCCGCTTTGCGGCGGGCTCTGGTGAAAACCAGTAACCCCTTAGATTCTATTCCCCTGGTACAGCCCACGCCATCTCCTCACTAGTGTTGCTCGCGAATATTCGCAATTCGAATTTTATTCTCGAATATCGCATATTCGTGAATTCGCGAATATTCGCGAATATAGCGCTATATATTCGTAATTACGAATATTCGTTTTTTTTTTTGTTTTTTTTTTCACAGTACACATCACAGTGATCATCCCTCTCTGCTTCCAGCTTGTGTGGTGTAAAGAAGGCTCTAATACTACTGTGTGAGACCGGTGTGCGAATGTTCGCACATGCGAACATTTGCATATGCTAATTTTCGCATATGCGAATTTTCGCTTATGCTAATGTTTTTTAATATGTAAATTTTCGTATAGGTTAATTTTCGCACACGCGAATATTCGCATATGCGAAAATAAACGAGATTATTACGAATATGCGAATATTCGCGAATATTCGTCCATATATTCGCGAATATTCGCGAATTCGAATATGGCCTATGCCGCTCAACACTACTCCTCACTGACATAGAGGATCCACCACCCGTGTCCTCTCCGCATACCAGTCCGGATCCTGACAGTAGATCCAGCCATGGATCCCGCTGAGGTTCCCCTGCCTAGTGTCGCTGACCTAACCTCCGTGGTCGCCCAGCAATCACAGCAGATCGCGCAACAAGGACAACAGCTGACTCAGCTGACCACTATGCTGCAACAGCTTCTGCCGCAACAACAGCAACCACCTCCTCCGCCAGCTCCTGCACCTCCTCCGCAGCGAGTGGCTGCTCCCACTTTCCGCCTGTCTCTTCCAGTCAAGTTTGATGGGGACTCTAAACTGTGCCATGGATTCCTGTCCCAGTGTTCCCTACACTGTGAGATGATGTCGGACTAATTTCCTACAGAACGGTCTAAGGTGGCGTTCATGGTCAGCCCCCTGTCTGGAAAGGCCTTGTCATGGGCCACACCGCTTTGGGACCGCAACGAACCTGCCACTGCTACAATCCAGTCCTTCTTCTCAGAAGTACATAGTGTTTTTGAGGAGCCAGCCCGGGCTTCCTCTGCCGAGACTGCTTTACTGAATCTTGTCCAAGGGAGTTCTTCTGTGGGCGAATACGCCATCCTGTTCCACACCCTCGCCTCTGAGCTTTCCTGGAATAATGAGGCCCTCTGCAAGACCTTCAAGAAAGGCTTATCCAGTCACATCAAAGATGTCCTGGCCGCACAAGAAATTCCTGCTAACCTGTCTGAACTCATCCATTTGGCCACCCGCATCTACATGCGTTTCTTGGAAAGACGCCAGGAGCTTCATCAGGAAAAGGATCTTGTTCACACCAGGCGGTTTTCCTCCCAGGCTCCTCTCCTCCAACGTCCTTTGCAATCTGTTCCTGTGCCTCCTGCCGAGGAGGCTATGCAAGTGGATCGGTCTCGACAAGAGAGGACTGGCCGTAGGAATGAAAACCTGTGTCTATACTGTGCAAGCACCGAACATTTCCTAAGACTGTCCTATTCGTCCTTCGCGTCTGAGAAACACACCCACTCACCTAGTCAACGTAGGAGAGTCGTTGCTAGGAGTGAATTCTACCTCTCCACGACTGACTTTACCTGTGCGGATTGCTATACCCGCTAATGCTACTTACTTCTCCATTGTGGCCTTATTGGACTCGGGTTCAGCAGAAAGTTTCATTGAAGCCTCCCTAGTAAACAGATTCAACATTCCAGTTACCCGTCTCATCAAGCCTCTCTTCATTTCATCCGTCAATGGAGAGAGACTGGCCTGCAACGTGCGTTACCGCACTGAACCGCTACTCATGACTGTTGGAGTTCACCATCATGAACATATTGAATTTTTTGTGCTACCCAACTGCACTTCTGAAATTCTTCTTGGCTTGCCCTGGCTCCAACGTCATTTGCCTAGCCTCAACTGGGTCACCGGCGACATTAAGAGCTGGGGATCTTCTTGCCACAAGTGATGTCTTCACCCAGTTTCTTCCTGCCAAGTCTCCATGGCTACTCCTTTGCCAGGTCTTCCTAAGGCCTATCAGGACTTTTCGGACGTCTTTTGTAAAAAGCAGGCAGAGGTCTTACCACCACATAGACCCTATGACTGTCCTATCGACCTGCTCCCTGGTACCACACCGCCCCGTGTTAGGATTTACCCACTTTCTACCCCGGAAACCCAAGCTATGTCTGAGTACATACAGGAAAACCTCAAAAGAGGTTTTGTCCGGAAATCTTCTTCCCCGGCTGGAGCTGGATTTTTCTTTGTCGCTAAAAAAGATGGATCTCTCCGCCCTTGTATTGATTACCGCAGTCTCAATAAAATTACCGTAAAAAATCAGTATCCTCTGCCACTCATCTCCGAATTCTTCGACCGACTGCGAGGTGCTAAGATTTTTACCAAACTAGATCTAAGGGGCGCATATAACCTCATCCGTATTCGAGCAGGCGATAAATGGAAGACCGCCTTCAATACCAGAGATGGTCACTTTGAATACCTAGTTATGCCATTTGGTCTATGCAACGCCCCAGCAGTCTTTCAGGACTTTGTTAATGAAATTTTTCGGGATATGCTGTACTCTTGTGTGGTTGTCTATCTTGACGACATCCTCATTTTTTTCCTACAACCTAGAGGAACATCGCCTTCATGTTCGTCAAGTGCTCCAGCGACTACGCCAAAATTAACTTTACGCCAAAATCGAGAAGTGTCTGTTCGAACGCAGCAGTCTTACCTTCTTGGGTTACATTGTGTCCGGACAAGGTCTTCAAATGGACCCTGATAAACTTTCTGCGGTAATGGACTGGCCTCGTCCCACTGGCCTACGAGCAATCCAAAGATATCTCGGATTTGCAAATTACTATAGTGTTGAGCGGCATAGGCCATATTCGAATTCGCGAATATTCGCGAATATTCACGAATATATGGACGAATATTTGTCATATATTCGCGAATATTCGCATATTTTCGTTTTATTTTCGCATATGTGAAAATTCACGATTGCGAAAATTAATATATGTGAAAATTAGCATATACAAAATTAGCATAAGGGAAATTTCGCGTATGCGAAAAGTAGCATATGCAAATTTTCGCATATGCGAAAATTCGCACACCAGTCTCACACAGTAGTATTAGAGCCTTCTTTACACCACACAAGCTGGAAGCAGAGAGGGGTGATCACTGTGATGTGTACTGTGAAAAAAAAAAATAATAATAAAAAAAAAAAAAAAGAATATTCGTAATTACGAATATATAGTGCTATATTCGCGAATATTCACGAATTCGCGAATATGCGATATTCGCGAATAAAATTCGCATTGCGAATATTCGCGAGCAACACTAAATTACTACCGTCAATTCATTCCCCACTTCTCCACCATCGTTGCTCCTATTGTAGCACTGACTAAGAAAAATGCTAATCCGAAATCCTGGCCGCCTCAGGCGGAGGAAGCCTTTAACCACCTCAAAGCCGCCTTCTCCTCTGCTCCAGTCTTGTCCAGACCTGATCCTCAGAAGCCCTTCTTCCTCGAGGTTGACGCCTCCTCCGTTGGAGCCGGAGCTGTTCTCCTACAAAAATGCGCTAAAGGAAAAAATGTCACTTGCAGATTTTTCTCCAAAACCTTTTCAACTCCAGAAAAAATTAATCCATCGGAGACCGTGAACTGTTGGCGATTAAGTTGGCACTTGAGGAGTGGAGACATCTTTTGGAAGGATCCCTTCACCCCATCACCATTTATACAGATCACAAAAAATTGTCTTATCTCCAATCCGCCCAGCGGCTAAATCTTTGCCAGGCTAGGTGGTCGTTGTTTTTTGCCCGTTTCAACTTTCAGATCCGTTTTCGTCCCGCAGTCAAGAATATCAGAGCTGATGCTCTATCTCACACCACCGATGCCTCTGAAGCCGAGACCCTTCCTAAGCACAGCATTCCCCCTGAGTGCTTGATCTCTTCTGCTCCTGCTTCTCTGGTACCTGTCCCTCCAGGAAAGACTTATGTTCCTCCCAGTCTTCGCCTCCGGATCCTCAAATGGGGCCATTCCTCCCTTCTGGCTGGTCACGCTGGAATAAAAAAGACTTTACAGTCGATTGCCAGACACTATTTGTGGTCCTCCTTGGAAAAGGATGTGACCGATTTCATACGAGCCTGTACAGTATGTGCACGTGACAAGACCCCTCGTCAGAAACCTTCAGGTCTTCTCCATCCGCTGCCGATGCCTGAACAGCCTTGGTCCCACATAGCCATGGACTTCATCACTGATCTTCCGAAATCCCATGACAACACGGTCATCTGGGTGGTCATTGATCGTTTTTCCAAAATGGCTCACTTTACTCTGCTTCCAGGCCTTCCTTCTGCGCCACAGTTGGCGAAGCAATTTTTTTTGCAGATCTTTCGTCTTCACGGGCTTCCCACGCATATCGTCTCAGATAGAGGCGTTCAATTTGTGTCTAAATTTTGGAGAGCTCTCTGCAATCAATTAAAGATCAAATTAAATTTCTCGTCCTCCTACCACCCGCAGTGCAATGGACAAGTAGAGAGAGTAAACCAGATCCTTGGTGACTACCTGTGACATTTTGTTTCCTCCCGTCAAGATGATTGGGTCCACCTGTTACCCTGGGCTTAATTCTCGTACAATTTCAAAAACTCTGAGTCATCCGCCAAGTCTCCGTTCTTTGTGGTGTACGGCAGTCACCCTCTTCCCCCCTCCCCACTTCATCTGGAGTTCCTGCCCTGGACTTCTCTTCTATCTGGAAGGAAACTCAAAAGTCACTCTCACTGGCCTCTTCTCGCATGAAGAAACATGCGGATAAGAAGAGAAGAACTCCTCCTGTCTTTGCCCCTGGTGACAAAGTGTGGCTCTCTGCCAAATATATTCGGTTTCGTGTCCCTAGCTACAAGTTGGGTCCTCGTTACCTCGGACCATATAGAGTCAAAAGTCAGATCAACTCAGTCTCCTACAAGCTCCATCTGCCTCCTTCTCTTCATATTCCTAACTCCTTTCATGTATCCCTTCTCAAACCTCTCATTCTTAACCGCTTTTCCCCCAAGGTCACCGTTCCTGCTCCTGTCACTGGGTCCTCTGACGTCTTCTCGGTAAAAGAAATCCTCGCCTCCAAGGTCGTCAGAGGTAAAAAAAAATTCTCGTTGATTGGGAGAATTGTGGCCCCGAAGAGAGGTCTTGGGAGCCCGAGGACAAGGAACTCATCCATAGGTTCCTGGGCTCCAAAAAGAGGGGGAGACCAAAGGGAGGGGGGGGGGGTACTGTAATGCCGGCATTACTCCTCTGCTTGCAGCGCTCCGGTCTGCGAGTCGGACCGGGAGCGCTGCTCTATGTCCCTCGATGGGGATGCAATCCCCGTGGCAGGACGTGCCCGCCCACGGGTTACATCCCGTGTCTCTTACCGGCCCGTCCTTCTGCTCAGTCCCGCCCAGGGTCTCTCAGGTTTAAAGGGCCAGTGCACCATTAATTGGTGCCTGGCCCAATTAGTTCCTAAGCACTTCCCACTCCATAAAAACCCACTTCCCCTTCCTGTCCCTGCCAGATCTTGTTGCCTTGTGCCCTGAGAAAGCGTTTATGTGTGTTCCATTGCCTGTGTATCCAGACCCTTGCCGTTGCCCCTGACTACGAACTATTGCTGCCTGTTCAGACCTTCTGCTACATCCAACCTTGCTCTTGCCTTGCCCTTGTGTACCGCGCCTGTCTCGGCTTTCAGTGAGGTTAAGTCGCTATCGGGTGGAACGACCTGGGGGTTACCTGCCGCTGCAAGTCCATCCCGCTTTGCGGCAGGCTCTGGTGAAAACCAGTAACCCCTTAGATTCCGTTCCCCTGGTACGGCACACGTCATCTCCTCACTGACACAGAGGATCCACCACCCGTGTCCTCTCCGCATACCAGTCCGGATACTGACACCTACCTGTTATGGAAGTCATTTAAACTTAAAAAAGCGGTCAGATTTGTGCCCAATAACCGCGAAGGAGGGCACGCCTTTAGTGGGCAAAAAGACAAACTGGTAGGAAATTAACAGAATGTATAATCATAAACCAGTACCCCAACCCTAACACAAAATCCAAATTTAACTTAAGACAGAAAATATAGAAACTGCAAACTAGCTGGCCTAGAAACGATGCCGAGAACTGAAGCGCTGTGGTGGTCATGCCCACTCTATAATAAATGGGCTGGCACTTAAACAGGATCCAGCAGACATACTAGCTGATATATGCCTCTTTATCATACTTGTTTATGACATCATGGCAAGAGTGAAAATGAATAGAAACCTGCATAATATGAGGCTAACCAAGTCCCTGCTATTAAGTGGCAAAATAAAATTGTTAGCAAAATGACACACAACAACCACTACCCGACAGGCCTTTGGTGACAGCCTTGTGGTGTCGTATCGCCTGTAAATCAAAACTACACCCTCTTACCTGAAGATTAAGCCATACCTCAAACAACCCGGCTCCCGACTCAAAACTGGTCTCAGGAGTGGCGTCCCACTGCGAGTGACCGATCCCTTCATCGTTATCATGCCTTTTTACATGACATGTCTTTGCGTAACCATCGCGCCTGAAGACGTGACAGGTCTTTGCGTAACCATCATACCTGCAGACACGACAGCCCTATGCGTGAACCATCATGCCCTCAGGCTAGACAGGTCTTCCGTACCATTGTGAATAAATCTACACAGCAAGTCCACCAGGTGTGTGCTTCGTTCCTTTCTCTTTCCATGCTTCGTAATGTTATTGCTCAGAAGACGTGTCAGTAACAATAACCTGTGTGGTGCCTCCCCCTGCAGACATGGCAGGCATAATGGGTAAAGCACCACCTATGTGTCGTAATGTTATTGCTCTGAAGACGTTTAAGTAACAATAAGCTGCGTGGTGCATCCCCCTGCAGACATGGCAGGCATAATGGGTAAAGAACCACCTATGTGTCGTAATGTTATTGCTCTGAAGACGTGTCAGTAACAATAAGCTGCATGGTTCATCCCCCTGCAGACGTGGCAGGCATAACAGGTAAACAACCACCTATGTATAATAATGTTATTGCTCTGAAGACGTGTCAGTAAAAATAACCTGGGTGGTTCCTCCCCCTGCAGACGTGGCAGGCATAATGGGTAAACAACCACCTATGTGTCGTAAAGTTATTGCTCTGAAGACGTGTCAGTGACAACAACTATGCAGTGTATCCCTCTTCAGATGAAGCAGTTAATGGGTATACCACCACCTATGTGTCGTGGTGTTGTTGCTCAGAAGAATGTGTCAGTAACAACAACTACAGAGTGTATCCCCCTGCAGGCGTGGCAGGTGTGAAGGGTATACAACCGCCTATGTGTCATGGTGTTGGTGCTCTGAAGACATGTCCATGACAAACAACTATGCAGTGCATCCCCTGCAGACGTGCCTGGAGAGAATGCTATGCAGTTATGTACCATGAATACTATGAGCATATAACATAGTATAAATGCTATGAGCATATGTGCCGTAAAACGCAATCAACGTGTGTACCGAGATGCGTGGTAGTACCGTATAAGCTATGACTGTATGTCCAGTATAAGTACGTATAACTACGAGGGTCTGTGCTGTATACTGCAATAAGCATATGCACATTATAAATTATGTGAATGTACACAGAGCATAGATGCTGATCACTGTGCATAGTAATACTATGAGCGTGTATGAACGTCCAAACAGCACAAAACGCCATAGGTGCACGAACACAGGATGCCATAAGTGCACATGCTGCCCCAATGCCATGAGCATGTGAACACAAAGCCAAGAGCGCATGCGCAGCACCAAACCACCAAGGATGCATGTGCAGCATAAATACTATGAACGTGTGAACAGAGAGAGCGTATGAGCCGTATAAATGCAAAGAACATGTGAACAGTATAAATTTTATGAGCATTAGAACAGTATAATGTCAAAAACGAATGAACAGTATAAATACCACGAGCGTATGACAGTGCGAAAGCTATGAAAGTATGACAGTATAAATACCATGAGAAAATGGACAGTATGAATGCCATGAGCTTAAGGACCGCAACGTCACAAACGTATGAAACAGTATGATACTATAAGCGTGTGAACCGTCTAAAAGCCCTGAGCGTGTAACCAAAAAAAAACCATGAGCGTGTGAACAACATAACTGCCATGAACATATGAACAGTATAATTGTCATGGGCAGTATAAATGCCATGAACAGTATGAAATACCATGAGCATATGAACAGTATTCAAGCCTTGAACATATGAACCAGTATGAATACGAAGAAACGTGTGAAGCATGTGGCTGCCATGAACGTAACACTGGATAGAATGAACGTATGAACAAATGAACAACATGAATGACATGAGTTTGTGGACAGTATAAAACGCTATGATTGTATGGGAGTACAAAATACCATGAGTTGAAACAGAATAAATGAGTTTGCCAAGTATGACTGCTATGGCTGCATGGCCAGATAAATACTGCAAACGTATGTACCGTATAAATATTATAAGCGAATAAACCGGAGAAATACTATGAGCGATTAGGATCATATTCCTCACACAGCTTTAAAAGGGTACTCCGTCCCTAGACATCTTATAGGGGATAAGATGGATAGGGGCGGAGTACCCTTAAAATTATGTCTGATCACAAGGAGTTCGGGCCACTGGGATTCCCCCACAATCTCCAGCCCGGCACCCTGGCGTTCTGAACATTTATGTTCAGAAAGCCGGCTGTGCTTGGCTGCTGGGAGCCGTGCTCATCATGCCCCGTCCATTAAGGTCTATTAGAGGTACACCGAAATGGAAATTTCAGAACCGAAACGAAACCGAAATAAAAAAAATGTCCGGCCGAAACCGATACCGAAACCGAAAATGACTTCTCCCCGTCTTCTGGTAAAATGCAGCGCTCAGCTCATTAGATTAGATTCCCCTACATTAGATTGCCAGCTCCCCCACATTAGGTCGGGAGTTCCCCAACAATAGTAGGCAGCTCCCCCACAATAGTAGCAGTTCCCCCACAATAGTAGGCAGCTCCCCCACATTAGGTCATCATTTCCCCCACAATAGTAGGCAGGTTCCCCACAATAGTAGGCAGTTCCCCCACAATATTAGGCAGCTCCCCCAACAATATTAGGCAGCTCCCCCCACATTTGTAGGCAGCTCCCCCCACATTAGGTCAGCAGTTCCCCCACAATAGTAGGCAGTTCCCCCACAATATTAGGCAGCTCCCCCCAACAATATTAGGCAGCTCCCCCCACATTTGTAGGCAGCTCCCCCCCACAATAGTAGGCAGTTCCCCCACAATATTAAGCAGCTCCCCCCAACAATATTAGGAAGCTCCCCCCACATTCATAGGCAGCTCCCCCCACATTTGTAGGCAGCTCCCTCCCCCCACAATTTTAGGCAGCTCCCCCCCCCCACAATATTAGGCAGCTCCCCCCCACAATATTAGGCAGCTCCCCCCCACAATATTAGGCAGCTCCCCCCACATATGTAGGCAGTTCCCCCACAATAGTAGGCAGCTTCCCCCCACCCCACAGACATACAGCTTCCAGCCATATACAGTGTATGGCTGGAGGCTGTATGTCTGTACTGCTGCCCCCACAGTGATCTGGTCACCGCTCCTCCGGCCCGGGGTCACATCTACTGCTATGGCCGGAGGAGCGGTGACCGGAACACTGAAGATGTAAGGTCACTTACCAGGCCCCGGCCAGCACGCGTTTTCCTGCGACGATCCTGCGGTCCTCCTGCGTCTCTATGGTTGTACACACGGGACGTCAGTGACGTCCCGTGCGTACAACCATAGAGGCGGAGAAGCAAAGGACCGAAGGAGGATCGCAGGAGGACGCAGGGGAATGGTGAGTGACCGGCGGACATCCTTATGTCCCGAAAAGATTTTTCGGGACACAGGGATGTCCGGGATAGGAATACTTCTTTTTATGTGCCCGGGCCGGTTCCCGTGTGTGGCTGCAGGTGGGGGCCGGCCAGAGCATATAAAAACTAAAACTGTATACTAAAAACTAGGGGGCCTCCAGCTGTTGTGAAACTACAACTCCCAGCATGCCGGACAGACTTTGCCGTAGTTTCACAACAGCTGGAGGCCCCCTGGTTTTTAGTATACAGTATTAGTTTTTATATGCTCTGGCCGGCCCCCGCCTGCAGCCACACACGGGAGCCGGCCCGGGCACATAAAAAGAAGTATTCCTATCCCGGAGAGCGCGCCCCCCCCCCCCCCCAGATGTTGCGGCCGGCCCCCCCTGCACCCCCCACGCTACGCCTCTGGCACTGGCAGTGTTTGTAACTTGTGCTGTGGGCGGGCAGGGGAGGTGGGTCATTATCTGCAAATTTTTTGTTGTTTCGGCATTTCCCCAAAATAGCAATTTTAGGCCGATATATCGGTGCATCCCTAATGTCTATGGGACAAAATTCGGCAAAATTCGCTCTGTGCATGCGGATTACTGGGGTGCCAGGCTGGAGATCCTGGGCCTTTCCATCGTCCAGACCCCAAACGATCAGACATCTTATCCCCTATCCTTTGAATTTTCTATATAGTGTAGATAATACCATTATATGTATATTTATTATATTCTTTGCTTAAAAAGTTGTCAATCCTCCTGCTGTGGGAGCCGGGAGCATGTCACAGAACCTCACTGCACAGACCCCTGCTTGTACAGAACTTGTCCACCCCCACTTTCTGTATTTGGTCTCTTTACAGAGATACACAGGCAATAGCAGCAGGGACATACATATACACATTTTGTTAACCGATAATTATTACAAATATACATATGATGTTATTTTCTACATATGTACTATTCTACATGTACGTACTATTAGATACTTACATGTCATAGATACATCTTCTGTGTATGCTGGCTGTTAGTGTTATACCTGTTTGCATTTGTTGTGCATTTTACATTATGCTGGTTGCAGCTGTACATATCATCAGATACTTACCTGTCATATATACATCTTCTATGTATGCTGGCTGTTAGTATGATCCCTTTATACATCTGTTGTGCACCCTGAATAATACTGGTTGCAGTCTTACATATTACCAAATACTTACCTGCCATATATTCATCTTCTATGTGTGCTGGCTGTTAGTATTATATAATTCATTATATTCTTGGCCACCATATGTTTGGCACTGGAGCCACAGCGGTACGATCCTTGGTAAGTCAAATAATCGGGTCTAATGCTACTGTTTTGATAATAATTAATGTATAGTGTTTCAAGATATTATATTTGGTATTGCACTGTACTATCTGGTCAATATGTTAGCTAGCTGGCCACTAAGTTAGACAGCCTTATCACTTAGCAAGCTAGCCAGGGCAACTTAGGCACACATAGGTGCTAGGATAGGTTATGCATAGGCTTTAGGACTTAGACTATCATCTTATATAGGGCATAATAGGTCAATGCTCCCACCCCAACCCTCCTGTGCCTACCCCAATTCACCTCCTGAGCCACTTGGTGTAGGGAATAGTCATGAGGTCGTATACTTTTGCACCAATATTATGAGTGTACCTATCGTGTTTTTTACTTGATCGGTGGTACTATTTTTTATTTTGTTTTCTTGTTGTTCACCATTTATTGTATTTTGAGGGGATGTGTTACCTCTTTTTAAGAGTAATTAATAAATATTGGTTTAAGTCTTTTGTTCTGTGATTCAGAATCGGCCTGTAGGTAGTTTGCCCCCTGTAGGTAGCCACCCTGTACATAGGACCTCCCTGCATGTAGCATAACCTGTAGGCAATCCCCCTGATCCCTCTGTAGGTAGGACCACCCATAGGTAGCACCCTTTGCAGGTAATTTTCCCCCTGTAAGTAGAACGCCCAGTAAAAAGGATCTCTCTGCAGGTAGTTTTCCCCCTGTACGTAGGACCCCTGGTAGGTAGTTTGCCACCCCCCACCCCCTGTTGTAGGTAGGATCACCTTTAGGTCACACCTCCTGCAAGTTGTTTGCCCCCCCTGAAGGTAAAACTTCCCTGCAGGTAGCTTGCCCCTTACTGTAAGACACTTACTTTCATAGTTTATGCTGTGTCCTTTTCTATGTAAAACACCATATCTTGGCATCCTATGGGCAAGCATGTGACCATACATGTCACTGCTTCCTCCATAGAGTTACACGCAGGCAGGGTGGAGGAGGCAGAGTGACATGTAGGATCACATGCTCCACCATAGGATGCCATGATATGGAAGGGAAAGACCGCACTTGGGAAAACAGGGGAGAAGAGCAGAGATAAAGTTTTACACAGAACGGGCCACAAACAGAATGAACTATTTATGTAACTCGCTTCTTGGCCTTTTGGCTAAGATCAAGTGTAGTATCTGTTCTAATGAGCTGTTGTCCCACATGTGAGGATGAATTGCTGCATAGAGGAACAGGTGTACCAGGGCGATCCAGGGCTTGTGCCACGACACCAGCTCAACAGCTGCCCCAATGAAATCTGTTTCCTCCCGGTCGAGTCATTAGGCCGGGGGTGTAGAGCCGAGGTACTTATGTGCCTCGGGGAGTGGTGACCCAGGTGTGCCAAAACTCACTGGGTGAATGGGACCCACTGAGTTGAAGCACTGCGCCATTAGTCTTCACCTCTCTGAACACCTAGAGAGAGAGAGTTCAGAGAAGAGCTACTAAACTAGTACATGGATTGCAGGATAAAACTTACCAGGAAAGGTTAAAGGACCGTAACATGTATAGCTTGGAAGAAAGAAGAGACAGAGAGTATATGATAGAAACTTTTACATAAAGGGAATCAAAACCGGTAAAGGAGGAGAGCATATTTAAAAGAATAGCCTTCCTGCAGAAGTGGTAGCTGCAAATACAGTGAAGGAATTTAAACATGCATGGGATAAGCATATGGCTATCCTTCATATAAGATAGGGCCAGGGGCTATTGATAGGATTCAGATTTTTTGGCAGACTAGATGGGCCAAATGGTTCTTCTCTTCTGACACATCCTATGTTTCTACCTTTGGCACTCACCCTTGGTATTCCGGCCTTCTGGCTAGGATCAGAGACATTTTTATGGATCCAACCAGATGACCGGGCAGTAACTCCCTGCAACATTCACTTATTTATTTGTATGTCATTTTTTTTCACTGTGCCACATTTGTTGTGTCTATGTTCACTAGTACAGTTGTCCCTCAAGTTACAATACTAATTGGTTCCAGGATGACCATTGTATGTTGAAACATTACTCTATGGAAACCTGGTAATTGGTTCTGATGCCACCAAAATGTCATCCAAATATAGGAAAAAGTGAGGATTAAACAAACACATATAGATAAAGCAAGTCCTTACATTTAAAAATAAGAAAGGGCTGCTGGGAGCTGCAAATCACTGTCTATGTAGAGGACAGGAGCTTCTTCAGGGTCCTGTACAGTACACGCAATGTCCTAAAAAAGTAAAATGGAGCAGCCCTTACTTGGTGTCCAAAGGAGCAGCTAACTGTGGCATAAGTTAAAGGGGTACTCCAGTGGAAAACCTTTTTTTTTTTTTTTTTTTTTTTTTTTTAAATCAACTGGTACCAGACAGTTAAACAGATTTGTAAATTACTTCTATTGAAAAAATCTTAATCCTTCCAGTACTTATTAGCTGCTGAATACTACAGAGGAAATTATTTTATTTTTGGAACACAGTGCTCTCTGCTGACATCACGAGCACAGTGCTCTCTGCTGACATCTCTGTCCATTTTAGAAACTGTTCAGAGCAGCATATGTTTGCTATGGGGATTTTCTCCTACTCTGGACAGTTTGTTGGGTGGCCTTTCTCCTTTCGGAGAAGGGCTTGCAATGGACCACATCCACATGCTCGCTTGTAATTTTTCTTGCACTTATGTTCCTCGGCTCTTAATTAAAAAAAAAAAGAACTATGTATGTAAGTGCCATCAGCTTGTGGCACACTTACAGATATATTGTGGCACTCCAGTTAAAAAAATTAAAATAAACTGGTTAAGAGGGATAGAGGGAGATGGCTGTCGGTCAAACAAATGTTCTGCCAACAGACATTAAAAGTGTATGGCCAGCTTGGCTAGCATCATGGTGCACCATTCATGTGGCTTTCAACCAATACCTAATGTACCTCACAACAATAGCTCCTTAATTTACAGATTACAGACTTATGATCAATGCCATAGAGAGGTAAGTAAAGGGCTGCCTTATCACAGAGGGCCATTATAAATAGTAAAGAGTACAAAAACGTTAGAAAATCTAAAAGGGGGTTGGGGATGTCTGCCAAGTAATGTCTTATGTTTACTGTGAACAAGCAGACATATTTGTGACTTGCCTAACCTCTGTTATTTATTCCCCAGACCCCTTCAGTATGACCCCTTTGACAAGTCTGCAGTTAGATATCAACATCACAAACTTCACTCTTCAAGGCGCCTTAGAGGTAAAGTCTAATGAAACCGTCATTCATATTGAGGTCCCTAAAGGGGTCTTCTTGTTCCTGTGCTTTCTCAGCCTGCTGGAGAACATCTTGGTGGTTGTGGCTATTGCAAAAAATCACAACCTTCACTCTCCTATGTACTATTTTATCTGCTGCCTGGCTGCGTCAGATATGTTGGTCAGTATCAGCAACTTAATAGAGACTGTAATCATGATCCTTCTTCTCCATGGCATCATAGAACATAATATACCCATGGTCAAAATGATGGATAACATTGTCGATACGATGATTCTCTGCTCTTTAGTGACGTCTCTTTCATTTCTTGGAGCTATTGCTGTGGACCGCTATGTCACAATCTTTTACGCTTTGAGATACCATAATATTATAACCCAGCATAGGGTGATCTGCGTCATTACTGGGATCTGGATGGCCAGCATAGCTTGCAGCATTACATTCATAGTGTTTTCACACAGCAGTGTCGTAATTTGGTGTCTTATTGTTTTTTTTATCTTTATGTTGGTCTTAATGTTGGGTCTCTACATCCACATGTTTGTTCTAGCAAGAAAACATTCCCAGATTATTATGTCTCAACAAAAAGGAGCACGAAGGGGATTCTCACCACATCAAGCAGCTGCCAAACTCAGAGGAGCTATAACATTAACTATGCTGCTTGGTATCTTCTTTCTGTGCTGGGGACCCTTTTTCCTCCACCTCACCCTATATGTGTCCTGTCCAAAGCACCCTTTCTGCCTCGAATACTTCAAATATTTCAACATCAACTTTGTTCTTATGATATTTAACTCTATTATTGACCCTATTATCTATGCCTTTCGAAGTCAAGAGCTGAGAAAAACCCTGAAGGACATTGTATTGTGTTGTTCCCAGTGACAGTACAAGGGGATGGGGGAACGAAGAAGCCAAACGAACATATGAATGTCCGGTCAGAGTACCCTCCTTTATCCAAAATTCTACTTTTGACATATGGGATGTAAATAACATGAACCTCAAACGTTATTCAGGTATGGACAGAGATAAAGCTACTACCAATAAACTACTCATGGTTAGCAATAAATTTTGGTCTGTCTAATCTGTTTTCAAAAGAACTTTTTAGCCCAGATGATGCCAGTTACTAAGCTATGAGAGAGGAGAGTCCCCTGTGTATAAGAACAATCTGAGTATTGATATGGCCCATTGATCAGTCTGATCATATTTTAGAGTGGGAGGGACCATCTAAATCACCTGTATGATAGTGTGACAGTCACATAATGTCAAAAATCATAATAAAGTCCTGTAGCTTTTACTTGCTGCTTACTATAAAATTGAAATAAATAGGAGCATGATTAGATTGTGAGCCCCAGTGGGGACAGTGAGTGATGATGACAAACTACGCTGCAGGAAATGTTGGCTATATATATAGATAGATATATAGATATAAAAATACATTTATTTGAAGAAATGATTGTTTTATAGTTATTAAATACGTAAAACCATATTTTGAACTAAGATTGTATTGTATTGTATATTTGCGTTTCAGTATGCCAAATAGGCAATGGCATACACAGATTATTGGGTTTTGATTTTAGGAAACTTCTAATAAATACAGTTTTAAAAAGGGCACTGTTTACTAAATCCATCCATGACATTACTTACAGCCCCACTATTCTTACGAGTTGCACTATATGGTTATATGCTCTCTCTTCGTGTCTCCTCAACCCTATCTTCTATACAGCTACTGCTTTAACTATTTTAAGATCATTATTACTCTCTTCGGATTTTTCAACCTGGATAAAGTTGGGGTTATGACACTCCAGGATATAAGCGTGGGTAATACATTATTGACCTTTCAAGAGATACAGGATAGATTCCCTATTCCTACTCAAGACTTTTTTAAGTTTCTACAATTAAGGCATTTATTGGCTTCCCTTACATGGTCAGATAGAACTTCTCCAATGTCACATTATACATATTATTTAGACCCATATAGGGGTTAAAAAAGATATTTCAGTGTCATATCAATCCCTTATACCCAATATTCTTTTAAAGTTCAGTGGCTCAAAGATTTAGGTACCGAAATATCAGAAGATCAGTGGTACTTGAACTATATTCTACCTTTTCAGTTGTTTCATTGCTCAAATCATTGAGAGTCTTCTCGTAAACTGTTCAACCGATGGTATCAAACACCTGACCGAATAAAACATATGTATCCACAGACAACATCTGTATGTTGGAGATGTGTAGAGCAAATAGGGAATTTTTTACATATTTGGTGGGAATGTCCTTGTATTTTCCCATTTTGAAAGATGGTCTATAATTTTCTTTATTCTATAGTGTTTGTGGATCTCCCTTGGAGCCCTGGATTTGCGTTATTGTCCTTAGACTTAACTAGATATGCAATGAATAGTCGGGTTATTATCATTCATGTCCTTACTAATGCATGTTTTGTGGAAATCGAAAGAATGACCTGATTTGCTCGCTCTTAAACTCAGAGTACAGAATGTATTTCTAATGGAAAAACTCATTGCGAGAAGGGAAGTCGGAGAGGTTTGAACAACATTGGCAGGAATGGATACAATTCAAAAGTCTGTAAAATAGTGTATAGGTGATATATTAGAATAGTTCCTGAAGATCCAAGTACTGTACATTGTACATTGTTTATGATAATATTAAGGTTCTACAATAGTGAGGGTTGATAATTTTATTTATGGATCTTTTTACTTAAAAACTACTTAAAAATTGGTAAAGATGGTTAAGCAAGGAAATACACGCATAAAATATATATATATATATATATATATATATATATATATATATGCTTTTTCCTTTCTTTAAATTCTTTCCTTTTTATATCTTTCCTTAATTTTATATATAATTAAGGGTTAGAATTATTATGTTTAGGATGGGTTTGGTTAAGGAATATCTTTACCTTTTCTTTCTCGTGTAATTGTTAAGATAATAATGGACTGATGCAGTCCTGTTAATGTATGATTTTTCCTTGCCTGTTAATGCATATAAAAAAAACAATAATAAAAAATTTAAAAAAATCTGCACTAATGGAAGGGTATAAAGGACATATTTAGCTTTATACAGGGAAGACAGGCATTAAGTTAATTAGACCCCCAAATAGGAAAGACATGAGGAGGAATCCAAAATTAAGAGAGATAAGGCGTTGGACAAAAATGTGGATAGTACAATATAGAACCTCAGACTTGGAAGCATTCACTCGCAACCCTGACTGCTGTGCAAACCCATCCAGTAAGCGGAATAGATTAGGTAAGGAGGTAAGTGGATTAGTGAGAGTCAGCAATAAGTAATCTGCAAAAAGACTAGTCTTATACACGGAAGACCCAACAGTCGCCCCCTGAATATCAGGGTGAGTCATGATAAGCTCTGCAAGATGCTCCATCACCAGAGCAAATAGCGCCTGAGGCAAAGGACACCCCTGACAGGTCCCCTCCTTACGGAGATAGGCACAGGAGCAGAGGAGGACATAGAGGGATAAAGGTGCTTCAATACGTGGACCAGAAAAGTCAAACTTAGACAAAACTGCACACAAATAAGGCCATGATACGCAATCAAAGACCTTTTCAATGTCCAAGGCCAAAACAACCAAGGGTGTTTTAGTGGAAGTAGATCATTGAATGAGATTCAATATGTTACAGATATTATCCGGGTCTGAATCTATCTGTTTTTGTTGGTATTTCTCTTTTTTTTGACAGCACAAATATTATTCCTTGCTGAGCTTTGCCAACACATATACTGAACCCTTTGTCATATGGTTGATGGTTTTCTTCAGTGCTTAATGTTCCATATGTATACACCAATGGAGCAGCAGATCCAGGATGAATATCGCTATGGCAGTGTGAGAATGTTGCCCACCTGGAAGCTCATATTAAAGATCTGGAGAAGCAAAATTCGACACTGAGGATTATTGACAATCTTGAAATGGAATGGTGCTTACAGAGCAGTTAGTAGGGTAGACATGGAGGGTGCCAGGAGGACCAAGAAAGGAGCTGGATCAATATAGTAAGAGGGACTGGGAAGGGTGCTAAGAAAAGTAAAGTCACTTCTGCTTCTGAGCTCCCAAGCTCAATTGCCAAGTTGGGTGATGATGCGAAGGCCTCAGTATTAGAAATGGCAACCCAAGTCAATATTGGTCTGCCTAACAGCCAGAAGAACAGTCCAACTAGTAATATGGGGGATGGTAATGTCGGTAGGCCAAGAAAGCTTGTTGTTGTAGAGGAATCTATAATCAGGAAAACAGAATAATTTGTTGCTAAGACTGCCTCAACCGAATAGTGCCAGGGTTCAGCATGTGGTAAAACAGGTAAATAAATTGCTGTTGTGGTCCATGTGGAAACTAACAAAAGAATATATGGTAGGTGGAAGTCTCTAAAAAAGGTTTTTTAAAGAACTAGGTGCCAAGCTGAAGGGAAGGACCTCCAAGGTCGTATTCTCTAGAATAGTGACTTACCTGGCGTTCTTGTTGCGTGGACCAGCGATCCCGAATAAAACTTCTTGCTGTTTCTGTGAGTGCCGTCTGCGATCTCTTCTTTCAAATTCTCTAGAATAGACCTGTGCCATGTGCAGAAAAAAAAGCAGAAGCTTAGGGAGCATGGCTTAACCTGTTAGGGATGAAGGGCGCATGCATACGCCCTTGCGTCCTGGTACTTAAGGACGAAGGGCGTATCCATAAGCCCATGTTAATTTCGGTCCCCGCCGCGCGCCGGGTGGGGACCGGATCGGGGTGACTGCTGATATCGATCAGCAGGCAGCCCGCGCAAATGCCCAGGGGGTCATCAGACCCCCCCATGTCGGCGATCGGCACAAATCCAGCTTGTTGTAGTTTTGAAACAGCTGGAGGTTTGCAACCCCCCCCCCCCCCATATGAATGTACAGGGTACATTCACACAGGCAGGTTTACAGTAAGTTTCCTGCTTCAAGTTTGTGCTGCGGCTAATTTTTAGCCACAGCGCAAACTCCTAGTAGGAAACTCACCGTAACACGCCAGTGTGAATGTACCCTAAAAACACTACACTACACTAACACGTAATAAAGGGCAAAACACTACATATACACCCCCTTACACGTCCCCCCAATAAAAATGAAAAACATTGTACGGCAGTGTTTCCAAAACGGAGCCTCCAGCTGTTGCAAAACAACAACTCCCAGCATTTCTGGACAGCCACTGACTTTCCAGGCATGCTGGGAGTTTAGCAACAGCTGGAGGCACCCTGTTTGGGAATACCCCTATGTCCACCCTTATGCAATCCCTAATTTAGTCCTCAAATGCGCATGGCGCTCTCTCATTTCGGAGCCCTGTCGTATTTCAAGGAAACAGTTTAGGGCCACATATGGGGTATTTCCATACTCGGGAGAAATTACACTATTATACAAATTTTGGGGGTCTTTTTCTCCTTTCACCCCTTATGAAAAGGAAAAGTTGGGGGCTCCACCAGCCTATTAGTGTAAAAAAATAAAAAATTTACACTAACATGCTGGTGTTGCCCCATACTTTTTATTTTCACAAGCAGTAAAAGGAAAAAAAGACCCCCAAAATTTGTAATGCAATTTCTCCTGAGTACAGAAATACCCCATATGTGGGCGTAAAATGCTCTGCGGGCGCACAACAAGGCTCAGGAGTGAGAGCGCACCATGTACTTTTGAGGCCTAAATTTGTGATTTGCACAGGGGTGGCAGATTTTACAGCGGTTCTGACATAAACACAAAAACATAAATACCCACATGTGACCCCATTTTAGAAACTACACCCCTCATGGAACGTGACAAGGGGTATAGTGAGCCTTAACACCCGACATTTGGATGGGAAAATGAAAAAAAAAAAAAAATAAATTCACTAAAATGCTGGTGTTACCCTAAATTTTTCATTTTCACAAGGGAAAATAGGAAAAAAGACCCCCAAAATTTGTAACCCCATTTCTTCTGAGTAAGAAAATACCCCATATGTGGATGTAAAATGGGCGTTCAAAGTTGATCGCCGCGTCTAAAATGAAAGTAAAAGCTTCCCCGCAGCTCAGTCGGGCTGATCTGGACCATTGTGGTGAAATAGCGATGTCAGCCACCTTTTCCCATAAAAAAAAAAAAAAAACGGTGTAAATAAAAATAAACATATTTGGTATCGTCGCGTGAGGAAATGCTCGAACTATAAAAATATATTGTTAATTAAACCATACGGTCAATGGCGTATGTGCAGAAAAATTTCAAAATAGCATATTTTTGGGCACTTTTTATATAATGAAAAAAAGAATAAAAAGCGATCAAAAAGTCCGATCAATATAAAAATGGTACTGATTAAAACTTCAGATCACGCCGCAAAAAATGGGCTCTCATACTGTCCCGTAAGTGGAAAAATAAAAAAGTTATAGGGGTCAAAAGATGACAATTTTAACCACTTAGGGACCACGGGCATACAGGTACGCCTTCGCTCCCTGGTACTTAAGGACCACGGGCGTACTTGTACGCCCGCGGGAATTTCGGTCCCAGCCGGGCGGGGACCAGACCGGTGTGACTGCTGATATCGATCAGCAGGCACCCCGCGCAAATGCCCGGGGGGGTCATTAAACACCCCCATGTCAGCGATCGGCGCAAATCGCAGGTGAATTCACACTTGCGATTTGCGCCGATTCTGGGTCATACGGGTCTATGGTGACCCGGTGACCCGAAATATAAGGGGGATCGCGGTTGTCCAAGACACCAACGATCCCCCTGAAAGGACAGGAGTGAGGTGGCAGGGGTGCCACCCCTCCTATCCCTGCTATTGGACGTCAAGAAGCAACAACCAATAGCAAAAACTTTCAGTTTCCCCGTTCTGCCCACCCACAATAGGAGGGACAGACGGAAAACCGACAGGGACCGGGCGCTGAAAGTCCACTTACCCATCGGTGGTGGCAGCGGGCAGCGATCGGTGGTGGCAGCAGGTGGCAGAAGAGGACGGCTATGCGGCTCCCTGGATCCTATGGAAGCCGGTGAGTTGCCTAGCAACATCTGGAGGGCTACAGTCTGAGACCACTATACAGTGGTCTCTAAACTGTAGTCCTCCAGATGTTGCAAAACTACAACTCCCAGCATGCTTTGTGGGCATGCTGGGATTTGTAGTTTTGCAACAGCTGGAGGGCTGCAGTTTGGAGATCACGTTTCAGTAATCTATAAACTGTAGTCCTCCAAATCTTGCAAAACTACAACTCCTAGCATGTCCACACAGCTGTTTTCTGTGTGGGCATGCTGGGATTTGTAGTTTTGCAACATCTGGAGGGCCACAGTTTGGAGATCACTGTGGCCCTCCAGATGTTGCAAAACTGCAAATCCCAGCATGCCCAAACAGCAAACATGCATGCTGGGAGTTGTGGTTGCGTACCTCCAACTGTTGCATAACTACATCTCCCAGCATGCCCTTCGGCGATCAGTACATGCTGGGAGTTGAAGTTTTGTAACAGCTGGAGGTACACTGGTTGCAAAATACTGAATCAGATAACAGAACCTAACTAAAGGGTTTTCCAACCAGTGTGCCTCCAGCTGTTGCAAAAGTACAACTCCCAGCATGCACGTTCTGTCAGTAAATGCTGGGAGTTGTAGTTTTGAAACAGCTGGAGGTTCCCCCCCCCCCCCCCCCCCATGTGAATATACAAGGTACATTCACACTGGCAGCTTTACAGTAAGTCTCCTGCTTCAAGTTTGAGCTGTGGCAAATATTTCGCAAACTCCTAGCGGGAAGCTCACCGTAACCTGCCAGTGCGAATGTATCCTAAAAACACTACACTACACTAACACAAAATAAAAGATAAAACACTACATATACACCCCCTTACACTGTCTCCCCCGATAAAAATGAAAAAGTATGTCACGGCAGTGTTTCCAAAACTGAGCCTCCAGCTGTTGCAAAACAACAACTCAAAGCATTTCCGGACAGCCACTGACTGTCCAGGCATGCTGGGAGTTTAGAAACAGCTGTAGGCACCCTGTTTGGGAATCACTGGCATAGAATACCCCTATGTCCACCCCTATGCAATCCCTAATTTTGTCCTCAAACGCGCATGGCGCTATCTCACTTCGGAGCCCTGTCGTATTTCAAGAAAACAGTTTAGGGCCACATATGGGGTATTTCCGTACTCGGGAGAAATTGCACTACAAATTTTGGGGGCTTTTTCTCCTTTTACCCCTTATGAAAAGGAAAAGTTGGGGTCTACATCAGCCTGTTAGTGTAAAAAAATTAAAATGTTTACACTAACATGCTAGTGTTGCCCCATACTTTTAATAATTTTCACAAGCGGTAAAAGCAAAAAAAGACCCCCAAAATTTATAACTCAATTTCTCCTCAGTACGGAAATACCCCATATGTGGGCGTAAAATGCTCTGCGGACGCACAACAAGGCTCAGGAGTGAGAGCGCACTATGTACATTTGAGGCCTAAATTGGTGATTTGCACAGGGGTGGCTGATTTTACAGTGGTTCTGATATAAACGCAAAAAAATAAATACCCACATGTGACCCCATTTTGGAAACTACACCCCTCATGGAATGTAACAAGGGGTATAGTGAGCCTTAACACCCCACAGGTGTTTGAAGAATTTTCATTAAAGTTGGATGTGAAAATGAAAAAAAAAAAATTTCACTAAAATGCTGGTGTTACCCTAAATTTTTCATTTTCACAAGGGAAAATAGGAAAAAGACCCCCAAAAGTTGTAACCCCATTTCTTCTGAGTAAAAGCATACCCCATATGTGGATGTAAAGTGCTCTGCAGGTGCACTACAATGCTCAGAAGAGAGGTATTTGGATAGAGAATGTGTCCAAAATTGAAGGCCATGCGTGTTAACAAAGCCCCAATAGTGCCAGAACAATAGACGCCCCCACATGTGACCCCATTTTGGAAACTACACCCCTCACATAATGTAATAAGGGGTGCAGTGAGCATTTACGCCCCACAGCTGTCTGACAGATTTTTGGAACAGTGGTCCGTGAAAATGAAAAATGTAAATTTTCATTTGCACAGCCCACTGTTCCAAAGATCTGTCAAATGCCAGTGGGGTGTAAATACTCACTGCACCCCTTATAAAATTCTGTGAGGGGTGTAGTTTCCAAAATGGGGTCACATGTGGGGGGGGTCCACTGTTCTGGCACCACGGGGGGCTTTGTAAACACACATGGCCCCTGACTTCCATTCCAAACAAAATCACTCTCCAAAAGCTCAATAGCGCTCCTTCTCTTCTGAGCATTATAGTGTGCCAGCAGAATACTTGACATCCACACATGGGGTATTTCCATACTCAGAAGAAATGGGGTTACAAATTTTGGGGGTAATTTTCTCCTATTACCCCTTGTAAAAATGTAAAATTTGGGGGGAAAGCAGCATTTAAGTGAAAAAAAAATTCATTTACACATCCAACTTTAACGAAAAGTTGTCAAACACCTGTGGGGTGTTAAGGCTCATTGTACCGCTTGTTACTTTCCTTGAGGGGTGTAGTTTCCAAAAGAGTATGCCATGTGTTTTTTTTGTTGTTGTTTTTTTTTGCTGTCCTGGCACCATAGGGGCTTCCTAAATGTGACATACCCCCCAAAAATCATTTCAGAAAAACTCACTCTCCAAAATCCCATTGTAGCTCCTTCCCTTCTGAGCCCTCTACTGCACCCGCTGAACACTTGACATATAAATATTAGATATTTCCTTACTCGAGAGAAATTGGGTTACACATTTTTGGAAGATTTCTCTCCTTTTACCCCTTGTAAAAATTCAAAAACTGGATTTACAAGAACATGCGAGTGTAAAAAATGAAGATTTTGAAATTTCTCCTTCAATTTGCTGCTATTCCTGTGAAACACCTAAAGGGTTAACACACTTATTGAATGTCATTTTGAATACTTTGAGGGGTGCAGTTATATAATGGGGTAATTTGTGGGGTATTTCTAATATGAAGGCCCTTCAAATCCACTTCAAAACTGAACTGGTCCCTGAAAAATTCTGATTTTGAAAATTTTGTGAAAAATGGGAAAATTGCTGCTATACTTTGAAGCCCTCTGATGTCTTCAAAAAGCAAAAACATGTCAACTTTATGATGCAATCATAAAGTAGACATGTTGTATATGTGAATCAATATATAATTTATTTGGAATCTCCATTTTCCTGATAAGCAGAGAGCTTCAAATTAAAAAAAATGCTAAATTTTAAAAAAATTTCATCAAATTTTTTAATTTTTCACCAAGAAATGATGCAAGTATTGATGAAATGTTACCACTAACATAAAGTAGAATATATCTCGAAAAAAAAATCTCAGAATCAGACAGAAAGGTAAAAGCATTCCAGAATTATTTATGTTTAAAGTGACAATGGTCAGATGTGCAAAAAACGCTCTGGTCCTTAACCCCTTAAGGACTGAGCCCTTTTTCACCTTAAGGACTCAGCCATTTTTTGCAATTCTGACCACTGTCACTTTAAACATTAATAACTCTGGAATGCTTTTAGTTATCAATCTGATTCCGAGATTGTTTTTTCGTGACATATTCTACTTTAACATAGTGGTAAAATTTTGTGGTAACTTGCATCCTTTCTTGGTGAAAAATCCGAAAATTTGATGAAAAATTTGAAAATTTTGCATTTTTCTAACTTTGAAGCTCTCTGCTTGTAAGAAAAATGGATATTCAAAATAATTTTTTTTTTATTCACATATGCAATATGACTACTTTATGTTTGCATCATAAAATTGACGTGTTTTTACTTTTGGAAGACACCAGAGGGCTTCAAAGTTCAGCAGCAATTTTCCAATTTTTCACAAAATTTTTAAACTCGCTTTTTTCAGGGACCAGTTCAGGCTTGAAGTGGATTTGAAGGGTCTTCATATTAGAAATACCCCATAAAAGACCCCATTATAAAAACTGCACCCCCCAAAGTATTCAAAATGACATTCAGTCAGCGTTTTAACCCTTTAGGTGTTTCACAGGAATAGCAGCAAAGTGAAGGAGAAAATTCACAATCTTCATTTTTTACACTCGCATGTTTTTGTATTTGTATTTGAAACCCAATTTTTCTCGAGTAAGGACATACCTCATATGTCTATGTTAATTGTTCGGCGGGCGCAGTAGAGGGCTCAGAAGGGAAGGAGCGACAAATGGTTTTTGGGGGGCATGTCACATTTAGGAAGCCCCTATGGTGCCAGAACAGCAAAAAAAAAAACACATGGCATACCATTTTGGAAACTAGACCCCTCGGGGAACATAACAAGGGGTAAAGTAAACCTTAATACCCCACAGGTGATTCACGACTTTTGCATATGTAAAAAAAATATATAATTTTTCCCTAAAATGCTTGGTTTCCCAAAAGTTTTACATTTTTAAAAAGGGTAATAGCAGAAAATACCCCCCAAAACTTGAAGCACAATTTCTCCCGATTCAGAAAACACCCCATACGGGGGTGAAAAGTGCTCTGCTGGCGCACTACAGGTCTCAGCAGAGAAGGAGTCACATTTGGCTTTTTTGAAGGAAATTTTGCTCTGGGGGCATGCCGCATTTAGGAAGCCCCTATGGTGCCAGGACAGCAAAAAAAAACACATGGCATACCATTTTGGAAACTAGACCCCTTGGGGAACGTAACAAGGGGTAAAGTGAACCTTAATACCCCACAGGGTTTCACAACTTTTGCATATGTAAAAAAAAAAATATTAACCTAAAATGCTTGGTTTCCCAAAAAATTTACATTTTTACAAAGGGTTAAAGCAGAAAATACCCCCCAAAATTTGAAGCCCAATTTCTCCCGATTCAGAAAACACCCCATATGGGGGTGAAAAGTGCTCTGCTGGCGCACTACAGGTCTCAGAAGAGAAGGAGTCACATTTGGCTTTTTGAAGGAAATTTTGCTCTGGGGGCATGCCGCATTTAGGAAGCCCCTATGGTGCCAGGACAGCAAAAAACCCCACATGGCATACCATTTTGGAAACTAGACCCCTTGGGGAACGTAACAAGGGGTAAAGTGAACCTTAATACCCCACAGGGGTTTCACAACTTTTGCATATGTAAAAAAAAAAATTTAACCTAAAATGCTTGGTTTCCCAAAAGATTTACATTTTTACAAAGGGTTAAAGCAGAAAATACCCCCCAAAATTTGAAGCCCAATTTCTCCCGATTCAGAAAACACCCCATATGGGGGTGAAAAGTGCTCTGCTGGCGCACTACAGGTCTCAGAAGAGAAGGAGTCACATTTGGCTTTTTGAAAGCAAATTTTGCTCTGGGGGCATGCCGCATTTAGGAAGCCCCTATGGTGCCAGAACAGCAAAAAAAAAAAAAAACACATGGCATACCATTTTGGAAACTAGACCCCTCGGGGAAGGTAACAAGGGGTTAAGTGAACCTTAATACCCCACAGGTGTTTCACGACTTTTGCATATGTAAAAAAATTTATTTTTTTTACCTAAAATGCCTCTTTTCCCAAAAATTTAACATTTTTAAAAAGGGTAAAAGCAGAAAATACCCCCCAAAATTTGTAACACAATTTCTCCCGAGTACGGCGATACCCCATATGTGGCCCTAAACTGTTGCCTTGAAATACGACAGGGCTCCAAAGTGAGAGCGCCATGCGCATTTGAGGCCTAAATTAGGGACTTGCATAGGGGTGGACATAGGGGTATTCTACGCCAGTGATTCCCAAACAGGGTGCCTCCAGCTGTTGTAAAACTCCCAGCATGCCTAGATAGTCAGTGGCTATCTGGCAATACTGGGAGTAGTTGTTTTGCAACAGCTGGAGGCTCCATTTTGGAAACAGTGGCGTACCAGACGTTTTTCATTTTTTTGGGGGAGGGGGGCTGTGTAGGGGTATGTGTATATGTAATGTTTTTTACTTTTTATTTTATTGTGTGTTAGTGTAGTGTTTTTAGGGTACAGTCGCACGGGCGGGGGTTCACAGTAGTTTCTCGATGGCAGTTTGAGCTGCGGCAGAAAATTTGCCGCAGCTCAAACTTGCAGCCGGATACTTACTGTAATCCTCTGCCCATGTGAGTGTACCCTGTACGTTCACATTGGGGGGGGGGGACATCCAGCTGTTGCAAAACTACAACTCCCAGCATGTACGGTCTATCAGTGCATGCTGGGAGTTGTAGTTTTGCAACAGCTGGAGGCTCCGTTTTGGAAACAGTGGCGTACCAGACATTTTTCATTTTTATTGGGGAGGAGAGGGGGGTTGTATAGGGGTATGTGTATACGTAGTGTTTTTAACTTTGTATTGTGTGTTAGTGTAGTGTTTTTAGGGTACAGTCGCACGGGCGGGGGGTTCACAGTAGTTTCTCGCTGGCAGTTTGAGCTGCGGTAGAAAATTTGCCGCAGCTCAAACTTGCAGCCGGATACTTACTGTAATCCTCCGCCCATGTGAGTGTACCCTGTACATTCACATTGGGGGGGGAAGAAACATCCAGCTGTTGCAAAACTACAACTCCCAGCATGTACGGTCTATCAGTGCATGCTGGGAGTTGTAGTTTTGCAACAGCTGGAGGCACACTGGTTGTGAAACACCGAGTTTGGTAACAAACTCAGTGTTTTGCAACCAGTGTGCCTTCAGCTGTTGCAAAAGCTACAACCCCCAGCATGTACGGACAGCGGAAGGGCATGCTGGGTCTTGTAGTTATGCAACAGCTGGAGGCATACTACTTTGGCTGGGGATGCTGGGGACTGTAGTTATGCAACAGCTGGAGACACACTGGTTTGCTACATAACTCAGTGTGCCTTCAGCTGTTGCAAAACTACAACTCCCAGCAGTCACCGACAGCCAACGGGCATGCTGGGAGTTGTAGTTATGCAACCAGCAGATGCACTACTACAACTCCCAGCATGCACTTTAGCTGTTTGTGCAAGCTGGGAGTTGTAATTACACAACAGCTGAAGGTACACTTTTCCATGGAAAAAATGTGCCTCCAGCTGTTGCAAAACTACAAGTCCCAGCATGCCCATAAGGGCATGCTGGGAGTTGTGGTGGTCTGCCTCCTGCTGTTGCATAACTACAGCTCCCAGCATGCCCTTTTTGCATGCTGGGAGCTGTTGCTAAGCAACAGCAGGAGGCTGTCACTCACCTCCAACGATCCTTGCCGCACAGGTCAGTCCCTCGTCGTCGCCGCCGCGGCCGTCGCTCCTGGGGCCCCGATCCCAACATTGACGCCGGGGATCGGGGTCCCCAGCACCTGGGGTGCACGTCCCGTACCCGCTCACGTCCTCCGGAAGAGGGGCGGAGCGGGTTGCGGGAGTGACACCCGCAGCAGGCGCCCTGATTGGTCGGCTGGGAAACCGGCCGACGAATCAGGGTGATCGTGAGGTGGCACCAGTGTCACCTCACCCCTGCAGGCTCTGGCTGTTCGGGTCCGTCGGAGACGGCCCCGAACAGCCTGTAATTCCGGGTCACTGGAAACCCGATTGACCCGGAATCTGCCGCAGATCGCTGGACTGAATTGTCCAGCGATCTGCGGCCATCGCCGACATGGGGGGGCATAATGACCCCCCTGGGCGATATGCCCCGATGCCTGCTGAACGTTTTCAGCAGGCATCGGGCACCGGCTCCCTTCCAGCTAGCGGCGGGGGGCTGGGATTTGACAGGACGTACTCAAACGTCCTGAGTCCTTAAGGTCTTGGAAAAGGGGCCATTTGAGTGCGTCCTGCGTCCTTAAGGGGTTAAAGGGTTACTCCGCCCCTAGACATCTTATCCCCTATCCAAAGGATAGGAGATAAGATGTCAGATCGCCGCGGTCCCCGGGATTGCCGCTGCGGCAGCCCGCTGTCATTACTGCACAGAGTGAGTTCGCTCTGCACGTAATGACGGGCAATACAGGGGACGGAGCATTGTTACGTCATGGCTCCGCCCCTCGTGACGTCACGGCCCGCCCCCCCCTCAATATGAGTCTATGGGAGGGGGCGTGGCGGTCGTCACGCCCTTGCCATAGACTTGCATTAAGGGGGCAGGCCTTGATGTCACGAGGGGCGGAGCCATGACATCACGCTGCTCCGTCCCCTGTATCGCCCGTCATTACGCACAGAGCGAACTCGCTCTGTGCAGTAATGATAGTGGGCTGCCACAGCGGCAATCCCGGGGGTCCCCAGCAGCGGGACCGCGGCGATCTGACATCTTATCCCCTATCCTTTGGATAGGGGATAAGATGTCTAGGGGCGGAGTACCCCTTTAAGGTGAAAATGGGCCTGGTCCTTAAGGGGTTAAACTTATAAATTTTCCTGCATGTAGTTATGATTTAGTTTTTTAAGTAATACAAAATCAAACCTATATAAGTAGGGTATCATTTATGGACCTGCAGAATAAAGATAAGATGTCATTTTTATTGAAAAATGCACTGCGTAGAAACGGAAGCCCCCAAAATTTACAAAATGGCATTTTTTCTTCAATTTTGTCGCACAATGAATTTTTTTCCGCTTCGAAGTGAATATTTTGGTAAAATGACTAATGTCACTGCAAAGTAGAAATGGTGGCGCAAAAAAATACCATAATATGGAATTTTAGGTGCATAATTTAAAGCGTTATGATTTTTAGAAGGTGATGAGGAAAAATGAGAATGCAAAAACGGAAAAACCCTGCCACCTTAATGGGTTAAAATGGACAGCAGATGTCAGCAGAGAGCACTGTGGTCATGACAGAAGAGAAATCCAAAAAGAAAAGCATGTCCTCTGTAGTCTACAGCCCCTAAAAAGTACTGGAAGGATTAAGATTTTTTAATAGAAGTAATTTAAAAATCTCAAATGAAGGAATTCAGCACTGCCTACTTCTGTACCTATCTGTTACTGGATGCAAGGTCACTACTGCGGTTAAACTGGTGGCTAAGTGGTGCTCTGGCTTGTAGAAGTAAAATACTAAAGCAAACTTGATAGAAGAAAGGAAAAGCCGGCAACTCACCAATCTTCCAACCTCTGCAAATTTATTTGCACATACTCACAACAATCAGTACATCATGGGGGGGACGCATAGATGTAATGGGGGGGGTACCACTGAGAGGCGACACTGATGTTTCGCACTATTTAGTGCTTCGATGGGCCTGACTCTAGACCGGAACATGTCACCTTAAATACAGATGGATAATTACCTCTACCAATCACCATTCACTTCGACATTGACGTCACTAAAGGTAGGATGATTAGAAAGAAAGAACTAAATACAGAACTAAATACAGTTATGAATACAAAGTTTAAAAACAAATGGATACATCTACTTTGTCATTGAGTCCTAGGACGCCTATTGCATCAGTGGCAATGATCCAATGAGTTTCTCTTCTCAGAAGATTCTTATCGGATCTCATACCCGGTATGGGTGCAACCTTTTCGATGCCGGCGAACTTCAGTTGTTCATGGCGACCTCCATGTGCTTCCACTATATGAGAGATGAATCGGGGGGGCGAGAGGGGGGGGGGGGGGTAACTCTGCCTATACCTATGGGGAAGAGGGGGGGGGGTAACTCTGCCTATACCATTGGGGAAGAGGGGTGTGTGTAACTCTGCCTATACTTATGAGGAAAGGGGGAGGGGGTAACTCTGCCTATACCTACGGGGAAAGGGGGGGGGACTCTGCTGCCTATACCTAAGGAGAAAGGGGGGTTAACTCTGTTCCTATACCTATTGGGAAGGGGGTTAACTCAGCTGTCTATACCTATGGGGAAGGGGTGTTAAGTCTGCTGCCTATACCTATGGGTAGGGTGGGGGGTTAACTCTGCTGCCTATACCTTTGGGGAAGGGGGGTTAACTGCTGCCTATACCTACAGGGAAGGGGGGTTAACTCTGTTGCCTATACCTGTAGGGAAGGGGGGTTAACTATGCTGCCTATACCTGTAGGGAAGGGGGGGCTACCTAACTTTATACCTGGATGCCTAACTACTTACCTACATACCAGGCTATCTAACTATCTACATACCCAGCTACCTAACTATGTACATACCTGGCCATCATACATGGCTGCCTAACTACCCAGCTAGCCCTCTACCTACCTAGCTTGTCCCCCTACCTACATATCTGGCTTTCTGATCTACCTACCTAGTTACCTATTTACCTGGTTAACTACCTACCTGCCCTTTTACTGTACAGGACACCAAGGAGGGCATTATTACAGTTTGTGGGTCTATAGATGGAAAATTTGTGCAGAGGAGGGGAGGGCACTTGAAAAATGCAGAGTCTGACATGTTTATCCTGCAGATGTTAAGAGATCCACATGGCGATCTTATCCGGACGGAGAAGAAAAGGAAAGAGGACGCCGCTGATCAGAAAAGACGTAATTGTAAGTCCTAATTGTAACAGTAATCACTTATATGGTACAGATTCTGTGTACAGCTGATATCTACCGCCATATGGTCCTGTATATAATCACTTATATTGTATACAGATCCTGTATAGTATACTGGTCTGTGTATAGTGGTTTTATTCAGTACAGTATGGCAGTAATATCCAGTTATTGTGTGGTGGTATATACTCCTTGTATACTGGTATTATTGGTCATGGAAATTTACCTAGTGTTTCTTACATATATAAATTTTAGTTTATTGTGTGTGGGATTTGGGTGGAATAGGGGTGTGGCATAAGATTGACGAGCTGCATAGCCTAGAAGGGGCCCTTGCCTTTTTTTGGCCCGGGGACCCCGAGTGTTGTCAGTCCGCCCCTGTTTCTAACAACGCAGAGCTGGTTGGAAATGAAATTGTGAGTGAAGACCTTGGTAATAGCGACCATCTTTTGGTTTAAAGTGTAAAAACAATAAACACATGTTGGGAGGACTAAAAGATAATAAAAAATTAAATTCCCTGGACTAAGAGCTGCACTTTCAGGACAGACTGGGAGGAACTGTTGTGAAATACTAATATAGATAATAAATGGGAGATCTTTAAATCAACATTTAATAACTATAATCTGTTTGCTTATTTTTTTTTTTTTTTTTTTTTTTTTTAAAGGCCTCTGAAAAGGCCTCCAATCTGATTGGTTGCTATGCACAACTGGACATAGAGGAAAGGTTGAGCAGTTGCCTGTAGCAACCAATCAGATCGCTTCTTAAATTTTGAAAAAGGTTTCTGGAAAAAAAAAAAGAAGCAGTCAACTTTTTTTTTTTTTGCACAGGTTTTGATAAATCTCTCTCATACGTTCCATTTAGTTGGACATGACAGTTGACGAAATTTCAGCAACATAATTTGCTGGTTGTGAATCTACACTTATTTTAAGCCAGAAGAGGGCAGCACATTCCACAGTCATTCTGTGTACAACATATGACTTGACTGTGTGAAATCTACAAAGATGAGGAATCATTATTATGCACTGACAGCCGGTCTCACATGTAGCTGCTGTAAGAAACTGCCCCAAGATCACAAAAAAGGTAAGTGTTAAAGTGAACCTGTTAGGGCCCTTTCAACGAACGTATTAACTTGCACTGGCCAGAATTGGGGTTAAAGGAGAAATGCGGCGCTAAACTTTTAACTTCCCTGTGCCCAGGCTGAAAAAACTAAAAAAACAAACTTTAAAGGGGTACTCCGGTACCACAGTATTATGGTTATCTAGCATGTTTGTAGCGAGTTTAGCACTTTTGTAATTCACATGTTATACATCTGTCCACAGCATATATGTTTTTTACTGACCTCTGTCGTCCACACTCACGGCCATGTTTGTTCACTGTTATGGACAAGACATCAGTGCTGCAGGCGTTGCTGTTTTTTTTTTCTCCTGCAATGGTTTTGCCCCTTTTCCACACCCCTGTAATGAATATTCATTGAATTGTTGCGGGAGGATGGATGTTTCCTCCCGCTGTCAGCCTGCCCTGCGCCCGGCTCACAATGTACTGAATACCCTATATCAGCACTGCGGCTGACATGTAAACCCTTCCCCGCCATGGGGATCGTGTGCCAGAGGGGGGGAATCAGGGGAATCGGCTATCATGATTCCCCCCGCGGGCGCACGGTCCCCATGGCGGGGAAATTAGTAACATGTCAGCTGCAGCGCTATCATGCAGTCCCCACATCAGGGAATGAATGAATTGTCATCCACAGCGCACTGTCCCCACATCAGGGAACTAATCTTATGTGACCCGCTGGCGCTGCTCTCCTCCCCCCCCAATGAATCGTCATCCACAGCGCGATGTTCCCACATTAGGGAACTAATCATATGTGACCCGCGGGCACTGCTCTGCTTCCTGTCCTTCCACCCCCCCTCTCTCCCCCCAAAGCGATGTCCCTGCAAGGGTTAAAGGACATCTGTACTTATGAATTTTACATATTCCTGTGCCCGGGCTGCAAAAATAAACAAAATAAACTTTGACTCACCTTCCTGAGTTCCCCCCGTTGCTACGGTAACAGCCTCACGATCCTCATGCTGCTTCCTGTGGACGGGAACGTCACAGAGCTGTCAACATAGCACCGCCTGCAGCAATATCCCGCCTCGACCGGTGACAGGCTGAGCGCACTGTCATGTAAGGGGCCGGCCGGCTCCTTACATGACAGTGCGCTCAGCCTATCACCAGCTGAGGCGGGACATCGCTACGGCAGGTTATACGCTGATAGGCTGATTGCACTGTCATGTAAGGGGCCGGCCGGCTCCTTACATGACAGTTCGCTCAGCCTATCACCGGCCAAGGCGGGACATTGCTGCAGCCAGTGATGCGCTGACGGCTCTGTGACGTTCCTGTCCCCAGGAAGCAGCATGAGGATCGTGAGGCCATTACCGTAGCAACGGGGGAACGCAGGAAGGTGAGTCAAAGTTTATTTTTGCAGCCCGGCACAGGAATATGTAAAATTCATCATTACAGATGTCCTTTAACCCTTGCAGGGACATCGCTTTGGGGGGGGGGGGGGGGCAGGAAGCAGAGCAGCGCCCGTGGGTCACATATGATTAGTTACCTAATGTGGGGATGCTGCGGATGACAATTCAGTGGGGGGGGGGGGCAGAGGAGCGCCCGCGGGTCACATATGTCACATATGATCAGTTCCCCCCGCCCCCCGACAATTCATTCCCTCATGTGATGTGGGGACTGTGGGGTGAGAAGCTGATGGCGAGGGTGGGATGAGTATACTAATGAGCAGGGCGGAAATGGAGTGCTAAAGGGGAAAGAAAAAAAAAAGCCACCCACAAACAGGGCTGGGCGGCAACGCAAAACAAATTGGGCAGGGCACTGAAAAAGGAGACAGGCTACAAGGCATGCTAGGAGCTGTAGTTTCTAAACCAAAGGCAAAACAGAAATAGATGCCACACTGCATGGACACACTTGTGCAAAGAAAGGAAAAGAAAGACAAGCAAAGAGCAAGCACGAGACCAGAGATAACAAAAAGAGTATCCTTGTTAGGATGGCAATGTTGTTACACCTTTTTTTTTTTTTTTTTTTTTACTGTATAGAGAAGCGTACCTCCACATCTACAATTTAGTATCGAGAGGCACCCTGCAAAAACTAAAAAAAAAATATATATATATATATATACATATATATATATTTGTGATCGGGGCTCCATACGTGTACTAGTGACAGGAAAGATTGCCTACATACCTATACAAGATTTTACCCTAGCATAGCGGTCTGAGTTGTGCCATAACCGCGCAATGAGGGCACGGCTATAGAGGGCATGCACTATAGTGAAGGAATAAGATAAGGGAGGGTTGGGAGGGTTCCACAAACGACACGTGCTCCGCCCCTGCAAGAGAGGGGGAAGTTATATACACACACCCCCACCTGTTCCCAATAAGCCCCACCTGGAAGTGCAGGGAGCGATAATTACTTCCGCCCCTCGCACAAATACAGCCCATCAGGCTTTATACTTGTGATCGGGGCTCCATACGTGTACTAGTGACAGGAAAGATTGCCTACATACCTATACAAGATCTTACCCTAGCATAGCGGTCTGAGTTGTGCCATAACCGCGCAATGAGGGCACGCCTATAGAGGGCAAAAAGCAACCATGCTAGGATGAATACAATTCCTGAAATAAAACATCCTACATCCAGCATCAATCTTCACATACCCGAAGTAGACTATACCTAGTGTGCTGAAAGAGTAGCCCTGACCAACTAGTGACTACTAGAGGTGGTAACCATACCTTTGAAACCGTGGTAGTAACGTCCACCTGTAAAGAATCAACCTGAGAATAACCTTCCCTGCCAAATATACTAACTGAACTATACCTATCACCATCCCTACTTGTGACATTACTTTAAATGGACATGGAAAGGCTAACTTCATGGCAGGTCTGACAAGCACCAATCCCCTGCTATTTAAGAGGCAAAAACTAAACTGACAGGTAAATGACAAGAAATACCTATCTACCTGATAGACCGTGTGGGTCATGTCGCCTGACAAGGTTCACGAAGGCACCTTACCTGATTGAGACTGTAACAGACATACCTAACTAGCCACTATACTGACCCAACTGGACTTGGAAGTGATGACCCGTTGCAGATGACAGCTCCCTGCGAGAGCAACGTACCTGTAGACGTGACCAGTGTTTAGGTGAACCATCATGCCTGTAGACATGACAGGTCTTTGTGAAATCATTGTGCCTGTAAACATCACAGGTCTTTGTAAACCACTTTTTTTTAAATAAGTGTGAAATGCCATATTGAGATTGTATGCTATCTGAAATGTGTCAGATTACCTACATAACCATGTCAAATCAATTGCTCTGAAATGAGACAGCAGCAACCACGATTCAATCCCCGATCCTAAAGAAATGAGTCATGTAACTGTATTAAATGCACAATATATCTGCAACTAAATGCTGGCCCTCCTTAAAAGAGAACGTGCAATTATGCCGGATAGTTGAATCTGTGTACTATAACGAAATGATAACGTCATCGAGAAATACAACAGACGATGTTGTATTTGACCTGAAAACGTGTCAGGTCATAACAAATATAACACACAACAAAATTGCTCTGAAAACGAGTCAGTAGCAACTGGCATTACCCCTTTTAACCTGAAGATGAGTCAGGCAACAGGGTAACATCATGAGTATTCATGACAAGATACCTGTATGAAGCTGGCGTGTTGTTCTGAAGGCGTGTCAGTAACAAAAATGACCAATTGTGTCCAATACCCTAAGCAAATGATCTACCTCCCCTGTGTGCACCGCATGAAACATGTTAACCGTATGTACGGCATAACCTGCTAACAGTATACCCAACTACAAGTCCCTACTCAATATGTTATTGCTCTGAGACATGTCTGTAACAATAACCTATGTGGTGCATCCCCCCCTGCAGACGTAGGAGGTTTAAGAATATGTGCTCGATATATATGCAATGAATGTAAGCACCATATGAATACTGTAATCGTGTATTGTAAATATATGTACAGCCAGAGGTGCAACTGCTATTCAACACTAGGAACAAATGCACATAATAACCTACCCGCATACAACTATGGTAGTATGCAACAAATGCTGTGTACTGGTGCATGTATCATACACAAGCTGGGAGCGTAAGTACCGTGAAAACGTAAGGAACGTTATGAATTTATGCTCTAACACCATTATGAGTACCGCATACATGCCGAGAAAATAAAGTGTAAACATATATCTAAAAAGATAAAAGACAACGTGCAACTATGCCGGATAGCTGAATATATCTACTATAACTGATAACGTGGTCATGAAATACCACGGAGGAGGCTGTATCTGTGCTGAGAACGTCTCAGGTCATGACAATAAACCACAATGTAATTGCTCTGAAAATTCGTCGGTAGCAACCGACATTAACTCCTTAACCCCTTAACGACGCAGGACGTATATTTACGTCCTGCGCCGGCTCCCGCGATATGAAGCGGGATCGCGCCGCGATCCCGCATCATATCGCGTCGGTCCCGGCGCTAATCAACGGCCGGGACCCGCGGCTAATACCACACATCGCCGATCGCGGCGATGTGCGGTATTAACCCTTTAGAAGCGGCGGTCAAAGCTGACCGCCGCTTCTAAAGTGAAAGTGAAAGTGACCCGGCTGCTCAGTCGGGCTGTTCGGGACCGCCGCGGTGAAATCGCGGCGTCCCGAACAGCTGATCGGACACCGGGAGGGCTCTTACCTGCCTCCCCGGTGTCCGATCGACGAATGACTGCTCCGTGCCTGAGATCCAGGCAGGAGCAGTCAAGCGCCGATAATGCTGATCACAGGCGTGTTAATACACGCCAGTGATCAGCATTAGAGATCAGTGTGTGCAGTGTTATAGGTCCCTATGGGACCTATAACACTGCAAAAAAAATGTAAAAAAAAAGTGTTAATAAAGGTCATTTAACCCCTTCCCTAATAAAAGTTTGAATCACCCCCCTTTTCCCATAAAAAAAATAAAACAGTGTAAAAAAAATAAAAAATAAACATATGTGGTATCGCCACGTGCGTAAATGTCCGAACTATAAAAATATATAATTAATTAAGCCGTACGGTCAATGGCGTACGCGCAAAAAAATTCCAAAGTCCAAAAAAGCGTATTTTGGTCACTTTTTATATCATTAAAAAATGAATAAAAAGTGATCAAAAATTCCGATCAAAACAAAAATCATACCGATAAAAACTTCAGATCACGGCGCAAAAAATGAGTCCTCATACCACCCCATACGTGGAAAAATAAAAAAGTTATAGGGGTCAGAAGATGACATTTTTAAACGTATAAATTTTCCTGCATGTAGTTATGATTTTTTCCAGAAGTGCGACAAAATCAAACCTATATAAGTAGGGTATCATTTTAACCGTATGGACCTACAGAATAATGATAAGGTGTAATTTTTACCGAAATATGCACTGTGTAGAAACGAAAGCCCCCAAAAGTTACAAAATGGCGTTTTTTTTTCGATTTTGTCGCACAATGATTTTTTTTTCCGTTTCGCCGTGCATTTTTGGGTAAAATGACTAATGTCACTGCAAAGTAGAATTGGCGACGCAAAAAATAAGCCATAATATGGATTTTTAGGTGGAAAATTGAAAGGGTTATGATTTTTAAAAGGTAAGGAGGAAAAAACGAAAGTGCAAAAACGGAAAAACCCTGAGTCCTTAAGGGGTTAAGCTGAAGGAGTCAGGCAAATAGGGCAACATCCTAACAAAGCTGTATAAGCTTTCCGTATAAACACTATGCACGAATATGCAGTATGGAAGCTATGAGAATGAGTACAGTAAAGCTATGGGAGCATATGTGTAGTGTAGACTCTAAGGATGGAAATGCAAAAAACTATTACCCATGTGCAGTACAACAAAATAAAGCTATGAACGTAACCAGACTATGAGCGTAACGTGCAACTATGCTAGATAGTTGAATCTGTGTACTATAACGAAATAACGTAATTGAGAAATACAACAGACGAGGTTGTATCTGACCTGAAAACGTGTCAGGTCGTAACAAATACACCAATGACAAAATTGCTCTGAATACAAGTCAGTAGCAACCGACATTACCCCTTAACCTGAAGAGGAGTCAGGCAACAGGTTAACATTGTGAGTATTCCTTAAATTGGTTGCTCTGAATGTGAGTCAGTAACAACCGTGATTCAACCCCTGAAGGAACGAGTCAGGTGACCGGGTATTGAACAGCCGATTAGTGCCACTAAAATGATGACCACCCTTTGAACGAGTACCTGTGCCGGATAGTTAAATATGTGTACTATAACTAACTGATAACGTAGTTGTGAAATACAACAGAGGAGGTTGTATCTGACCTGAGAACTTGTCAGGTCATGATAATAAACAACGATGCGATTGCTCTGAACAAGTCAGTAGCAACCAACATTGACCCCTTAACCTGAAGAGGAGTCAGGCAATAGGGCTACATCCTGACAAACCTGAGTGAACTTTCCGTATAAAAGACTATGCACGAATACACAGAATGAATGCTATAAACAGACGTACAGTAAAAGCTACGGGAGCATGTGTGTAGTGAAGACGCTATGGATGAACATGCAGAATAAATACCATTACCCATGTACAGTAAACGCTAGGGATGTTAGTGCAGAGAACATAACAGAATGAATGCTACATGTACGCAGAATAAGTACTACAACGTGTCAGCATAATAATTACTACCATCGTATGTACAGAATGAATGCTACGAATGTCCGTGTAGTGTATTGCTACAATTCTATGTGCAATATACATGACGTGAACATGTCTGTGGTATGAATACAACGAGCGTATATGTGGTATAAATGCTATGAGCGTATAGTGGTATGATACTATGAGCAGTATAATGCTATGAGTATACTTGCGGTATCAATGCTAAGAGTGTATGTGCCTGATGTAGGCCATGTGTATGTGCAGTATAAATGCTACAAGTACATGTGCAGTATAAGCGTCGAACATATGTGCTACGAATTAATATGTGGTATGACGCTATGAGGTATGAGTACTATGAGCAGTATAATGCTGTGAACATGCTATGAGCGCGTGGCCACAACTGCACGAAACAGCATGACACTATGTGAGAACCGTATGAAACCTGCGTGTATGAATGCGGTGAACATGTGAACAACAAAACCATGACCGTGTAACCAATATAACTGCCATGAGCGTATGAACCCTGCGTGTATGAATGCGATGAACGTGTGAACAACAAAACCATAACCGTGTGACCAATGTAACTGCCATGAGCGTATGAAACCTGCGTGTATGAATGCGGTGAACGTGTGAACAACAAAACCATGACTGTGTAACCAATATAACTGCCAGGAGCGTATGAACCTTGCGTGTATGAATGCGGTGAACGTGTGAACAACAAAACCATGACCGTGTAACCAATATAACTGCCAGGAGCGTATGAACCTTGCGTGTATGAATGCGGTGAACGTGTGAACAACAAAACCATGACCGTGTAACCAATATAACTGCCATGAGCGTATGAACCCTGCATGTATGAATGCGATGAACGTGTGAACAACAAAACCATAACCGTGTGACAAATATAACTGCCATGAGCGTATGAAACCTGCGTGTATGAATGCGGTGAACATGTGAACAACTTAAGAACCGTGAGCGTGTGACCACTATAACTACCATGAGTGTATGAACCGTATAATCGCTATAGGCAGTATACTGCCGTAACCAGTATGAAATACCATTAACATTTGAACCGAATGATACTTTGAGCGTATGAACCAGTGATAATTACGAGGTGTTTGATTGCCATGAACGTAACATGGTAGAAAGAACGTAAGACTGTGAACATGCCAAGAATATGTGAACAGCATAAATGCCAAGTTTGTGGACCGTGTAAAACACCAGCGAGTGAGAGAATAACCATGAGGTGAACAGCATAAACGAGTTTCCACAGTATAAATGCTGTGAATGTATCGTCAGTGAGTATATGTACCGTATAAGCGTATGAATTAACCATGAGAGTACGGAAAATAAGAAACTCATGGCGTTATCAAACCGTGAAGATGCTCTACTCGTGTGCACCTTGTACCAGTAATGCTTGTATGCCCATAATAAACCAAGCGTATGAACCGTATGGATACCATGATTGTGCAAATAACGAGTATTACACTGTGTTTACTATGATTTAATTAGATGTAGCCTATGTTATATCTCTACAGAGCATTGCAACCTACTGTATACTATATTGAAACAAGACAGTCTGCAGAGCACTGCATCACCACACACAGCATATACTACCCTGCAACGTGATCCTCTGCAGAGTATTGCACCACACCAAACAGTAAATGCCACCCTGTGTTGCAACGAGACCCTTCGCAGAGCAATGCACCACACTGGACATGCTAACTGTAACGACCCTCTGCAGAGCATTGCACTATGCCCTATATAATATGTTGTATTGAAACCATCCCATCTGCAGAGCATTGCACTAACTGTATAAAGTTTGTTTATAATGAGACCATCTGCAGAGTATAGCACTATACTGTATATAGTATATATTATATTGTAACAAGACCATCTGCAGAGCATATCACCATAGCTGTATATCATGTATACTATATTGTAATGGGACCATCTGCAGAGCATTGCACCTTAACTATATATCATGTATACTATATTGTAACAAGACCATCTGCAGAGCATATCGCCATAGCTGTATATCATGTATACTATATTGTAACGAGACCATCTGCAGAGCATTGCACCTTAACTATATATCATGTATACTATATTGTAACAAGACCATCTGCAGAGCATATCACCATAGCTGTATATCATGTATACTATATTGTAACGAGACCATCTGCAGATTATTGCACCATAACTGTATATCATGTATACTATATTGTAACGAGACCATCTGCAGAGCACTGCACTATACAGTACATGTTATATTGTAACGAGACCCTTTGCAGAGCATTACACTGTACTGTATACTGCAACGGCACCGTATACCCCGCAGAGCACCGCAGCACACAGCAAAAGTTATATTGAAACGGCTCTTTTCAGAGCATTGCACCACACTTTGCAGAGCATTACACTATACTTTAGATTAACGATAGCAGACAAGCTGACAGGACTGCATAACGAGGACTGGGCAGCTGCCGCAACCTGTCCCAAGGGCATAGACAATTGTAGCTGTGCGGGTGGCGGGCGGTCCACATGTCGCCATGAGGCAGCTAGCGGGCTGCGCGAAATGCTGAGGCCGTGCCACCCCCAGCACCGATTTAACTCACCTGCTTGCCGCTCCTGGCCCCCACTACCGCTGCAGGCAGAGCCAGTCAGAACCATACCTGCCCAATATTACCTTATAATCAGAGTGAGACACAGCATCCCCAGATAAGACAGCCAGCGGAGCTGCCCGGAATGCCGCGCCTGCACAGCGAGGCCTCCACACCGTGACCAGCAGCTCTGAAGATTTTTGTGGGAGATTCAAACACCAGCCTGCCACAGGAAGCAGAGATTCCACAGACGACACGTGCTCCGCCCCTGTAGGAGAGGGGGAAGTTATATACACACGCCCCCACCTGTTCCCAATAAGCCCCACCTGGAAGTGCAGGGAGCGATAATTACTTCCGCCCCCAAATACAGCCAATCAGGCTTTATACATATATATATATCACAGAAGAGATTACCACAGCACACCGGTATATCCAAGCAAAAGGTAGTTTATTCCATGAACATAAAGTGCAAGTGCGACGTTTCGGTGTTCTCACAACACCATTCTCAAGCAAGTCAATAGTGAATTAACAAGATATTTATAAGGAAACAATCTCATACAGTGACACATCATTATCTCACAGCAATTTATATAATTTCATATAATTCAAAACAAACACAAAGTTCATGTGTATATTATTAAATAAGGGACAGTCTGAGCTGTCCTAAGGTGCTATATGTGAAGTTAAAACCGTATACCAAGTATACAAATCATGAGAATGGACGTTGTTACGTCTAATTAATCAATTAGTACATATAGGTATAAACAATATACAAAATATTAAAACATGAATCGGAGGGTGGCTGGACTCCCCTAATGTGGGTTGTAATGGCGTCCATAGCGTGGGTGATTTTACACTGCAATTGCACAGTGTCTGTGTATCTCCTGTGGCATAGCATCCTGACCAATCATACAATGTAGATCTCCAGTCATGTGACCGGGGCCTTAGGGCACATGACCGGAGCAGGCATGTGTATGCGCACTAAGGTGAGAAACACTGCGTCCTCCATGTTTAAGCAGGGCAAAATAAACCAAAATCAAAGAAAAAAGAAGAAAATGAAGTAAATAAATAATAAATGTACCTTGTGAATCTATGGCAGCGAGGGCAATATTATTGCGCTCTGTTAATGCACTTTGAAAAAGGAAGGCACAATATTACAGGTCCCATACGCACACATACCTGTCTATCATACCTGTCAATCACAGGCACTATTACCCCACCCCTATTGCTGGCATCCACTTGCACACAGTCTCCGGGTATCGGAGAACTTGCACTTTATGTTCATGGAATAAACTACCTTTTGTTTGGATATACCGGTGTGCTGCGGTCATCTCTTCTGTGATAGTCTACTTGGACCCTGGGACCGGGACCGCTTGGACCTGCCTGCACCCACCACATGCCTGGATGTGCTGCCTTCTTTTTCTGTGAATCTACCTGGTCAGCTGTGCCTGCACTCCGCCATTATGGAACCACCATTCCCTGCATCTACTTCGGATACGGTAATATCCATGAACACCTTCATCTATTCTGTTTGTGATATAGAGAGGATACTGGGGAGCATCAGTGAGGATGCATCATTTTTACATGCTCCATCCATTGTGGATTTGCAAAGACAATATGAGAACGATACCAAGAGACTGCTTTCCTTAAAATTACATTTAATCACATTAAGTGAATACTTCCGTGCCTCAAGAATACCGAGAGGCCTGAGGTCCCAACCAAGTGAAAATGCATATGCCTCAGATCCCGAGTACAGAAACCGATATGAGATGATTTCTAATAAATATGCTTTAGATCTTTCTTTTAAATATGGAATACCTACAAAAAGACATTCACAACACGCAGGTGAAACTGTCCTCGGTTGAGGAGTCATTAAAATCTGCCAATGAAGATAATTTTGCAAGCTTGATGGAGAAACAAAATAATTTCTACTGAAATTTAAATCGCAAATGGAGACAGGCAAGAGACATAAATGGCACAGAGATGCCCTTGATTATGCAACAGGCCGTGTATATACCTGGACTCAATCCAATAATAACTTTCTTCCCAGACGTCCACGTAGATCCAGAGATCCTGATATTAATCCAGTTACACCTAAGTCTAATGAAAATTCTGCAACTAATGACGTTTTTTTAGGCAAAGATGGCCCCAGAGGCGAAAGCCAACTCGTCGTGGAGGCCAGAGACATAGACGGACCCGTCAAAACCCGAACACAGAAACAGAATCGTTCAACGCAACAGAAGCTGAACTTCAAGAGAAAACCACGCAACCAGAACTAACGGTAAATATTTCCTCCATTACATTGACTAAACATCAGTTGGACCTATTGTCCAAAGGACTCAGTTTTTGCCCTCATGCGGCAACAGACTGGTTTCAATTGGAACTGGATCTCATGCAATTCTTTCGCAGGTTAAAATAAAAAATCTGGTTTACACAAAATCCTAATACCGAGAGGACGTTGCCATCTAGAGAGTCTGGTATTGCGGATGGCTTCGCCCTCTCAGAGTTTAATTTGAGTGTCCCGAGCGGTTTCACTCCACAAATGCATTGCAGTACTTTAGAAACATACTGTGAATTGGTTAGGCAGGACATCAGTAAAATCAAGGACACACTCATCACACATAGATATTCTAATCTTACTCACAACCAAATTCTGGCATTTAATTCTCTGATCCATGATCACAATCTGGTGGCGAAATCCGCTGACAAGGGTGGAGCCATTGTGATCATGGATCGGGGAAAATACATCAAAGAAGCCGAGCGACAGCTCAATGATGTACAGACTTACCAAAGATTGAATTCAGATCCAGTGTGTGAAATCGCTCGGAACATTAAGACTGTTTTGGATGAGGCTCTGGAGACAGGCCTCATAGATCAAATGTTGTACAAATTTTTGATTGTTCCTTTTCCCACTACACCTTTACTTTACTTGCTCCCAAAGATTCACAAGTCGCTGGTGGACCCCCTGGCCACCCGATTGTTTCGGGCTGGGGGTCCATTACCAGCAACTTGTCAATCTTTGTGGACCAGATCTCCATCCTTACGCCATGAAAGCAAAATCTTATTTACAGGACACCTCTGACTTTATTAAAAAAATCTCTGACGTATGGATCCCTGCAGGTACTATTGTGGCTACACTCGACGTGGTCAGCCTGTACACCTCCATCCCACACGATGGGGGTGTACAGGCTGTCAGGTCGACCATTGAAAGTGACTTTTCAGACAGTAAGACAGATCTAATCATTACACTACTGGAACTTATTTTGAAGAACAACTATTTTTCCTTCAATTATACTTTTTTCTTCAAAGCTCCGGCACCACCATGGGCATAAACGTGGCGCAGACGTATGCCAACGTGTACATGGTGCTGGAGGAAACTAACGTCTATGTATCCCACCACTCCAGGTTTATCCTGGGGTGGTGGCAATACATTGATGATGTATTTTTGATTTGGAAAGGATCTATGGATGAACTACATGATTTTCATCAATACTTAAACACGGTCAATCAATATATTAAATTTACATTAAATACATCGGACACCTCAATTAACTTCTTGGACACATTGGTCTCCATTTCTGAAGACCGCCTTATTACAGACCTTTATACGAAACCTACAGATTGTAATTCGGCATTACATTTCTCCAGTTTTCACCCCCGCCTGATTATACGATCCCTCCCGGGCAGCCAGATGCTCCGGGCGAGACGTATCATTGAGGCTGAGGAGAAAATTGAGCCAGCCTTAGATAAGTTTATATACAATTTTCAACAACATGGCTACCCCAAGAACTTGCTCCAGGAGAGCAAAAATAGAGTGCTGGCCATGAACCGGACAAAACTGATTCATGAACAAAAAAATAAATCCTTAAAAAAAGACAAGAATTCCTTTTGTCTCCACTTATGGAGATCATTCTAAAAAAAATGTCAGTGTTCTGAACAAACACTGGAATTTACTCCAGACTTGCTTTCCTGATATCTTAGAATTCAAAGAGAGACCACTCATCTCTTACCGTCGGGTCCCAAATTTACGGGATAAGTTGGTTAAGAGTGATGTGTCCCTCAAAACGACTCCCCAACGGTATTTGATGGTTAAAAACAAGGGATCATATCCATGCTGCCACTGCATAAATTGTTCGTATATGGAGAAAAGCCCTACCTTCAAACATCCAGGGACAGGCCAGACCTACAAGCTAAGACACTACCTGACCTGTACATCGGACTATGTTGTATATGTCTTTTAGTGCCCGTGTGGTCTCCTCTATGTGAGGGAGACCCCATGGGACTTCAAGACCAGGTTCAACCAGCATCGATTTAGCATCAGGAGGGGGAGGCTAGACCTCCCTGTATCAAAACACTTCATGGAAAAGGGACACGGAGAAAGAGATCTCAAATTCACACTATTAGATCATGAACCCCCACACAAAAGAGGGGGCAATCGTAACAGTCATCTTAAAGTCGAGAACTGGAGTGGATCCACAGATTACAGACACTCAAGCCTAGAGGTCTGAATGTGGATTTCACTCTAACTCCCCAAATATATATCGTCAAATGATGGATTCCACAAATGGGATGTCTCATCTGTACTGCTCTTGCGTCCCACAGAGTAGGTTTTTGTCAATAGTGATGATATGTAAATCATGTACCTGTTATTACCATCTGTATATTTATTGATATTTTTGTATATTCTTGTATATTTTAGGATGAAGAGATGCCTGGATCGGCAGGTGGCTGAGAGAACCGTACGAATATTTCATCAAAAAAATGTTTTCAATATTTTCACGTAGTATTCACGTATTAAGTAACTTTTGACAAAACACAATAAACACTCACTTATGTAATATAATGTGGCATGCATCACTGATGTACAGGCAGTTGCGATCCACTGCCTTCTATTCCTTTTTTTAATTTTTAATTTTAAAATTTTTATATATTTTTATATTTTTATTTTTTATTTATTTATTTATTTTTAAATTTTTTTAAACTTTTTTCATATTTTTCACATTTTATTAATAATTTTTTACCTTTATTCTTTGTAAGTCTTACTCGTTACCATTGAGCACATCCAATACAGCTCCATCTACGGCAGGAAAATATGGTCCTAAGTATGAATGAATTCACGATTGTGGCACCCCCATTCACTGCAGGTGTATCTCCGGGATGCAGGCTACACAAAAGTGGAAACAGCAATGAGCCATCCAGGCTCAGCGCTGATACACTATGCGGCACCATTCTCCGTTACCCGGAGACGGTGTGCAAGTGGATGCCAGCAATAGGGGTGGGGTAATAGTGCCTGTGATTGACAGGTATGATGGACAGGTATGTGTGCGCATGGGACCTGTAATATTGTGCCTTCCTTTTTCAAAGTGCATTAACAGAGCGCAATAATATTGCCCTCGCTGCCATAGATTCACAAGGTACATTTTTTATTTATTTACTTCATTTTCTTCTTTATTCTTTGATTTTGGTTTATTTTGCCCTGCTTAAACATGGAGGACGCAGTGTTTCTCACCTTAGTGCGCATACACATGCCTGCTCCGGTCATGTGACCTAAGGCTCCGGAGATCTACATTGTATGATTGGTCAGGATGCTATGCCACAGGAGATACACAGACACTGCGCAATCGCAGTGTAAAATCACCCACGCTATGGATGCCATTACAACCCACATTAGGTGAGTCCAGCCACCCTCCGATTCATGTTTTAATATTTTTATATATTTTATATTGTTTATACCTATATGTACTAATTGATCAATTAGACGTAACAACGTCCATTCTCATGATCTGTATACTTGGTATACGGTTTTAACTTCACATATAGCACCTTAGGACAGCTCAGACTGTCCCTAATTTAATAATATACACATGCACTTTGTGTTTGTTTTGAATTATATGAAATTATATTAATGGCTGTGAGATAATGATGTGTCACTGTATGAGATTGTTTCCTTATAAATATCTTGTTAATTCACTATTGACTCAAATATCTCAAATATCTTGTTAATTCACTATTGAGAACACCGAAACGTCGCACTTGCACTTTATGTTCATGGAATAAACTACCTTTTGTTTGGATATACCGGTGTGCTGTGGTCATCTCTTCTGTGATAGTCTATTTGGACCCTGGGACCGAGGCCCCTTGGACCTGCCTGCACCCACCACATGCTGCCTTCTTTTTCTGTATAAAAAAAAAATATATATATATATATATATATATATATATATATATATATAATTTAATATATGTATTTTTTTTTCTTAACATGGAAGCCTATGGGCAACATATGTCTATACATACATTAGAGCTATACACTGGGAGGATTTCCTGATGTGCACATCTGACAGAAGGCTACAACATATCCTTAAATCCAATGTGAACAGAACCTAAATTGAAAACTGGGTGTCACCATTCCCCTTGTCAATGGGTATTGCCCCTACACAGTTTGATATTGCCAAGACTGAAATATTTGGTTGAACAGCATCAGAATCTGTAGGGGCATACTGCATTGGCCAGTATTTGTCAGTGCATAGCAGAAAATGGCTGCGGCAGCTCTCTGTACAGCTCCGGCCGCGGCTACTGTACGTGAGCTGTGTGGTTTCTGGGGAGACGTGTGACCTCCCCTGACATTGAGCGGAGGTGCCGCACAGCGCAGGAGGACGTCACACGTCAGCGTTGCCCCATCTAACGGGACGCGCTGCATGCACGGACAGGCCACACGGGACAGCAGGAGGCCGGGTAAAGTTTTTTAAAAAAGTTAAAAATATGTGTATGGGACGGAGGGATGGTTTTTGTATGTGTAAATAAACATATATATTTTAGCCCAGGGGGAGGTGGGGTCTAAATAATAGCACAAGGCATTAAGATGGAGGGGGGGGAGGGATAATGGCAAAAAGGGATCAGAGGGAGGGGGGGATAATGGCATGATTATCCCCCCCCCCTCCATATTAATCCCCTTGTGCCATTATCCCCCCCTCTCTGATTCCCTTTTGCCATATCCGAGAATAATAGTACAAGGTGATTAAGATGGAGGGAGAACTAATGGCACAAGGGGATTAAAGTGGAGGTGGGGGGAGTAATGATTAACCCTCCCTCTGATCCTCTTGCACCATTCCCCCCCACCCCCTCCCCCCTCTATTTTAATCCCACTGTGCCATTCCCCCTTCGTCTGATCCCTTTTGGATCCCATATCTGATAATAATGGCCCAAGGGGGTTAAGATGGAGAGGAGAAAAATGGCGCAAGGGGATGAATATGGAAGGGGGGGGTTTGATTACCCCCCCCCCTCCATCTTAATCCCCTTGTGCTATTATTCCCCCCTCCATTTTAATAATCTTGTGCTATTATTCCCTCCTCCATCTTAACCCCCTTGTGCTATTATTCCCCCTTCCAATTTAATCCCCTTGTGCTATCATTCCCCCCTCTCTCATATTCCATTTTGCCATATCGGATAATAATGGCACAAGGGGATTAAGATGGAGGGGGGGAATAATGGCAAAAGGGGATCAGAGGGAGGGGGAATAATGGCAAAAGGGGATCAGAGGGAGGGGGAGTAATGGCAGAAGGGGATTAAGATGGAGGGGAGAATAATGGCACAAGGGGATTAAGTATCGCATTAGTATATAGGTAAGCACACGCCTTTTGTCCACAGGTACCCCTCGCGCGTAAATTCTACGCTAATTTACGTGCGAGGGGTACTTGCGGATTTACTTTCAGCCTTTGGGGGTACAGTCACCAAAAAGGTTGAGAACCACTGCATAATATCCCAAAGCCCTTTGACAAGAGGAATGGTAAATGTGAGAGTTTAAGCAACAGACACAACCAAACCCACGGGCAAAAGCCTGGGGTAAAATACTCTATTTATTCCCACCCCTATAACTTCACTTTTATTAATATTTATTAAGATCCAGATAGGTTTAAAATTATGGTCAGATACTGGTGTTGTACTGTAATACTTTAGGCTATCTAGCCAGAAATATAGGTGAACCTGCAGCGTTAACCTCTATACACCAAAGTATCTGAAACTATTTAAAAGACTGAAAACGTGCACCCTCTACATGTTTTGTTGTGTTTATGTCATCATGAGAGATAATTATCCCTCCTGATGACGTTGCAGACGCAGCAAAACATGTAGAGGGGGCACATTTTCAGTCTTTTAAATAGTTTCAGATACTTTGGTGTATAGAGGTGAACGCTGCAGGTTCACCTATATTTCTGGCTAAATAGCCAAAAGTATTACAGTACAAAACTAGTATACAACACAAGTTTTAGGGGTTGGAATAAATAGTTTTTTTTTACCCCAGCCTGTGGGTTTGGCTGTGTATATATTGTCCCCTTACTCACCTAGGGGTAAAAAGTGAAATTGAGTTTCAGTAAAAGGAAACATCATAGGGCTGTAGTAAAGAATCTGATTTCCTCCTACTGATTGACTACATAAAGCTTTGATGGGCCATGGGGGAGCACAAATGACAGGGGTCACAATGTATGGCAGCTGTGTCTGGACAGAGTCTTAAAACCAGAAAGAGACTAATAAAGTAAATTCCATTAGGAAGATGCTAAATTTCCAGACTCTGCCCCATATGTCACCCACCATCCATCTGTTGCAGCATCATGTGTAAGTAAAGGTAATTTTTTTTTTAGCAGAAAATGACCTATTGTTGAAATAAAAATGTTTATATTAATAATTTTTTTCTGAATTTATGGTGTTTTTTTTATTTATTTTTTTACTTTTCTTATACTACCTACAGTCATGGCCGTAAATGTTGGCACCCCTGAAATTTTTCAAGAAAATGAAGTATTTCTCACGGAAACGATTGCAGTAACACATGTTTTGCTATATACATGTTTATTCCCTTTGTGTGCATTGGAACTAAACCAAAAAAGGCAGGAAAAAAAGGAAATTGGACATAATGTCACACCATACTCCAAAAATGGGTTTGGAAAAAAATATTGGCACCCATAAATTAATATTTGGTTGCACACCCTTTGGAAAAAAAATAACTGAAATCAGTCGCTTCCCATAACCATCAATAAGCTTCTTACACCTCTCAGATGGAATGTTGGACCACTCTTCCTTTGCAAACTGCTCCAGGTCTCTTTTATCGGAGGGCAATTTTAAGATCTCTCCACAGGTGTTCAATGGGATTTAGATCTGGACTTCAGAACTCTCCAGCGCTTTGTTGCCAACCATTTCTGGGTGATTTTTAACATATGTTTGGGGTTATTGTCCTGCTGGAAGACCCAAGATCTCGGACGCAAACCCAGCTTTCTGACACTGGGCTGTACAGTGCGACCCAAAATCCATTGATAATCCTCAGATTTCATGATGCCTTGCACACATTCAAGGCACCCAGTGCCAGAGGCAGCAAAACAACCCCAAAACATCATTGACCCTCCACCATATTTCACTGTAGGTACTGTGTTCTTTTCTTTGTAGGCCTCATTCCGTTTTCGATAACAGTAGAATGATGTGCTTTACCAAGAGAACCAAAATTGTGGAAAAATATCAACAATCTTAAGGTTACAAGTCCATCTCCAGAGAACTAGATTTGCCTTTGTCCACAGTGTGCAACATTATCAAGAAGTTTGCAACCCATGGCACTGTAGCTAATCTCCCTGGGCGTGGACGGAAGAGAAAAATTGATGAAAGGTGTCAATGCAGGATAGTCTGGATCGTGGATAAGCAGCCCCAAACAAGTTCCAAAGATATTCAAGCTGTCCTTTAGGCTCAGGGAGCATCAGTGTCAGCGCGAACTATCAGTCGACAATTACATGAAATGAAACGCTATGGCAGGAGACCCGGGAGGACCCCACTGCTGACACACAGACATAAAAAAGTGTGGTGCCTTGGGGGGGGGGTTGTCTGTTGGGGTGTTGCTGTGAGGTATATCATGGGTATAATTAACTCTTGTCAGTCATGACGCCAGGGTGAGGGTTAATACTGTGATGCTTGGCCTATCACTACCCTTCCCAAAAGCGATAGGGAGATGTGGAATAAATGCAATGTCCACAACCAGAGCTTTGCTGAAAACTTTCGGAAACTTTACTGAAGATTTTCTGTAACATGGGATAACAGGAACAGTCTTTGTAACAGAGTCTATGTACATCTTAGCTGAGATTGACGTATGGTTGGGACTTTTGTAAGTTCTTTAGCTTAGTAGGATTTAGTATTTAGGGTTAAGTTTAGGTCCAGGGTCCTTGCTAGAAGTAGCAGGGAAGTTTGTAAGAACTCACTGTTTGATTCGAGCCGAGGCTGGCAGACTTTGGCCCAGAATGTGTATTTGTAAGTTGTGCAGATCTTGACTCTCCAACGACCCGGAACCCAAGAGAGAGACTATTGGCTGCAGCTCCCTTATATGGGCAGGGGCTGGCCATTTTAGGATTGGTCCACATCATCTGTCAATCAGCTTTACAAGGTATTGTGGGTATCACATGACCCAGAACCTCCAAAGGTCCTTTTACCTACCATAGAGACTAAACCACAGTCACATGACCCGCAGGCCCTGCAACGCTATGCAAGGTAAGTATACACTTTCTATACAGTATTTACATTTATTTTAGCAATATATTAACTATTTGAGGGGTGACTAGGGGATGACTAAAGAAGTGGAACCCCACAGTTACTAGGAACTCTGACTTTGGGGACCCCTAACCAAGGTACGGTATGCAATAAGGTACCGGGACACCACAAAAGCAAGACTACATTTTGCCAAAATGAACTTGAGTAAGCCAAAATCCTTCTGGGAAAACGTCTTGTGGACAGATGAGACCAAGATAGAGCTTTTTGGTAAAGCACATCATTCTACTGTTATCGAAAACAGAATGAGGCCTACAAAGAAAAGAACACAGTACCTACAGTGAAACATGGTGGAGGTTCAATGATGTTTTGGGGTTGTTTTGCTGCCCCTGGCACTGGGTGCTTTGAATGTGTGCAAGGCATCATGAAATCTGAGGATTACCAACGTTGTTTGGGTCACACTGTACAGCCCAGTGTCAGACCGCTGGGTTTGCGTCCGAGATCTTGGGTCTTCCAGCAGGACAATGACCCCAAACATATGTCAAAAATCACCCAGAAATGGATGGCAACAAAGTGCTGGAGAGTTCTGAAGTGGCCAGCAATGAGTCCAGATCTAAATCCCATTGAACACCTGTGGAGAGATCATAAAATTACTCTTTGGAAAAGGTGCCCTTCCAATAAGAGAAACCTGGAACAGTTTGCAAAGGAAGAGTGGTCCAACTTTCCGTCCGAGAGGTGTAAGAAGCTTACCGATGGTTATAGGAAGCGACTGATTTCAGTTATTATTTCCAAAGGGTGTGCAACCAAATATTAAGTTAAGGATGCGAATAATTTTGTCCAGACCATTTTTGGAGTTTGGTGTGACATTATGTCCAGTTTGCTTTTTTACTCCCTTTTTTAGTTTAGTTCCAATACACACAAAGGGAATATACATGTGTATAGCAAAACATGTGTTACTGCAATCCTTTTCTGTGAGAAATACTTCATTTTCTAGAAAAATTTCAGGGGTGCCAATATTTACGGTCATGACTGTATAATGGGTGGAGTTATCAGTGAGCAGGGAAATTAAGTGCGCAATCACACACCTCTCACAACTCGTTCTAATGATCAGTATGGGTCTAAACATCCAGATACTGATGTTAAATGACAGGGACACTTTAAAGAACTGTGTGGGAAATGTACTTAAAACTGCTTTATTGGAAAACAGAGATCATGGTTCTAATATTGTTGCTCTTCCTGATTTAATTCAGTACTGACAAAGATGAATTTGCGGATAAGAATCTTTACTACTGATATGGAGAAGCATCCGCTTACAGGTCACCTGTGTGGGTCCAAATTAGAATAAGAGGTATAATTTGGCCAAATGAAAAAAGCTACATTAATGAATACACAGACAAGCTGGTATGAAGTCAATAATGTGCTGATCTTTTTATTAAGCAAAGCTACCCACTTTTTATGCACTAGATATATGTCATAGATTGTACTGTTTTAAAATACATACACAGCATTTTCTAAAAACAAGAAAACACCCCCCAGCCTTCATAATCATTGGCAAACCTCCAGGACAATCATCCAGATATGCCCTGTAGACTAATTGTCCCTTCTCTCAAGGTTGGCCTACCCCACATACAACCATATCTCATGGCCTTGCTCATAGAATCCTTGATTTTCTGGTATTTAAAGGGGCACTCCGCTGCTCAGTGTTTGGAACAAACTGTTCCACGCTAGAGCCGGAAGATTGTGACGTCATGCTGGAGCCGTCTCCGGGACAGCCGTCATGCCCCCTCTCATAGACTTGCATTGACAGGGCGGGGCATGACATCATGACGTCACAAGCTCCCATAGCTGGCTCGGAACAGTTTTAACCCCTTAAGGACAATGGGCGTACTCCTACGCCCCCGTTTCCGAGTCCTTAAGGACCGAGGACGTAGGAGTACGTACTGTCCATTCCCGGCCCCCCGCCGCTAGCCGGAGGGGAGCCGGTGCCCGATGCCTGCTGAAATCGTTCAGCAGGCATCGCGACATATAGCCCAGGGGGGTCATGATGACCCCCCATGTCGGCGATCGCAGCGCATCGCTCGTCAATTCAGACGAGCGATGTGCTGCGATTCCGTTCCCCACGGCTCGCCGGGCGGGGATCGGACCCGGATGTCTGCTGATTTCATTCAGCAGACATCCCGGCAGTGTGCCGGAGGAGGTCCGGAGGACCTCCTATATCGGCAATCGTTGCAGGGCGCCGGTAACTACTTACCGGCGTTCTGCAGCGGTTCCGCGTCATCAGGGTCACGTGTGACCCTGTGACCCGGATATAGATGGTGACTGGTGGTGTAATATACACCACCAATCACCATCCGTGCTGTACTGGGGGCTGGCATTGTGGCCACCCCCCTCAGTACAGTTGTGATTGGGTGGCCAAAGTGGCCACACCAATCACAGTGTAATGGGAGGGGATGGTGGGAGCTAGGAGCATGTTGCTCCGTTCTGCCCGCCATTCCACAGAGATCTGGCAAGCAGGACGGAGCCCCGTGCTGCCCACCATCCCCTCAGTTAAACAAAAGTGCCCCTTGCCCTCTTTCTGTAGCCCCTTGGCACAGAAATCCCCCAGGGTTAGTTTTAGATTAGGTAGGGACAGGTTAGGGTTAAATTTTTTTTTTTTTCAGCGTACATCAGTGGGTGTCCGGGGGTCCGTAGTGCCTTTAGCTGCGTGACCCCGGCCCTGCTGGCTCGCTGCGGTCTGCCGCCAGCATTTAGTGCGAACCCTCTTAGTTATAAAAGAGCGGTCCGCCACCGGTTGTTGTTTTTTTTGCACCCATAGGCGGTCCGTGCCACCAGTAGCAGGCATGTACTGTGTGGATGGACCGTACCACCGCTGTCAGTGATTTATCACTGATCAGCGGGTTTTTTTTGGGTTCAGGCGGGTGCATTTTTTTCGGGGTAAAGAGTTTTTTTATTTTATTTTTCAGTTTTTTTTTTGTGGGGGTCTGTGTACAAGCCACCAGCCACTGTTCTGGGCTGAGTGGCCGGACCCCCCACTGACTTCTGTGCCCCCTGCCGCCACAAGCGCTAATCAGTGCACATACCACTGATTAGATAAACGCTTTTTTTTGGCGCAGGGCTTTTTTTGCGCTAGAAGTCCCCTTTTTTTAAAAAAAAAGTCACCTTTTTATTTTATATTTTTTTCTGTTAGGGCGGGTTAGTTTAGTTAGGTTAGGGCGGGTTAGGGAGGTAGTCTCGCACCACAGCACACACACCAATAAAGTTTCCCCCCCACACACACACACGTATCCCCATTAGAGTAGGAAAAATGGCCCGCAGAGTGTTTTCGGCGGAGGAGGCATATGACATAATTGCCTCCGACTCTGAAAGCATCTCAGAGGACAATGAAGACCCCACCTTCCTTATTTCATCGTCCTCCTCCTCATCATCTAGTTCAGATGATGAGCCACCAAGGCGGCGAACTCGCCGCCGTGCGGTGCCGAAAACCTCCTCTGCCCTTGACCCTGTGTCCCATGCTAGAGTCCCCCTGGCGTTCATACTGGTGAAGCCCCCCTGCCAAGGTCACTGGTACCTCGTACCGGAGAACTTGACTGGGCTGAGCCAGCGGACCACGAGCCCATGATTCCTGAGTTTGTTGGCGACTCAGGAATCAAAATTAACATCGCCGGGTTCACTGAAAAGGAATTTTTCGGTCATTTTTTCAGTGACAACTTTGTTAATTTGATGGTTACACAGACGAATCTGTATGCCCAACAGTTCGTCGCCGCTAACCCAAGCTCACTTTTAGCTAGACCCGGCGGCTGGACTCCAGTCGATGCAGCCGAAATTAGGACCTTTTGGGACCTCGTGCTGCATATGGGTATAGTTAAAAAACCCAGTGTCAGGCAATATTGGAGTGGGGACGTCTTTTACCAGACACCCCTCTACAGTATGGCCATGGCACACTCCCGGTTCGTGGCCATTCGGAGATGTTTGCATTATGCTGATAATGCGGCATGTCCCCCCCGAACTGATCCTGCGTATGACCGCCTGTATAAAATCAGGCCGGTCATCAATCACTTCGGGGCCAGATTTTGGGAGGCCTATGTCCCGGGGCGGGAGGTCTCTATTGATGAGTCTCTCATCAGCTTTAAGGGGAGACTCAGCTTCCGGCAATACATCCCTACCAAGCGGGCGCGGTATGGCGTGAAGATGTATAAACTTTGCGAGAGTACCTCCGGGTACACTTGCAAGTTTATAGTGTATGAGGGACGAGATTCCGTTTTGAACCCCCAGAATGTCCCCCCACTCTGGGTGTTAGCGGGAAAATCATTTGGGGCCTTTTGCACCCATTGCTAGATAAAGGTTACCACCTTTACGTGGACAACTTTTATACTAGTATCCCTCTCTTCACATCTCTCGCCGCCAGATCCACGGTCGCTTGTGGGACAGTCCGGAAGAATCAAAGAGGCCTTCCGCCCCATCCCCTACATGCTCCTATCCCCCGGGGTGAGTCCCGTGCCTTTTCCCATGAGAACCTGTTGTTGGTCCGGTATAAGGACAAGAGGGATGTCCCTATGCTCACCACTATTCATGGAAGCGGCAGCACTCCTGTCCCTGTGCGAGGTACCGCGGGACCGGTCCTAAAGCCCGATTGTATTCTGGACTACAATCGGTATATGGGGGGAGTTGATGTTTCTGATCAAGTCCTCAAGCCATATAATGCCATGCGGAAAACACGTGTATGGTATAATAAGGTTATGGTCTATATGGTACAGGTTGCCATGTACAACTCTTTTATACTAGAGAAACAACAGTGCTTCAGCTCACCCCAGGTGCGCGCGGACAGGGCGTGAACCTCACCCAAATGAAAGACAGAAGAAAGAGGAGTCCAGCGTCCAATAACTCGGAGGATAATATTTATTTCACATGTGTATGACTAAGGCTTTGTTGTAAGGCCGAAACGCGTCACTGTACCCTGTGTTCCTGTCATGACCATCTGGTGAAATAAATATTATCCTCCGAGTTATTGGACCCTGTAACTCTTTTATACTGTACCAGAACGCTGGCAACACAGGGACATACCTGGAGTTTCAAGAGGTAGTTCTAAAGGCCCTCATCTTTGGTGACCACCAAAGAGCGGGTCAGAGCACCTCTGGAACTTCAGGTCCCTGGATCGTCCCCGGCCAACACTTTCCAGGTGTGATCCCCAACAGGACGGGACGAACCCAGAAGAAATGCAGAGTGTGTCAAAGGAAGGGGAGACGGAGGGACACCACCATTCAGTGTGACACTTGCCCCGATCATCCGGGCCTCTGCATAGGCTGCTTGAGGGAGTATCACACTTCCATGGAGTACTAAATTTTCCATCCTTTGCCCTAATTTTCATTCCCCAGAATTCGGCTCCAATGTACCAGTCCAGGGTACATTGACTTCCAAATTTTAAACCAAAACCAAAAATTTTTCCCAATACCCCAATATCTTTTTTTTTCTTCCCCCTAAAAAATGGGTCATGGGACACAGAGTTAACAGCATTGGAGGTTTGCAGTTGCCTCAAATGCGCAACGCTCTCTCTCTCCACCTGAGCGGGTTGCGCATTTGAGGTAACAGAATAGGGATGGCCCCACACATCCCCTTCCCAGAATGATGATTCAGATTATAGGGTTTGGGGCGGGCATCATTTTTACTTTTGGCATACCAGTAGTAAATTTGCAATTTTCTTTCACCCATAGTACACTTCATCCATTCCTGGAAAATAAATGAAGGGAACACCCGTCTGTTCCAAATCTCCACTTCACCCTATACACCTTCCCTAGGGGGTGTACTGTTTGTAATAATCTCACATGTGGGTGTTCCTTTCTTGTATTTTCCTCTGAATGTATGTAACTGTTAGGTCCGTAACAAACATCCGCCTCAAATGCAAAGAGTTCTCGCTGAGCTCTGTCGTATTTCCAGGCGACAATTCGGAGTCACATGTTAGTTGTTCCCAGAAAAATGAAGCAGAGTATAGGTTGAAAATTGCAATTTTCAAAAAGCTACCCTTCATCCATACCTGGAAAATAAATTTAGGAAACACCTGTGCGTTCAAAATGTCCTCTTTACACCTATACCCATTCCTCAGGGTGGGTACTTTCTGTAATGGTGTCACATGTGGGTGTTTCATTTTTGTATTTTCCTCAGAATGTATGTAACCTTCAGCTATTGATATGCCATAGGCCACAAATGCAAACTGACCTCTATGAATTCTGAGCCTTGTTGTGCACCCGTCCAGCACGTTGCCCCATATGTGGATGCATTTTTATAGTCAGGGGAAAAAGCCCTCCAAAATTTGTAACCCAATTCCTCATATTACCCCATGTGAAAATGTTAAGAATTGGGTAACCACAGCATGTTAGTATAAAAAATAAATTTTTTCAATTTATGGCCCACTTTTCAAAAAACCTGTGAGGTGTTATTTCCCACTGGACCCCTTGTTACGTTCATTGAGGGGTGTAGTTTCTAATATGGGATTATTATTTTTTTTGCTGGAGGGGCTTTATAAATGCACATGACCCCCGACTTCAATTTCAACAAAATTTTTACTCCTTCCATTCTGAGCATTGCAGTGCGTCCACATAGCAATTTACATCCACATATGGGGTATTTTTTTTCCTCAGACAAAATTTTTCTACAAATTTTGGGGGCCTTTTGCCCTATTACTCAATGTGAAAATGAAACATTTGGGGTAACACTATCAATATAGTGCAAAAAAATCAAATGTTTCACTTTTACGTCCCACTGTTCCAAAAACCTGTGAGGTGTAAGTACTCACTGTAACACTGTTATGTTCCCCGAGGGGTCTAGTTTCCAAAATGGTATGCCATGTGTTTCTTTTTTGCTGTCCTGGCACCATAGGGGCTTCCTAAATGCGGCATGCCCCCAGAGCAAAATTTTCTTCAAAAAAGCCAAATGTAACTCCTTCTCTTCTGAGATCTGTAGTGCGCCAGCAGAGCACTTTTCACCCCCATATGGGGTGTTTTCTGAATTGGGAGAAATTGGGCTTAAAATTTTGGGGGGTATTTTCTGCTTTAACCCTTTGTAAAAATGTAAAATTTTGGGGAAACAAAGCATTTTAGGTAAAATGTATTATTATTTTTTTTTACATATGCCAAAGTCGTGAAACCCATGTGGGGTATTAAGGTTCACTTTACACCTTGTTACGTTCCCCAAGGGGTCTAGTTTCCAAAATGATATGCCATGTGGTTTTTTTTTTTTGCTGTCCTGGCACCATAGGGGCTTCCTAAATGCGGCATGCCCCCAGAGCAAAATTTGCTTCAAAAAAGCCAAATGTGACTCCTTCTCTTCTGAGACCTGTAGTGCACCAGTAGAGCACTTTTCACCCCCATATAGGGTGTTTTCTGAATCGGGAGAAATTGGGCTTCAAATTTTTGGGGGCATTTTCTGCTATTACCCTTTATAAAAATGTAACATTTTTGGGAAAACAAGCATTTTAGGAAAAATTTTTTATTTTTTTTTACATTTGCAAAAGTCATGAAACACCTGTGGGGTATTAAGGCTCACTTAATTCCTTGTTACGTTCCTCAAGGGGTCTAGTTTCCAAAATGGTATGCCATGTGGTGTTTTTTGTTGCTGTTTTGGCGCCCTAGGGGCTTCCTAAAGGTGACATGCCCCCAAAAACCATTTCAGAAAAATGTTCTATCCAAAATCCCCTTGTCGCTCCTTTCCTTCTGAGCCCTCTACTGCACCCGCCGAACACTTTACATAGACATATGAGATATGTGCTTACTCAAGAGAAATTGGGCTACAAATACAATTAAAAATGTTCTCCTTTTACCCCTTGCAAAAATTAAAAAATTGGGTCTACAAGAACATGCGAGTGTAAAAAAATTAAGATTTTGAATTTTCTCCTTCACTTTGCTGCTATTCCTGTGAAACACCTAAAGGGTTAACACACTTACTGAATGTAATTTTGAATAATTTGGGGGTGTAGTTTTTATAATGGGGTCATTTATGGGGTATTTCTAATATGAAGACCCTTCAAATCCACTTCAAAACTGAACTGGTCCCTGAAAAATATTGAGTTTGAAAATTTTGTGAAAATTTGGAAAATTGCTGCTGAACTTTGAACCCCTCTGGTGTCTTCCAAAAGTAAAAACTTGTCAATTTTATGATGAAAACATAAAGTAGACATATTGTATATGTGAACCAAAAACAAATTATTTTGAATATCCATTTTCCTTACAAGCAGAGAAATGTTTTCATCAAATTTTGGGATTTTTCACCAAGAAAGGATGCAAGTTACCATAAAATGTACTACTATGTTAAAGTAGAATATGTCACGAAAAAACAATCTCGGAATCAGAATGATGACTAAAAGCATTCCAGAGTTATTAATGTTTAAAGTGACAGTGGTCAGATGTGCAAAAAACGCTCTGGTCCTTAAGGTGTAAAATGGCCTGGTCCTTAAGGGGTTAAACGCTGAGCAGCGGAGTACCCCTTTAATCATCCAGTTACTATTAACTATTTAGTTTCTATATTACTACCTACACACCACTAATGATGTCACCCTGTAAAAGAATTTGTTTATTAGTAAAGTAGCTCTATCCAGAATGCATTGTGCATTAACCCAACACAACATTGATCCTCTGCATATTCATAGCATTGCCGTCTTATGATGCAAGGGTTTTTGAGGGCCCAAAGTTTAACAGCAACCTCTACACACTTATTACTACCCTACTGAAAAAAGGTACAGGAATGCCAAGAAAACTGCCCAGTGGTTGTGTGATAGTGAAAGCTGATGGCAAAGTCATAGCTTAAAGCCATCTTTCATACTTATATAAGCTTTGCTGTTAGCAAATCAGCTGTTTCGTGGGAAGAGTGTTAGGATAGCAAGGAAAGTTTCCTCTCTAAGTTCCTCTTGGGGCTCACACCTTTTTGCTCTATGCTAAATGTCACAGAAATTATGTGGAATTTTATTTCCACAAAATAAGCGGTGAATAAAAGGAAAAGACACAACACATATAGTTCCCTTTTACAGCTAATAAATATAGCTATAGTTATTCTGTATGCTTACAGTCTATTGGTGCACTAGGGCAGTCGCTCGAACCCTCCTGTCTCCTCCTGTAGCCCTTTCTTATGGTGGGACTATCACATGGCTTCATGCCACTGCTGAGATGGCTCATGGGTCTGGAGTACTTGGAGTAGTTTTAGGTTTTAATATCAGCCGCTATGTCTCCCAGTTCAAAATGTATCACGGTCAATAGTTAGGGTGGAATGGAGGTTTGGCTGAGGCCACACTTCATACCCACAGCCTGAAGTGCATTATAGGCTAGTGGAACTTTGGTTCATATCAAAGTGGCGACATTCTTGCACTGATATAATCTATTTACTATAATGTGATTCAGCATAGAATTTGAAAATTGATCCATATCTAACTACCAGTGCTGGGAGTGACTAATATACACACCCAAATATTCCATACACCCGCTATATCATTTAATATATGAGAGACCAGTGCGGACTGGAACTTTAATAGATTTTTTGTACTCACCATATTTATTATTTCAATAAAGGTTCAACTGACTTTGAAGGTTGCCTGGCCGCCTAGGAGTAGGCAACCCCTGACTGCAGGCACATAGAGGTTTAACAGGGGAGAAGATGGTCCCCCTCACCCTTGTTGTGAGTTAGGGGAGGGTACAAAATACGCCCCTAGCAGCTATATTCCCTCCTCTTCCCTTTCCTCTTTCTCACCAGCCTTTCAAGGTCCCGCCCTCCCTCCCTTAGATTTGTACCTCCTTTGTTTTATGTTTTTGTTGTACCTCCTTTGTTTATGTTCCTTTTGCCAGGTCCCTGTTGTGGGGCACGTGGCAATTTCGTTACCCCTTTAAAAAAAAAAAAACATGGAAAATATAAAAAAAAATTTAACCCCTTAAGGACTCAGCCCATTTTGGCCTTAAGGACTCAGACAATTTAATTTTTACGTTTTCATTTTTTCCTCCTCGCCTTCTAAAAATCATAACTCTTTTATATTTCCATCCACAGACTAGTATGAGGGCTTGTTTTTTGCGCGACCAGTTGTCCTTTGTAATGACATCACTCATTATATCATAAAATGTATGGCGCAACCAAAAAACACTATTTTTGTGGGGAAATTAAAACAAAAAACGCAATTTTGCTAATTTTGGAAGGTTTTGTTTTCACGCCGTACAATTTTTGGTAAAAATGACATGTGTTCTTTATTCTGAGGGTCAATACGATTAAAATGATACCCATTATTATATACTTTTATATTATTGTTGCGCTTAAAAAAAATCACAAACTTTTTAACCAAATTAGTACGTTTATAATCCCTTTATTTTGATGACCTATAACTTTTTTATTTTTCCGTATAAGCGGCGGTATGGGGGCTCATTTTTTGCGCCATGATCTGTACTTTTTTTTGATACCACATTTGCATATAAAAAACTTTTAATACATTTTTTATAATTTTTTTTTTAATAAAATGTATTAAAAAAGTAGGAATTTTGGACTTTTAAATTTTTTTTCGTTCACGCCGTTCACCGTACGGGATCATTAACATTTTATTTTAATAGTTCGGACATTTACGCACGCGGCGATACCAAATATGTCTATAAAAAATGTTTTTTACGCTTTTTGGGGGTAAAATAGGAAAAAACGGACGTTTTACTTTTTTATTGGGGGAGGGGATTTTTCACTTTTTTTTTACTTTTACTTTTACATTTTTTTACATTTTTTTTTACACTTGAATAGTCCCCATAGGGGACTATTCATAGCAATACCATGATTGCTAATACTGATCTGTTCTATGTATAGGACATAGAACAGATCAGTATTATCGGTCATCTCCTGCTCTGGTCTGCTCGATCACAGACCAGAGCAGGAGATGCCGGGAGCCGCACGGAGGAAGGAGAGGGGACCTCCGTGCGGCGTTATGAATGATCGGATCCCCGCAGCAGCGCTGCGGGCGATCCGATCGTTCATTTTAATCGCGAACTGCCGCAGATGCCGGGATCTGTATTGATCCCGGCACCTGAGGGGTTAATGGCGGACGCCCGCGAGATCGCGGGCGTCGGCCATTGCCGGCGGGTCCCTGGCTGCGATCAGCAGCCGGGATCAGCCGCGCATGACACGGGCATCGCTCCGATGCCCGCGGTTATGCTTAGGACGTAAATGTACGTCCTGGTGCGTTAAGTACGACCTCACCAGGACGTACATTTACGTCCTGCGTCCTTAAGGGGTTAATAATTTTACAGACTAATTTGTGTTTAGGGTTTGTGCATGTTGTGTGCACTTTTCCCATGGTTGTCTGGGTTTTTTCTTTTTATTGCCCTTTTTCCTTCCTTAGGTATTTGTTAAGTCACAGCTGGCGTGGGAGAGAGCTGTTTTACAAAGGGCCGTTGGCATTTCATGCACGCCGTGGACACGGCGGGGCAGACTGCTTTGGCTGAAGCATCGTTGATGTGTTTGGTTGATAGTTGCTGCTATGCAGCATTTCCGGTTTATCTATAATAGGTTCATTTATGTTCAATAAATAGCTGTGACCATCACCCAGCCCATAAAACCTATTTGTTGTCTTGTGCCTTTTTTGGGGAAAAAGGGGGAGGGCAGTAATGGGTCCAAAAGAGAGGGGTTTCGTTCCATGCAGTCTAAAGTAGACACATGATAAGAATAATCTAGTGAATCCCCAGGGATTCTTGTGTTGTATGTCTCATGCTGACTGCATCTTAGAAAAAGGTGCAACACACAGGCAAGGTTTTTTTCCTGTGTGCACATCTTCTAGGATACCCATGACTCTTCTGTCAATTCAGCAGTTGTCCTTCTTTTGACCACTAACCCCTAGAAGCACCACAGAAGACTTGCTTTTTTTAGATGCTCTGACATCTAGACCAGTCCTCACTAGTCAACCCATAGTGATGCTGGGCCCTCACCATAAAAATACTACCTGTCAGGGCCAAATACAGGCATGCAGTTCACAAAAAACGTCTTGCAGCACCAACTACAACAATGCTGCCTTAAAAAGCTCTTTAACAGCACCAAATACTCATGTGCAACACAATTTTACCTCTCCTGCAGTGCTAAACTAATGTAACACACTGGAAACAGTACTGTCCCTATTCCCACTCTCCTCTACTGGCAGCATTTCTGTGTGAATGTCCTTACTGGAAATTCATGTAGTCCTGGTATTGTGTATTCATAACAAATGCATATGAGAGGTGCACAAGAGATGCTGGAGGTGGAAGGGAGAATATTACAGGACATCTCTCCTATCTTATTTGCCAATTCCTAGTAATCTTCTGTAGCTTCCAGACTTCCCTTCAATAGTTTCCTGGGTGCAGGACTCATGAACTCATAGTCATGTGACCATGATGTAATTGCAGGTCTTTTATCCTTTCTCATTACAGGAACTGCACTGAGAATGCAGGGCTGGCATGCAGTTTCTGCCTTGGAGTCCTTACTTTGTGCTGAGGCCTGGCACAGACCCCACGTTGTATCTCACAGTTTGAGATGCACTGGTCAAGCCATTACAATTTGGCCCTTGTCAAAGTCGCTCAGATCCTTACACTTGCCCATATTTCCTACACCCATCACATCAACATAAAAAACGGACTGTTCTCTTGCTGCCTACCCCTTGACATGTGACATTTAGAAGCAATGATATTAGGTAAACCTTAGTGTAATGACGGGACTCAGCAACTCCCCTGGGGGAAATCACCAGGGCTGGACTTGCTTACTTTCTAGGTGGGTGAAGCCTGCCAACCTAAGTGCCTAAAGGGGGAGATCTATTTGTCTATGGAGGGTGGAAAGGGAGGTGGTGGTGGCTGAAGCATGCTTACAACCTGCCTGCCTGCCTAAAGGGGGGGGGGGGGGTAACTAATAGAAAGAAAGTCCTATCCTCACCTTTCTTCCTCTGCGCCCCTCCTATCCTCACCTCTCTTCCTCTGTGCCCCTCCTATCCTCACCTTTCTTTCTCTGCGCTCCTCCTATCCTCACCTCTCTTCCTCTGCGCCCCTCCTATCCTCACCTCTTCCTCAGCACCCCTCCTATCCTCACCTTTCTTCCTCTGCCCCCTCCTATCCTCACCTTTCTTCCTCTGCACCCCTCCTATCCTCACCTTTCTTCCTCAGCACGCCTCCTATCCTCACCTCTCTACCTCTGCACCCCTCCTGTCCTCACCTTTCTTCCTCTGCACCCCTCCTATCCTCACCTTTCTTTCTATGCGCCCCTCCTATCCTCACCTTTTTTTCTCTGCGCCCCTCCTATCCTCACCTTTCTTTCTCTGCGCCCCTCCTATCATCACCTCTCTTCCTCTGCCCCCCTCCTATCCTCACCTCTTCCTCAGCACCCCTCCTATCCTCACCTCTTCCTCAGCACCCCTTCTATCCTCACCTTTCTTCCTCTGCCCCCTCCTATCCTCACCTTTCTTCCTCTGCACCCCTCCTATCCTCACCTTTCTTCCTCAGCACGCCTCCTATCCTCACCTCTCTACCTCTGCACCCCTCCTATCCTCACCTTTCTTCCTCTGCACCCCTCCTATCCTCACCTTTCTTCCTCAGCGCCCCTCCTATCCTCACCTCTCTTCCTCTGTGCCCCTCCTATCCTCACCTTTCTTTCTCTGCGCTCCTCCTATCCTCACCTCTCTTCCTCTGCGCCCCTCCTATCCTCACCTCTTCCTCAGCACCCCTCCTATCCTCACCTTTCTTCCTCTGCCCCCTCCTATCCTCACCTTTCTTCCTCTGCACCCCTCCTATCCTCACCTTTCTTCCTCAGCACGCCTCCTATCCTCACCTCTCTACCTCTGCACCCCTCCTATCCTCACCTTTCTTCCTCTGCACCCTTCCTATCCTCACCTTTCTTTCTCTGCGCCCCTCCTATCCTCACCTTTTTTTCTCTGCGCCCCTCCTGTCCTCACCTTTCTTTCTCTGCGCCCCTCCTATCATCACCTCTCTTCCTCTGCACCCCTCCTATCCTCACCTCTCTTCCTCTGCCCCCCTCCTATCCTCACCTCTTCCTCAGCACCCCTCCTATCCTCACCTCTTCCTCAGCACCTCTTCTATCCTCACCTTTCTTCCTCTGCCTCCCTCCTATCCTCACCTCTCTTCCTCAGCACCCCTCTTATCCTCACCTTTCTTCCTCTGCCCCCCTCCTATCCTCACCTCTCTTCCTCTGCACCCCTCCTATCCTCACCTTTCTTCCTCTGCCCCCCTCCTATCCTCACCTCTCTTCCTCTGCCCCCCTCCTATCCTCACCTCTCTTCCTCTGTGCCCTCCAATCCTCACCTTTCTTCCTCTGCACCCCTCCTATCCTCACTTTTCTTCCTCTGCGCCCCTCCTATCCTCACCTTTCTTCCTCTGTGCCCCTCGTATCCTCACCTCTCTTCCTCTGCGCCCCTCCTATCCTCACCTTTCTTTCTCTGCGCCCCTCCTATCCTCACCTTTCTTCCTCTGCCCCCTCCTATCCTCACCTCTCTTCCTCTGCGCCCCTCCTATCCTCACCTTTCTTCCTCTGCCCCCTCCTATCCTCACCTCTCTTCCTCTGCCCCCCTCCTATCCTCACCTCTCTTCCTCTGCGCCCCTCCTATCCTCACCTCTCTTCCTCTGTGCCCCTCCTATCCTCACCTCTCTTCCTCTGCGCCCCTCCTATCCTCATCTTTCTTCCTCTGCCCCCTCCTATCCTCACTTCTCTTCCTCTGCGCCCCTCCTATCCTCACCTCTCTTCCTTTGCCCCCCTCCTATCCTCACCTCTCTTCCTCGGCGCCGCTCCTGTCCCCACCTCTCTTCCTCTGTGCCCCACGTAAAGTGATACATCTGTGCACGGTGGCCGTTTGCTGGCACAATGACGCAATGCTGTGGGGCTGGTATGCAATAATTTCCAGGGCTGGTTTTCATCCCCAGTCCGGCCCTGGACATCACCCAAAAAATCCAGAGTGCCCCGCAGGATCTGGGATGTTTGAGGGGTATGGATGTACTCGCAGGTCTTTTATCCTTTCTAATTACAGGAACTGCACTCACAATGCAGGGCTGGTATATAGTTTCTGTTTTGGAGTCCCTACTTTGTGCTGATGCCTGGCACCGACTGTCACCCCTCACCTCACAGTTTGAGAAGCACTGGTCTAACCATCACTATTTGGCCCTTGACAAATTTGCTCACATTCTTTCAGTTGTCCTTTTTTCCTACCCCCAAAACACTGTTTTCTCACATATTTACGTCACCTTCACCAGGGGTTTTAATATTACGGTGTGCATATAAAAATACATAATCATATATACAAGGAAATATACAATCTCACTGTGTTGTTGTGTTACTATATTTTTAGGCTTCCTGAAGGTTCTCTAGCCTTACAAGCAAGCATAATATGCTTTTCAAAGACTGTCCAGAATATTTGATGATCTTGCAGTTCAAAGAATTTTACCATCATTTTTTCTATAGCTGCAATGATTTGACAACCTTTACTAAAAATAGATCTAACACCATTTTTAAGTCTCATTTCATCATTTATCCACATGATGAAAAAGAACTCCGCCCTCTAAATTGGCAGATTTATACAGAAAAAGTACAGGTGGTTTGACATGCATGTACTTCCATGAAGAACAGAAGGAAACAGAAGTGCCTGCATGGGTAGGGGGCTATGCTGGAGACGAAAGAAGTAGG